>NW_026047573.1:4609000-4923000 GCF_023864345.2 Schistocerca serialis cubense
ATCGGCTTCAGTGACAACAGCATCCTTTTGTATTAGTTTGCGGTTAATACTCCTTAAAACCTTATTTGTGTTATCCTCTTTATATGCACTGTGTGCGGCCTTACTCATAACTTTGTAGGCCTCATAAGCCAATAGTGTTTGTTTCTCGTTAAGCATTTTGGCATAATCTAGACAGATTTTCAAGTCAACTATTGTCTTCTCGAACTTTCGGATTTGCTGTGCTAGGCTCGAAATTAAATTTTAATGCTTTGGAGAGGAGAGACTCCTCTTAGACACAAAATTGAATTTCTGTCCAAGAATTTTCTAGGTTCAGCTGTAAAATTAGTGTAATTTTGTTAGCACGTTCGTAACTAAGTTAGCAACTTTTTTGTCATGTCTGTTGGCAAACTCTTTTATTTGTAGAGCGAACCACTCATTTGCCCTAAACCAAAAAGCATTTATTTGAAAGTTAAAGCGAACAGAATCAAACTTCGAACTTTCTAAATACAACATATATGCTTTTTCATTCAAAATCCTTCTTGGTATATAAATCGGAGATTTTAGCATTAAATATTTGGTAACGCAGCTTCTTTCTAAAGACTGTCATTTTAAGGCAGGATTTACCTATGAAACCATCAACAAAACTTTGAGAGGTTGAGCACTCTACACTGTTTAATAAAATCAGTAGCCATGCCTGCCTTAGCCCTTTTCAGAATAACATCTAAGTATCTACTTGCTGCATCCGACACCTCGGCTGGTACGAATTTAAGAAACTTCAACATCTTTTAATCTGTCACCAAGATCGTAAATGGCGCGCACTCTGCGTTAAAGCTCAGAGCTAGACGAATGCACTATTAGTTAACAACACAGGTTCTCACCAACACGCAGTCGTTCTACATGGATCCGTCGTACCACTGTTATGTTCTTCCCTGCTGTCCAACCATTCCTGGAGTTCGAGGTACATGTCCATTGTTTCAAGATAAATACGTACACTTTCCTTGAACATGTGATCAAAAATGATTTATACAACAAAACGTACTCGGAAACACACCTGAACGTATAGTCACTTTTGCTGTTTTTCGTGTTAGTGTTCCACGATTATGACAAGGAAGCATAATACCTTAGTTTTTGCGCCCTAAAACATAAGACAAATCACGTAGCAGGACCTCCTACATAGTTTCGAAAAGCGAGTTTATTGTATGGCCCAAGGTAATCCAAATTTTTTAAAAACTGTTGTTGGGGCATCCAGTGTAAGGATAATGGGCAATGGGACTAATATCGATCTTAGACGGAAGCAATTCTGGAGAAATTTCTGGCTGCTGATATTGTCCCGTAATGACATGGTACCCTATATTTAGTCACGTTTTGAAGCTATAACTTTTGGGCTCAGATTACATTCATCAGTCTATAGAGAAGGCCCTGTCACCAGACATCGTGGGCTGGAAGTAAATCAGAGCAAGCCAAAGATGTTTCCATATTCTGAAAGCCCACTCCAATCCGTACTGCGAGGGCCAGGGTTTAAACAACACAGCTTCGTTCGGGGCGAATGCTGCCTTGTTCGACCAGTCCTGCTAAACAGTATCCGTTCCAGAGGTCGCTGCATCACAATAAGCAGCGAAATGTGACGAAAGGTTTGTGCAAGATCTGAAGCTTCAGTTGGATTTGGGTGAGCAGCCACCTTCGCTCATTTAAGTTCTTCGGGGCACGTTTCTAGTCTCCAGTAACGAGGTCACGAAATTTGCTAACCATGTCTGAATACATTTCCCGGACTAGATGACTCTGGGAGTAGCTCAACAGCCAGAAGCTTGACTAAGTTTGTCTCCATTATTGACGCTGCACTCTCTTCATAGGTGATGTCACAAAAATATTCAGTGTCGTATATGGCTGCTGCTTTTGTCTTGGAGCTCCTGTTTAATAAGTGTTACAGTCTCTCGGTGATACGCTTCTTCAGGGGTTTGGCAACGTGCAAAGCAATTTTGTGAAGTGTTAGAAAATGTTGCCAAGTCATATGGCTGGCTCCAGCTCCTAATTTTCGAAGCAGGATACTTAAAACTTCTGGATACTTAGAAGTGGTTCGAGACTACTCAGATTATAAATTTATCCCTTCTTGCAGTATCCACGTTGTGCTTCAGTTAATCAGATAATCGTAACCGCCATTTCGAAAACCATTGTGGTGATCCTCACATTTCTTGTGCCAGCCTAGAATATCTTTCCCGATATTCTCAGGACATGGGCTCATTCGTCGATGTGGTAACTGCTCGTACTAAAGTCCTGCAGATACCAGCAGGCGGTAGATTCCAGTCGAGGTACTTATCGAGGAAGACGTTCCAATCAGCATTTTTGGTTCAGTCTGGACTGAGGAATTACTGTTTATTAGGTTGGTGCACAAGCTAATGGCGTTTCTGTTTATCATGTTGGTATTTCGGTTACTAAGGATTGATGGATTACTTTTATTTGTAGTTCACTTGGGTTTCCATAATGGTATTTTGTCATTGGAGGGATTGGAGCTGTGGAGCTAGAAAATGCAGTGCCATGTGGACAACTTGCAATTTCGTCATGTCCTCCTGTTTGAGTTGAGTAGTGGAGTGACAGCAGCGGAGGCAGCCAGAAACTTGAGCGCTGTGTGTGGAGATGATGCCACTAGACAAAACACGACAAACGGTTTCCTAGTTAAAAGGAGAACCGTTCCGTCATTAGTGACAGTCTCCAGGTACAGGAAGACCTTTGGGGGATTAAAAATCTTTCACGCATTAATCCACACATGATTCACGTCAGTGTACTGGAGGGATCGTAAACGTGGTGAACTGTGATCATTCCGCCATCGTGAGACATTAGCATGCAATGAGAAGGATTAAATGTGGGTTGTATAGGTACTGCATGCTCTAAGCCAAAATCAGGCGGTTGTCATATGTGCATCTGTATGCTCATGATAAATTTTGCTCGTGAACGACGCCGAAGATTCCTACTCTGTATCGTCAGTGGTCACGGGAAATGGTCTCTTCATGCTAACATGAGAAAAAGATGAATGGTTGAGTTCAAACAAGGAAGCACTCCGCTTACAAGGGCATGCGCGCTTCCATAAAAGATAATTTATTCATCTGGTAGAACAGGGACGATGTGGTGTGCTACGAATTGCTTCCCCGAGGTCTCGCCATCACTGATATTTCGCAAAAACTGAGACGTGTTGCAGACGCAAGCCAACGACGACAACAGACTGCCTGAAGTGATTATACTCCATAATGCCCGCCCACATGGTTAGACAGACAAAAAAACTCTATACAGGAATTGCGCTACGAAGTCATTGAACACTCACTTTATCTTCCATTCTTAGATCGTTGAGATTTTCCACTCTATCAAACTGCCTTCAAGAAATTTCCTTTCATGAGACTGTCTCCTTAACACCATGTTATTCGTACAGCTGCGGAATCGAAAAGTTACACCCTGCGTTGGCAAAGGATAATATATTACGAATTATGTTTATTAAAGTTACACAAAAATGCTACAGACTTAAACAGCAACCTAATAAATGAAATACTTGTGCTGATTTGTTCTAAAGCAAGATAGTATTAAGAGGGAAATCTGACAATGTTTTCAGTTGCAGCGACAAAGCTATGCTTTCCATCAGCAGTGATATAACGTAAGTCTGACTAGAAACCATTTTTCCAAGCTGCTGAACTGAAGGAATCGGAATATTCAGAATTGAAAGTAAAATGGATGTTTCTATTTCCTCCTATTGAAGAGTTATTCTACACTAAAGGAAAAATGCAACAGCAACAAGAAAGGGATGTTAGAGATAAACAAAAGCTTATAGTCGTGTATCCACACTGTGGTCTTTCAAAATAAACAAAATTCGACCTTAATATTGCAACTCTGAGTCTGACGGTACGTAGCTAAGTTTTGGCTTGTTTCGTTGTGTAGGAGCTGTAATACCTAGTTGCCGCATTACAGGCCAATTACTGCTGAGTCTACCGTATACAATATGAATACACATGAATCGAATGGCCGAAGGTTCCTATTACTCGGCAGTTGCGAATTTGGAATGTAACATAGAAAGTGAAAGGTGGCAATTAAAATCTGCAGGTACTATTTTCAAGACTTTAAATGATGAGTACGATAGCAGAAGTGCCTTGAAGAATGCAATTTATACATGCAAAACGACTTTGTGTCGATGGTCCAGCAATTAATTAAAATTTTAGTTGAATAACAGGGAAACAACTGATTCCTGCTTCACGTAATCAGTTATGAACATAGCTCGCAAGATATTTACTATTAAACGCATATTACGTCTTCACTGCAGAAGCCACGGAAATCTCAGAAGTTGGCACTACGAAATATTATCTTCCGCGACCATTCGCAAAATGCTAAACACTCTAAGTATTTCCGGCACGTCCCTGTCCAGCACTCCGTGTCGTGTGCGACGCGATGCTGCTGCCCCACCTCCATACAGTCTCTCCACTGACCTCGGTAGTCGCCTACCGTAGAAACGAGCGCTGTGATTGACTAGAGCGCTTCCGCAATGTCTCCAAGCCAACGAACACACAAACACATTGAAACACTTACAAAATACTGGATTTACATTTAAATGACTTAAAAATAAATAAATATTCGTGTGGCTTGACCATAAACATACTGTAACACACATTATTAAATACATGAACAAATCACACACACATGAAACGAATGGAAACAAAAGTAGGCCAGTAGCCTAATGTCTCTGCATTCTAAAACTCTGTAAATATTTGATCAATTTCTTCGTGAATGGTATATATCGGATATAAACAAAGGCCTAGATGGATAAATACATTTTTTCGTGTAACCGTGTCCGCAGCTCATGGCCTTGCGGTCTCGTCCTCATTTCTCGAGCACAGGGTCCTAGTTTCGATTCCCGGCAGGGTCAGGGATTTTCACCTGCCTCGAGATGACTGAGTGTTTTTGTTGTCCTCATCATTTCATCATTCATGAAAGTGGCGAGATGGGACTGAGCAAAGGTTGGGAATTTGTATGGGCCCTGATAACTGCGCAGTTGCGCGCCGCACAAACCAATCATCGTGTAACGCGATTAATAGTGATCGGCCATTTTGACATCAATAATTCATGTTACATGCCTGTAATTCATACCAATTTAGGCTTACACCAATAGCTTTCTGAACACACATCGATCGAAAAAAATCGGACGAACGGTTTAGATTTTAGAAATTCGTTGCTGGCTGTTGTATAATTTGCAGTCAGATACTAAACCTTAATGTAATAAAGATATTGAAAATCTGATTACACCATCAGAATCGTCGTGCTAATAATGGTAATGTACATGCTTCTTTTTAAGGTATCCTGATCCATCTGGCTATTAATTTCTACATGAACTGTGAAATGGCTGTCATTATGGTTTCACAAAGTGCACCATCTTTGTGTCTAAGGAGATTTGTATGCTGGGAGTGCCAAAGTCCATTCCTTGACACTGCGTCAACATGGAATTCCCACGCGGTCGGCCTGGACCACGCAGTGTGGCTACCCCTGTTCCCATAGCTAGTGTTGGGCACCACGCAGCTGCTGACGAGCCCCTGCTTGCCGAGTGGCCCGTGCGACCATGCCAACTCTGAACTGTGAATATTTTCAGGGCGCCACAACTCGCCCATAGCATTACAACATCTGAAAGATACCTGTTCAGATATCGCTCCATTCGCGTAACAGCCACTAGTGGCTCCACTGTAAGGATACAAATCAGGTTTGCTTCAAATAGACGCTGTAACGGTTGTTAACTTTACTTTCGAGATTGGATGTGATACACTGACGTTAGTCGAGAATGCCTTTCAGGCGATGAAGACGAACTGAGTTTGAGGGAACACATGTAGTAGGGTTACAAGAAAACTGATATTCCTTTTGTGATTTGCAGAAAAACTTAAAAGGAATGCGACCACTGTCCATTATTGCTGGTAGAGGTGGTCATGGGCATCTATAGTCACAAGACCATGCTTCGCACCACCATGTAGCGCTACCGAGAAGATGTACAGCTTTGCTGCATGGTAGTGCATGAGCAGCAGGAGTTGGAGCAGCTGTTGGCACCAGTGACACGAGGATCTGGCCCAAATTGATTACTTAGAGCTTTAGCGTGTGTTCCACTCATGCCAAACCATCGCCATCTGCAACTTCAGTGGTGTCAAGGGAGAGCTCATGGGGGGGGGGGGGGGTTGGGGTGGGCAGTAGTTAAGTTCCCTGAAGAAATGTTCCTACCCTGGTGCCATGGTGGATGAGAGGTCAGTTGAGGGCCGGCGACGAGCCTGTCTGCGTGCTAGACACACTGGACCAAAACCTGAGGTTTTCATTTAGGGTTAAACTTAGTATGATAGCAGTACGACTGCCCCACGTAGCCTGACATCAGATTTGTACATCAGTCTGAAGATTCTACCTGTTGACTACCATTCCCGAACAGCACTATAGAGGGAGATTACAAACAGAACAATGCTCGGCCACATGCCGCTGTTGTAACCCAACATAATCTACATATTATTTATTGCCAAATTATAGACCTGTTACCTGATGTTTAAAACAGGTCGTACATCTTACAATTTTCGTTTTTCATCTTTTTACAGTTTTCTTGCCGAGTGGCCCGTGCGACCATGCCAACTCTGAACTGTGAATATTTTCAGGGCGCCACAACTCGCCCATAGCATTACAACATCTGAAAGTCTACATAGTATAGATACATTGCCTTGCCCTGGGCGATCACCAGATCTATCATCTATTGATTAAATACTGGAAATCATCTGAAGACAGAGCCCCCCAGGGGGTCCACAACTCTTTTGTGGATACGTGTGTAGCGAGCACGGGACCCCGAGCTAATGTGGCCCTCCTTCCTTTCCGGGCTGCATACCTTCCTTTTCCGCATCCTTCCCTCTGCCCCATCTTCACCCTTCCTCCCCTCACCTCTGGCTCTTTCCTTCCCTTTCTCCCCCTCTGGGAGTATGGTTTGTGCCTACGTCCGGAGACGGACGCTCGTAAATCTACCGCATTCTTCGCCTCCTCTGCTTGTATGTCTTCATCCTTCCTTTGTCCTTCTCTATTCCTTACCCTTTTCTCCGATGCGGCGTTTGAGACCTCTCCTCTTTCCTTTCTCCTTCTTTGTTTTTCCCTTCCTCTTTCTTCCTCCCTGTGCGTGTCTGAAGGCCGACCCACGCACTTCCATGTGTAGCCGGTGACGAGGTAACGCGTAATTCCCCGCCCTGGGTAGACAGGTAGGACACGTACGTACCCCCTGGTAACGGCAAGGCCCAGGGAGGGGTGATTATCCGAGCTGATACCTTCCGAAAGTGCCGATTGGTCCCTCCGTCCGTTTGTCGGGAGGTGTGACCTGAGGTGTGAACAATAACCTAAGGCGGGAGTGCCGTCAGAGAGGGCCCCCACAAGGGAGGAGCGCACCATCGGAGACGCTGGTAATCATGGGGGATTCTTCCGCAATGGTTTCCTCACCTTCCACTATGTCGGCTCACAAACGTAAGTTCACTGAGTCTCGGCCACAGACAGTTCTTCTATCGTTGCCACAGTTCCTTATTGTCCCTCGGTTTGATGAAGGTCACGACTTCTCCATGGTCAACCCTTTCATTATTCAGAAAGGTGTCGACGCAATTGCAGGTCCTGTAAAGTCTTGTTCCAGATTACGGAATGGCACCCTGTTCTTAGAAACAGTGCCCTCCAGGCACAAAAATTGCTGTGTACCTCACTACTACATACCTTCCCTGTCCGGGTGGAACCGCACCGTACTTTAAATTCCTCGCGTGGAGTCGTATATACACGCTCCCTCAATGGATTGTCTGACGAAGAAATTCAGCACTACCTGTCTGACCTGGGCGTAACGGCTGTTCATCGGGTTATGAAAAGGGTTGACACGAACATCATTCCAACCCGCACTGTCTTCTTGACATTTGACAAAGTTAAACTCCCATCGAAAATCAAAGCAGGCTATGCGATAATTTCCGTTCGCCCTTACGTCCCAAACCCTACGCGTTGCTACAGGTGTCAGCGGTTCAATCACACCAGCCAGTCCTGTTCCAATCCGGCCAAATGCGTTAAGTGTGGCAAGGATGCCCATGAGGGTGCTTGTCCACCTCCATCCCCTCGCTGCATCAACAGTTTAGCTGACCACGCTCCTTCCTCTCGAGATTGCCCCATTTTTAAGGATGAAAAGCTCATCCAGGAAACTAGAGTGAAGGAAAAGGTGTAGACCTTTGCTGCTCGAAAATAATTCGCCAGTCGACAGCCCACAGTGCCTCAGACAGGAAAATACAGCACTGTCCTTGCTTCTCCTCGGCCAACAAAGGAGGCGGCCACGCAGACTTGCGACCTCACCTTTAGTACCACGGTCGTCAGATCGGCCAGCGCAAAGATCGCCCGTTCAACCTCACCACTTTCGCCTGCCCACTCTCTGGCTCACCCTTCGTTGGGTTCTGCTAAATCTCGAGCCCAAAAGTCAGACACCAAGACTTCGAAAAAAGAGCATACTCGTGGCGAGTTTTTACGTACGGCAACTTCCCAACCATCGGTTCCTCCTCCATCTAAACATCATACTTCCAAGAAGGCTACAAAGAAACCCAGTTCCTCTCATTCTCCGCCAAGGAGTGTCCCATCTACAGCACTACCTAGCGGAAGTCGCCCTCGGCCGTCTTCCGTGTCGCCGAGGCGCACTGCTGGTGGCTGGTCAACTGGCCGATCGCTGGTGGCAGGAGCTGCTCCTGACCAACCTATGGATCAGGATCTTCTGCCTTCGGCTGAATGCCATTCCATGTTGTCGGTCGCAAGCTCTGAGCAGTCGTTGAGTTGACAGCGACCTTGGTCACATTCCTCCAATTTCTGTTCACCCTATGTTCATTATCCACTGGAATATCCGCGGTATTCGAGCCAATCGGGATGAATTGTCGATCCTCTCGAGATCCTACTCGCCGGTCATCATCTGTCTTCAGGAAACAAAGCTGCGTCCCCATGACCGCTTTGTTCTCCCTCATTTTCAGTCTGTCCGATATGATCTCCCCTCTGTTGAAGGCACTGCAGCCCAAGGAGGACTCGCGATTCATCTCCATGATTCCATTATCAGCAATCCCCTTAAACACTTCCTTCCAAGCTGTTGCTGTCCATCTTTCCCTTTCTGGATATACCTTTTCTCTTTGTACTGTATGCATTCCATCGTCCACACCAATGGCACGAGCTGATCTCCTTCATCTACTTGGTCAGCTTCCACCCCCATATTTGCTGGTTGGGGACTTCAATGCCCACCACCCGCTTTGGGGATCTCCACATCCTTGTCCACGTGGCTCACTATTGCTAGACGTCTTCCACCAAGCGGATCTAGTTTGCCTCAACACTGCGGTCCCTACATTTTTGTCTGCCTCCGCGACAAATTTATCTCATTTGGACCTTGCGGTCGGTACTGTTCCGCTAGCTCGGCGCTTCGAATGGTTCGCCCTTGTTCATACACACTCGAGTGACAACTTTCCATGTGTCCTTAAACTGCAGCCTCAACTGCCATACATGCGCCCGCGACAGTGGAAGTTTGCCCAAACTGATTGGACACTTTTTTCGTCTCTAGCAACATTCAATGACAGTCACTTTCCCAGCGTCGACGATGAGGTCACACACATTACCGACGTTATTCTTAGAGCTGCGGAACGTTCAATACCACGCACCTCGAATTGCCGCGGCGCCCCCCCAGTTCCTTGGTGGAACGAGGCATGCCGTGATGCAATACGTGAGTGGCGACGTGCACTCCGCGTTTTCCGCCACCATCCTACTTTGGCCAACTGTATCCGCTATAAGCAGTTCCGAGCGCGATGCCATCGTGTCATCCGCGATAACAAGAAGGCAAGCTGGAAATTCTTTATTAGCTGATTTAAGACCTTCACTCCCTCCTCGGAAGTTTGGAGTCGGCTTCGACGGTTCTCAGGCGCGCCTAGTTTCTCCCTGGTCTCTGGGCTCACTGTCGTGCATGACACATAATTGACCCTGTCGCAATTTCTAACTCGTTGGGTCAGCACTTTGCTGAGATTTCGAGCGGTTCAAATTACCCGCCAGCGTTTCTCCCGAAGAAACGTGCAGCGGAAGTGCGACCTATTGCTTTCTCCTCTCAAAATCGCGAAAGCTACAATACTGTTTTCTCCATGCGGGAACTCCAACGTGCACTTTCTTCTTCTCGCTCCTCCGCCCCAGGACCGGTTGGTATCCACGTCCAAATGTTGCTGCATTTATCAACCCATAGTCTGCGTTACCTCCTTCGCCTTTATAATCTAATTTGGACAGACAGTACTTTTCCCAGAGAATGGCGGGAAGCTATCGTCGTTCCTGTTACGAAACCTGGAAAGGACAAACATCTCCCCTCTAGCTATCGCCCCATTTCTCTCACGAGTACTGTTTGTAAGGTTTTTGAGCGTATGGTGAATTACCGTTTAGCGTGGTGGCTGGAGTCCCGCAGTCTTTTAACACCAGCCCAACGCGGATTCCGAAAGCATCGTTCTGCAGTTGACCATCTTGTTGCTGTCTCCACTTATATCATGAAAAATTTTCTCCGGAAACGCCAAACAGTAGCAATATTTTTGATCTGGAGAGAGCATACGATACCTGTTGGAGGACAAGCATCCTCCGCACACTGTTCTCTTGGGGCTTTCGAGGTCGGCTACCCCTTTTTCTTCGCGAATTTATGGCAGAGCGCACATTTAGGGTGCGGGTGAACACTACTCTCTCCCGTACTTTCTCCCAAGAAAACGGGGTACCCCAGGGTTCCGTGGTGAGTATTGTACTGTTTGCCATTGCCATCAATCCAATTATGGATTGTCTCCTTCCTGATGTCTCGGGCTCCCTCTTTGTGGACGATTTTGCGATCTACTACAGCTCTCAACGGACTAGCCTTCTTGAACGACGTCTTCAAGGCTCTCTCGATCGCCTCCACTCTTGGAGCATCGAAACCGGCTTCCGTTTTTCTCCCAGTAAGACCATTTGTGTTAATTTTTGGCGACGTAAGGAGTTTCTTCCGCCCTCCTTACATCTAGGTCCTGTCAACCTTCCGTTTTCAAACGTCGCTAAATTCTTGGCTCTTATGTTTGACAAAGCTGTGCTGGTCCTCCCACGTTTCCTATCTTTTGGCACGCTGTCTGCGATCCCTTAACACTCTCCGTGTCCTGAATGGTACCTCCTGGGGAGCGGACCGAGTGGTCCTTCTCCGCCTCTATCGCGCCTTAGTGCGCTCGAAATTGGATTATGGAAGCATAGTCTACTCCTCCGCTCGGCCGTCTATTCTTCGGCGTCTCGACTCTATCCACCACCGTGGATCACGTTTAGTGTCTGGAGCTTTTTACACCAGCCGTGTGGAAAGCCTTTATGCTGAGACTGCTGAACCTCCGCTGTCCAATCGGCGGGCAGTCCTTCTGAGTCGTTATGCTAGCCATCTGTCTTCTATGCCTGCTAATCCAGCCAATGACCTTTTTTTCGACGCCTCCTTTGATGTCGGGTATGCGAGCCGCTCCTCCTCCCTACTACCCCCGGGAGTCTGCATCCGTCAACTGCTCCATTCTCTTTCCTTCCGCTTTCCTAAAACCTTCTTGACAACTTGGGGTACAGCACCCCCTTGGCTCCGTCCCCGGATTTGCCTGCTCCGTGACCTTTGTCGATTTCCCAAGGATGGTACCCCTTCACTTGTTTATCGTCGGGCATTTGCTGCTCTATGTGCACAAATGACGGACGCCACATTTATTTACACCGACGGCTCGAGAACATCGTTAGGTGTAGGGAGTGCCTATATTGTTGGCCACACTCCAAATCACTTTCGGCTACCCGACCAGTGTTCGGTGTATACTGCGGAGCTTTACGCTGTTCTCCAGGCTGTCCACTACATCCGCCGCCATCAGCGGATACAGTACGTAATCTGCTGATTCTCTCAGCTCTCTCCTCAGTCTCCAAGCTTTTTACCCTGTGCACCCTCTGGTCCACCGGATTCAGGACTGTCTGCGCTTGCTCCACCTGGGGGGCGTCTCGGTGGCGTTCCTCTGGCTCCCGGGACACGCTGGTATCTGTGGGAATGATATAGTGGGAATGATATAGCGGCCAAGGCTGCAGTCTCTCTTCTTCGGCCAGCTATTCAGTCGAGTCCCTTCACCGATCTACGGAGCGTTTTATGTCGTCGAGTTGTTCTTTTATTGGTCGACACTTCCCCATAATAAATTGCGGTACGTGAAAGCTCTTCCTTGTGCTTGGACCTCTTCCTCCCGAACGCGTCGTCGGGAGGAGGTAATTTTAACTAGACTCCGGATAGGGCACTGTCTTTTTAGCCATCGTCATCTTTTAAGCGGCGATCCTCCCCCACTCTGTCCCCACTGCTCTCAGCTGTGGACGGTAAGACACCTTTTGAGTGCCCCTATTTTACTCCGTTACGCACCCGTCTCCAGCTGTCGCCTGATATATCGTCAATTTTAGCAGATGACACGCGCTCGGCCGATCGCGTTCTCTAGTTTATTAGTGACAGTGAAATGACGTCAGTCATTTGAAGCTTTTTTTTTGGGGACCACCAACCCCTTTCTGTAGTGGATTTTTAAGCCTTCTTTCTGCTTTTAGTTTCTCCAATTTTTTGAGTTTCGTTCCCATTTCTGCTGTTTTCCATTTTCGGTTTCTATTGTTTCCCAAGTCACGGACCGGGCGCTAATTACCACAGCAGTTTCGCGCCCTAAAACCAAAACAAACAAAAATCCGAAGGCAGAGAGTCATCCACAACCAGCGTTAACATTACCTGTATTAACTAAGTGCAACTTGTAGTACTATGTCGTACACACTGGCTTTAGTCACGTGTGAAACACACTGCATGCACGTTTGCATGCTTAGATTCAACATCCTGGCAGTTACACGGGTTTTCAATGTAACAGCATTATCGTTTGCAATGGCTTATTTCACGCTAACGTTAACCTGTGATTCGCAATGTTAGTCACTTAAATTCGTCACCTAGACAAATGTATTCCTGAACCTTCATTACTGTAGTTTTTGGTGTTAGGTTTCTTTTACGTCAGTGTGTGTGTCGATTGCATCTTGTGCAGGACGTCAGTATGTTTCAAGAACAGGGATTAGCAAGGGAGATCGTGGCGGTTTGGAGATATTACGTATGGTCACTTCTCCAATTCCTAATCAGATTTGACGAATATAGTTCATGGAATCGGATAGCAAGTGAGCATTCACGGTGTTACTCAGAACACGTGACTGCTCCGTAGACATTGTGAAACGTTGCTCTGACAATATCGTATCCCAGTATTTAGGACTAAAATGTAGAAGGTGGGCTTAAACAGCACCTCCTGTAAGCTTTGGCATTTGGTTCTGGTAATGCTCTCAATGTTCAGTTGACATATTTTAATATGATCCCGCTTTTGCAGATGGTTGACCCTGGAAAGAGCTTCTGATGTGCTGAGTCCTTACCCTTAATCTACAGTCGCTGTGCACAGTGATTCCTTATGGAATCAAAGTTGGTTACTTCTCATGTATCTGAAAAGATTCTCTAGCAGTCAGTTCCGTTGCTTTCTTAGCAGCACCCACGCATCTGTAGGGCAAGTATAGGTTGTCACCTACGGGTGTGAAGGTACATCGATCCCTGAAATATTTAAAGAAAGATATAGCTCAACAGTTTAACAATTGACGGTTACCTTCAGTAAGCTGTCTACTCGAATGTTGCTCAAAAGAATGGAATGAGTCATTTAAGAGAAACTGGTGAGCATTTGATTTGAACAGATTTAATATTCATGCATTTTACACGCTAATGGGAAGAAGTTAGTAAAATTCTACAGCAGCATACTTAACGTCTCTCTACAGCAGGGACCGATTACGTTAAAAAAGTCATATTTTTCTCACACGGAAGTAGTCGCGTCCAAAGGGTATGGTGACCGTGACGACAGATGAGAGAAAAAAGGTTAACAGAACCGCCGGTAAATATTCTCAGCTTTCTCAATTTGAAACGGGACATTCTTCGACTGCATCTACATATGACCCCGATCATTCTAATAAGCAATGAGCAAGAGAGAAACTCCCTCAGAGGATAATTCCGTGTGACGGTGAGTACCCAGAAGCCAAAAAGTCAGCCTTTGTGACTGTTTCGTATCTAATACGAGAGGTGCTGAACCAAATCTGTTTTCAGACTGGGACGTTCCCTGTGTAGTTTTCAGTCTGTGAAAGCCCAGGAATATTGTGCTCGTTATTGTCACTGAGAATTTCTTTGGCTCTGTGACGTGATCTAAATTGCGTTAAATTAGTTGCTTAGGCGCGCAGGAAGGGAGGTACCAGCATACCAATTAATAACTTTCTATAAAATGCTATTACTGACTGTAGACGGGTGACACCAGTATTAAAACAGAACATCTGTCAGAAAAGGCAAATTTGCACTCTGCCCCCATTCACTACTGCTGGTAGATAGGCATAAATCAAAGATGTTGAAGGATATAGCACAGAAAGTTCATAGATATTACTAGACTAACTCGGTTCATGACACCCAGCGCCAGGTGCAATTTGCCTGTGTCTTCTAGGAGCAACAAAATTGTAAAGACTCAATTTTAAAAACATAATAATTTTGGAAACCAAATGACTCATAATCTGCTCATTAAGAGGATCTTAGTATTTGGTCTACAATACTTGTTTCACTGTATGAAACCTGCGACCTATGTACGTTTCTCCAGGAAGCATAGCTCACGACGCGCAAATTAGTCAGACTTACTCAATGTTACGTAGTGAGGATATTCAATGTTTGTTGGGCTTAGCTTGATTAAGAAAAAGCTTTACAATTTTTTTGCTTACACCCCTAATGTCAGATATTTAACGCACTGGAACAGCTTAAACTTCAGATTGCTTTACAAGTGAGTTCAAAACATGGGAGTTTGATTGCATAAGGAATCAGAGGTTTACTATTAGATTTCTAATTGCTATCAATGCTTCTGATGACTGAGGTTTTTCATGTTCTATATTTGGTCTCATATAATATTATCAACATATGCTCGATGTAAGACTTCTTCTCCCATGAGAACTACATTAATTTAAGTGAAACAAAACGCTATACGGTAATTGTGCACATCTCTATCCCGGATAGAGCAACGAAACTTGCTCATTACGGTTATAGTGATAGTCGTAAACAGGTTTGTATTTAGTTTCTTTGTGCTAATGTGACAGCGCTACTAAATATGTACTTTTTGTAACTACTTACGCCATTCAGTGTATCTAGCTGCTTTAGCGCTTATGTACCCTGCTTCACTTCTAACAGGCAGAGAACTGTGCTGTTTGGTGAGTTGTACCAATACGTCGTCTGTTCATATTCATTCGTTCAGTGCTGCAATAGCTTCATGCACTGCTTGGCGCAAATAGTAAGTTATTTACCACTTTCCATTTTAAACAGGCAATGTACTATACCGTTTCCTTTAATGCTAATAAGTCAGAACTAAAAATTTAATTCATTGTAACAACTTATACTGTACAATGCATGTAGCTATTACAACGCTAAATACGCAGTTCGTAGTCTAGAACTGGTAGACTGTTTCATTGTACTTACGTCGGCACAAAGTGTGTAATTTCGAACAGCAAGGAAATGTACTGCTCGAATTAAGTTCTGCGCTTAAAGTTCAGAACCAAGCTTATTTTAGTTGTGACTGTCAGCTTTCTACATGCTACATTAGTACAAACCACCAATTAAAACTGTCGCTATGTAGCGTCATACTTGCATGTGAACGTCATCTGGCGTCAAACATTGTACAGTCAGCAATATTAATAATAATGCTATGTTTTGCTGATTTTTAACATTTTATTTGTAAAAACATTACTGTACTTGCACATTGCGTTGTATTTCCCTTGGTTTAATGCTTTTTTGTAAGTCGTACGTGATTTCATACTATAGTTCTGCATGCGCAGCATTTGTATCCTCACCTAATGATCAGCAATTTTATGTCTGTTACCATTAAAACATGTAAATATTACGTCCAGTTGTGCTTGTAACTATGTCTACTAGTTGCATGCAGTTTCCTGGCACATGTACTCTTCAGCTTAGCAATGCTTTCATAGTATGCCGATATTGGTTCTGTAACTCATGTTTATGTCGTGAGTAATTGATTTAATTAAAACAAGTCTGATGACGAACGCCTCATTGCATTCAGTCAGTGACATTTTCAGTGAGCAATACAGCAATGTGCAGACTCAATAAAATTGATATTGGCAGCACTCCTTGCTACCATATAGCTGACCTTCCAGTGATAACCATACGGATAGAAAAATTTATAAGGGCAAACTCAACAAATTTACTATAACCATACTTTTTTATGCCCTTTCATTATCTGTCGATTTTATTATGTACTGTATAAATCTTGCGTTTTTAAGCAATCCTCTCATCTCAGGACTGTCAAAGTAGGTAATTGTTTTTAGTTAAGTGCATTAGAGTATGAGCAGTTTGCTATTAATAATGGTAATTGTGTTCTAGGTGTAATCTGAACTGTATATGTAGATAAATTAGCATGTTACTAGTCATGTGCATTTGAACTCCCCCATTTCTCACTCTGTTCCAGAATTTTAATCAGAAATTTATTGGCTTTGTATACGCTGAAGCGCTAAAGAAAGTGGTACCTATTCAAATACAGAGATGTAAACAGGCAGAATACGGCGCTCCGGTCGGCAACGCTTGTATAACAAAAAGTTCCTGGCGCGGCTGTTGGATCGGTCAGTGCTGCTACAATGGCAGGTTATCAAGATTTGAGTTTGAACTTGGTGTTACAGTCGCCACACGAGCGATGGGACACAGCATCTCTAAGGTAGCGATGAAGTCCGGATTTTCACGTATGACCATTTCAAGAGTGTACCTAGAATATCAGCAGTCCGGTAAAACATCAAATCTTTGACATCATGCGGCCGGAAACAGATCTTACAAGAACGGTGCCAATGGCAAGAAAATGGTTCAACGTGACAGAAATGCAACCCTTCAGCAAACTGCTGCAGATACCAATGCTGGGCCATAGTGTCAGCGTGTGAACAATTCAACGCAACAAGGGACACTGGACGGTTGACGAGAAACACGTTGTCTGGTTGGATGAGTCTCGTTTCAAATTGCATCGAGCGAATGGACGTGTGGAGACAACCTCATGAATCCATGGACCCTGCACAACAGCAGGGGACTGTTACAGCTGGTGGAGGTTCTGTGATGGTATGGGGCATGTGCAGCTATAGTGACATGGGACCTCTGATACGTCTACATACGATTGAAAAGTGGCACATTTGTAGCCTTCCTGATAAATCGCCTGCATCCATTCATGTCCTTTCTGCATTCTGACGGACTTCAGCAATTCTACCAGGATAACACAACAACCAACACGTCCAGAATGGTAACAGTGGCTCCAGGGACGGTCTTCAGAGTTCATACTGCCGCTGACTAAAAGACTTCCCAGACATCAACCTTATTGAGCATATCTGGGATGCCTTGCAACGTGCTTTTCAGAAGAGATCCCCGCCCTTTCGTACTACCACGGATTTATGGACAGCCCTGCAGGATTCATGGTGTCACTTTCCTCCAGCACGCCTCCAGCACGACTTCAGGCATTAGTGGAGTCCACGCCACGTCCTGTTGCGGCACTCTGTCGTGCTCGCAGGGGCCCTATTCGATAGTTGGAAAGTGTACCAGTTTCTTTGGCCTTCAGTGTCTTTCGTTCTGTTTAGGTTCAGTTGCGGATAGGTTCGTTTAGTCATTGTGCGTAAGGAATAATCACAAGCAATCGCAGCATTACTATGCGTGCTGGTTGACTACTGCTATTGACCTCCCCTGCCCCCCCTATTGTCTAAAGTGCAATACTACTCTCATAGGTATGAGACTACATCTGGAAGCTCTCATGTTGTCTTGCAATTAGTTGGCATACATATGCTTAAGATTCTTAAGTTTTTTTATACTCATTTACTGAAATGAAATGTCTTGGCAATAGTAGATACATCAGAAATATTGGATACATAAAATATTACTATATTCTTTAACATGACTTCATTGTACTGTGTTTTAGTATGTTCAATTTAATGATCAAGCGCATTACATTTTATTTTTGTGCCCTTCACTTACCTCTGGGTTTGTGCATGGCTCCTATGTTCATGAAGAATGTGCACTTCGAACATAGAGTTCACTTTGGGAGTGGAGTGAAGATTAATTTCATAATCCCTTTATTGAACGTAATCAATTTAATTTTATACATTAATACGATCTTAAGTCATAATACTTGGCAGAAATAGTTCCATATTGCTATGCACATGTATACTCTCCATTTGTCCTGACAATGTATAACTTCAGAACTGCAAACTTATGATCACTTTTATATAAATTTTTATTGTAACAGTTTTTCTTCGTATATGTAGAAATGTAGGATATCTGATGTGATAAATATTTTTTGATAAGTATGTGAAGATGACAACGTAATCCCATTGGATCTTAAATTCCTTCTACTGTTATATTGGGTTTCTTTCACTTATGGTGTTTGTATACTACTGTGAGTGTGATCAGTGAATAAAACTAGTAATAAGTGATTAGAAGACAGCATTGTAACGGACATTTCGAAGCCAATACTTGATTTTGTACTGATCGCCAGTATATGCAAATGTCGGTGTTTGAAGATAAAACACGTTACTGCTTAGAGATAGCTATAAAAGTAATTTTTTCTAACCTTCGATCTTTATGTAACCTCACCAATACCACATGAGGGTCCTACTCATTGCAGTCTCTCACTTCCTCTTCCTTTTTAACCTTTCCCAGCCTACCTCTTCTACTTGAGGAACGAACTGCTAGTTACAGAATCCATGGTTTTCTTAATTGTAGTTAATGATACCTGTTATGTTATCATTGTCTTTTTATGAATTTTTGTGTGTTCATATTATCAGTGCAGAGAACTCTCTGAAATATTTGCAATCAAAGAGTTCATCGTAACTGAAATTTGTATTACAAGTAGTCAATTGAAATTCCTGTCTCTGAAAGTAAACTGTAATATTACGTGAAAAGTTGCTGAGATTTTTAAATTAGTGTTATTTCTCACAAGCACTGTAATAAAGCCTGTTACAAAAATCCTCCACTTACTAGAAATGGTAAATGGTAGATACAGAAGCTGGTTTACAGTTGAACTGTTACGAATATTTTACTTTGTATGACCAGATCAAACAACTTGCATAGCCATTTCAACTATAACTGAGATTAAGAGAATTGTAACTCAAGAAATTATTTTTGGGTAAGGTGTAAACTCAATTTAGCTCTCGTTGTGTAACGATCACAAACTTTCAATGTCAAATAGATCAGCAGCATTACTAAATAAGTAACTTCTACAATATACAGTGTGCAGATGCATCTTTTAAGTTACCTTCTGTTAATCACCATTACTTTATAAGCAGTATTACAGAAGCGCAGTCAGACTAGAAATATTACTTTAAAATAATTGACAACCTTAGGACATCAACGTTCCTTTCATGCAAATGGTCTTGCTAGTCACTGTTCACGAAGTCTGACTTTACTTCCACTTACTTCACGATCTTCTGTTTCCTTTTCTGTCGGCCTCTCTTGGTCAACTCTTGTTCTTTTCGACCCCAATGGTATTAGGTTGCGAGGCCAGAGGGTGTCTTTCATTTTCACTATTGCCTTCAATTGGGGAAGGAGAGGGGGGGGGGGGGCGGCGGCGGCCTCAGGACATGGTTAGAGAGGAAGCCAACGTTCCTGGGAGCGATCCCATCAGAGAAAGCCTGGCCCTCCAAGCTGGGTGTTATGCGATAAAGTTGGTAAACGATCCATGTAAGTGTTCATAGTCCAACGCCTGAAAATAATATTTGGATGTGAAGACTAAGCAAGAGACAGAACAAGCCATACTAGATGTGTAAACAGAACAGTTGTGTCAGCATGATCACTCACAATATCCCTAGTTCGTGAATAAAATGTGAATCACAGATGGAGAAGTTACTCTGCATCAGTAGTGAAGTAAATGGGATCGAAAAGGAAGCCTTAAACATAAAGAAGGTTGCTTCTCGGGATGTAAACCATGTCAAATGTTAACTGTTGCTGATCTTGGAGGTGTGATCACAAGTAGAAATATTGGAGCATATTGGAATCACACAATCAAAAGTTCCTGGAGTTGCTACAGGGACAATCCTGGATAGGTCCACAGCGCTGAAGTGACCTTGATGGCTAGTGAACAAATGAAAGTGAGACAGAGAAGACTGATATTTCAAAACTCCAGTGATATTATGTACCATGCCGTAGACCGCTGACAAGCAAAGTAATTTTGTGGTTGCCAGTTGCGAAGAGAAGACAATGTGAAGACGGGGATAGAACGCTGTGGTAGAGCATTGCTGTATCAGATACTGGTGTACTTCCTCCCAAAACAGTGTCTGCAGCACACAGCCCGCCAGATGGCACCATATTCCAAGTTCCGTGTCTGACCTCACGGACGTCTGCACTGATTCTCATCATTTGTATGTTGGCGGCTATAACTGGAAGAGTTGTGATCATTTGTCATTGAAGAAGATCGTTCCGCAGATCAGTCAGCAGGAATAAGAGAAGAGGTAAAGCCAGAACTTCCCCATGCTGTCGTTCACTTGACGAAGATGATGGTGGCGTCCGCTGAATGCAGTCCTTCCAGCCACTTCACTATCGCTACTGCCTGACCTGAAAGCACCCAGCTCATAAGATATACAGTGGAAGATGCAAGTTGCTGGCCAGCACCTCAGAAGTGGAAATCCGTTCCCGACGACTTACGAGCCTTTCAGCGAGACATTCCAGAGTTGGCTCTGGAGGGACAGTGATAGTTTAAAGGCCAGTGGCTCCGAAGTTAGGGACATCTCCCTCCCCCCTCCCCCAAATCACTCCCCTCCCCTATCTTACGTACTTCATACTGTTGTTTACTGCTTCTGTACCTAAATCAGTTACATAAAATAGCAATTAAATTTTCGTGTTGAATATATACGTAAACTGAAATTACGTGTCGGATCTCCTAGTAATAGATTATTTCCTTAAGTTTGTTAATTACGTAAATGAAAATCAGTCAAGTCATTACATCACGTGACTGTAATATGGCTAAATGTGAAAATGTGACTAATATAGTTCTGTCATTAACACGTCAAATAGATTAAATTCATAAGTGCAAATGTATCTCACCATTGTAGAAGACGAAAGTTGTGTCGTCAGACGTAGGTAATAAGTTAGAATGGTCGAAAGAGGAGAGAAGTGGTGTAGTGTAAGTATCCTATTAGAGGGTGTTCTTCACCTAGAAATGTGTCGGTAGTCTAAAAAACCCAAGCAGATGAAACGCCCGTTGTATCCATAGTCGTTGAGATGGAGCTGTAGCTCCGAAACACATTGGGCGGATAGTAGAAAATAAGGATTTTTTCCTGTCTGTACTGAAAGTTGTCACTGATGTTACGTGATTTCCATAAAATTCTGTTCACAACAAATAAGTTAATTGTAAATTGATATTATGCATGCGTTGTTACCAATGCAGTAACATGACTATTCAAAATATCGACGTGATGTTTCCATATATCTCTAATTTATTTGAGAAAATGCTGTGCCTGAACGTGGAAGGGTTCTAAATGTACCAGTAAACCTCTGAGCCTTAAAGACTCGAACTCTCATGTACAAAACAGCTTCAGTCGTCTGATTACTTTATAAATTAGTTACTGTTATAATAATTGTATGTCAAATTTAGTTTCAAACCTTTCATAAACTTTCCAAACGAACTTCATGTTCATAAGCGAGAAAATCACTGGGTGTTCCCATCCTCACATACTCGATGAGTTGTCAAGATACTTCCGTGCTGTCAGTTACGCTGCCTGTCACACAGTTTGTAACCGTAAAACTTAGTTTTGTTGTTAAACTTCTAACATGATATTATGCATCGTAATGTGCAGATCATGATAGCATTGTATATATTAAGTCAATTACGTGAAGTAATGCAACTGAAATTTGTTTCTCCTGGAAGCAGCTAGATTCTTAATGCAAAATCGACCAGGTCATCGGACTGTAGTAATATTTATATTGAATGGAAAGTCTGTCAGTAGTTGGATTAAAATAATCCTCCCATTTACCACTAGTAAAAAAACTCCAGCTGTGTAGTTGAGCACAAATGTTGTTGACGTAGCTAAGCAGCAACCTCTCGTAGCTATAGGAGGTTGTAAAGCCACTTCCTACAATGGGGTGTATCTGACACCGGGACCACAGTGCCATCGTGTGTAATCAACACACGTCAAATAATGGTCTTACACTTCCTGCTGTGGGTTCGTCATCTGAGCACCCCATCTCAGATGTTTTGCGATTTCCAGTATTTTCTTACTTTCAGTGATTGTCCATATTTAGCTTTCAAATCATTCTGTACAAACCTTCAAATTCTGCTTTCCCTGATGTGTATCATCCCTAAAATATGTGGAAGGCTACCCGAGGTAAATGATAAATGAGGTTTTGTGCAAAGTTTGTAATATTGATCAAACTGAAATTTCCTTAGTGCAAGAAACTGTTACCATTTTCAGTAAATAATAAAGGTGTATCATTCTTAGCAGCCGATGAGGCTGTTGCAATGTAGTGAGCATTCCATCAAAATTACTGGTAATCGGTTTGAAGTCCAGTTCAGGGTTGGTCATTAACTTCAGTTCTGCCTGCACATCTCGCAGCTTCTGATTAACTGAATATCGAGCTTCTGTGCTGGTGTCCCATTCTAGCTGCTGTATCGAGCTCGGAGGGATGTGGTTACTGCACAAAGTTGTTGGGCATTGTGATGTGTAACTTGGATATTCGTGGTCTGTTACGGGGTCTTTGAAAGTACAGTGACGTAGCTGGAAAGCGATTACCCTGCGCATTTTAGGGTTAAAGATTTTCAAACCCAGTCATTCGTCAGGTCACTTTTGTCCTATAGCTTATGGACACATTTTGAAAACATGTAAGCCAAATTTCTTCCAATTTCTATTCGTCCTAGGGGCAATTAGGCCTAATTGTTATGTGGTATGCCGGCCGAAGTGGCCATGCGGTTAAAGGCGCTGCAGTCTGGAACCGCAAGACCGCTACGGTCGCAGGTTCGAATCCTGCCTCGGGCATGGATGTTTGTGATGTCCTTAGGTTAGTTAGGTTTAACTAGTTCTAAGTTCTAGGGGACTAATGACCTCAGCAGTTGAGTCCCATAGTGCTCAGAGCCATTTGAACCATTTGTTATGTGGTATAAAAGATTTAACATTATTTTGCGTGACTGTAGGTGTCTGACTAGGCACAATTATTTTAAATATGGAATGTCAGTTACTCTCAGTAGATAAATGATCTCATGTTTTACAGTAGTCAGTTTGTATGCTTTTGGCACTTGCTGGATGAGAACAGGAAAATTTTCTCAAAGTAAAATAAACGCAAAAAGAAATTAAGTAGGATGATCTTCAAAATCAGACCGAGCCAGGTGTGGGACGAGTTCACACTAGAGAAGCGAAACTCAGAGATTAAAACGTGGGACATTGTATCGGAAACATGTTGCACACGCCAACGACCGCTTCGCGAAAGAACAGGCCTTCAGCAACTGTCGAGGTGACAAAACGCCGTCCGGCAGAACGCAGTAGCCGCTGTCCAGGGAAGGCGCGGCCAGGCCGCACTGCACGTCCAGAGCTCAGCTGCGGCGATACACGGCCCTGCAGGAACACCACTCCGGCCCTCGTTACACAGTGCCAACTTGGACCGAAGACAGTCCAGACTTCGTAGTATAGTAGGAAAGACACATCTGCTGCTAACCGCTGTCCGTTCCTACCTGCCCACAGCTCGGAGACACTCCTCGCTACTCCGTGAAAACGGCAAGCAGATGTCGCTTTTTGTTTTTTCGCTGTGGTGTTTGATCAGTGTCCTGACTGGGTTGCCGCAGCCCGCCACGATTTAATCTAGAGTATCACTTGCAACCCATGTCCTCTATTTGCTGGATGTATTTCATTCTGTCTTCCTCTACAGTTTTCGACCTCTACAGCTTTCTATAATACCACTAGTACCATGGAAGTCATTCCCTCTTACCAGATATCCTGTCATCTTGTCCCTTCTCCTTACCAATGTTTTCCACATATTCCTTTCCTCTCCGACTCTGCACAGAACCTCATTCCTTACCTTGTCAGTCAACCTAATTTTCAACATTGGTCTGTAGTTCATCTCAAATGCTTGGATTCTCTTCTGTTCCGGTTTCCCCCAGTCCATGTTTCACTACCATGCAATGCTGTACTCGAGACGTACATTCTCAGAAATTTCTTCTTCAAATTAACGCCGATATTTGATATTAGTAGATTTATCTTGGCCATGAATGCCCTTTTTGCCAGTGCTAGTCTGCTTTTGATGTCCTTGCTCAGTCCGTCAGTCGTTACTGTGCTGCCTACGTAGCATAATTCCTTAACTTCAGCTACTGCGTGACCATCGATCCTCATATTAAGTTTCTCCCTGTTCTCATTTCTATTACTTGTAATTACCTTCGTCTTTCTTAGATTTACGCTCAATCCAAACTCCTCTCGTAGAAGCACAGCATTCACACCTGAATAAGATGCGTTGGTCTGCACAATGAAAGATTTCTGGAAAGCACACTGTAAGAAATGGGGTTAGCCAAAGCGGTCTTCACAGCATCATAGGCAGACAGTTGCGATACTCCGCACCTGTCTTACGTAGGTCATTCAAGGGAATGGCTAATTGAGCAAAATGGGGCACGAACTTCCTTAAGAAAAATTGAGCATGCCTATAAAACCGAGCAATTATCTTCTTGTTCTGAGATGGAGAAAACACACACAAATATCTAGACTGTCCTTGATCGAATTTGAACCTTTCAGCTGCCTTATGTGGTAGACTTACTTTAGACAGCTTAATTATGAGGCGACCAGCACGTAAACGAAGTAAGACCTACTCCAGATATTGGTGTTCGAAGAGAGCGCTGTAGACACCATCGTCCAGATAATCGTAAAGAGACTTAATTTCAGATCTCGCGAGATATTATCCAATAATCGGGAAACGACGGCTCCACCTGTGTGCAGGCCCAATAGAACTCTGTTAAACCGTTACAGTGGGAAGAATCTGATAAAATGCCTGGTTCAGACTGAAGACCGTAAAAATCTTTGTCTTCGTAAACCTGGTGATACAATGGCGTAAGTCGGTAACGGAACAGGTTGCAAAATAACCTTCACATTCAATTTCATATAAACGAGCAGGCGGTACCCAGACAACTCTTTCAGGACTAGAAACTTTGACGAGGACGAGGCAGGAAGAGATGCAGATGGCCTAATTACTCATTCCTCAAACACTTCGTCCACTATGTGTCGTAAGGCCTGCCTTGCACAGTGAAAGCAGATACGGGGATTGCCTAACTGGAACATAATTAGTCAGCCGTTTCTTGTAAAGGATGCTATTGGTGACGGACGATTTATTGACCAAGAAGTCGGGGAACTGAGTGAGAACTTCAAACAGCCACTCAGACTCCCCTCTGGATAAATGGCTCACGCCGAACCTCCCCACATCTACATTCTTATATCCAGTCACAACTTGACATGAA
Source organism: Schistocerca serialis cubense (assembly GCF_023864345.2). NCBI lineage: Eukaryota > Metazoa > Arthropoda > Insecta > Orthoptera > Acrididae > Schistocerca > Schistocerca serialis. The sequence goes on from NW_026047573.1 coordinate 4,634,500, forward strand.
CATGATCTGAGTTTGTCAGTACAAAATCTAAAGAAAAATGCTTTATCAGCTTCATCTATAACTAAGCCCGCTCGCTGGATCCAAACGCAGCCAATAACTAACTGCCTGAAAGATATCTAGTTACTAATACTTGAACTAGCAACGAAAAATCTTGTGCAGACAAATCACTTCACCGTAACCCATCAGGGATATCATCTGTCCGTTGACAGCACGATGTCCTTGTAAAGTGAGCTCCAAGCAGAACACGTGCGTGAAAGATTACGATACGACCGGTAGTTGTAATCTCACCCTCCCACACATCACCATTAGCTTCCATTCTTTGTACAATTTTGGAAAACAGTGAGATTACAGAAGAGCAATTTTTTTACTTACCTTGATTATCTCGTTGTTTTAGATAGCTGTCCTGTCTAAAACTTTCTTGCAGCTGAAAATTTCGATTTCTTAGGTTCGTTAAAAGAAAATAACTGAACAGTTTCCTTTTGCTATGAACATCCTTTTGATACCATTCTTCTAAATCACACACACTCCCATGTTAAACCAATAAATACATTGTCGCTTACAAGGTCAACAAAATGCATGTTTCCATCAGACATGCCGACCACTCCTTACATACTCTGCGGTACCCACAATATCCCAAAGACTTCATAAACGAAGAGTTGGCAAAACAAAAGAAGAATCACCACTAATATATCATTTCATTAATTAATCCAGACATCAATAATTAGTATTAGATTGTGCAATAAATGCGAATTTTAAGTATGCAACAAATTTTGTAATTTCAAATAATTTCCAAAAAAAGCCATTTTAACTGTTACTACCAATCGTGACAATCTTTTTTTATACATGTTACCCTGACATACAACATATACAAAATAAAATGAATTCTTGTAATGAGACAGCTGATACAGTTTTAGCCTATGAGAAATTTGAGATTATACATGGTATCGGTTATGTCTATAAATAAAAGTAATGTCTCAGGAGGAAGAATATTCATTATGTAGTGCAACGATATGATATTACTGCCGGACTCCAGTAAGTTGTAGACTACACAAACAACCAAAGTACTTCAATAATGTGTGGCAACTCATCCAAGGTTAGCACATCCAATCCCTGCACCAAGGTACATATAGGATGGAAGAGCTTAGCAAAAGGTCATCAAAGTCATTTACTACAGCTCCAGTAATTCATACGTTGCTGTACATACCACCTTTATTTTCTACGCTAGTCGAAAAACGTATGGAAGAAACTGCAGAAAGCTTTCTTACCAACATCTGTAGATAAAGTTACTGGGTAGCTGTAGGTAGTGCCTTGATTTTCTACCGTAGGCGAAAAACTTACAGAACCCACCGGAGCTTCCTTACCAGCATTTTGGAAGCAACATCATGAGGGTGTAGATGAAATGCCACTCTTCCATACCTGGAATTCAATAAGTAGACGGCCGTGCAAAGCAAGTACCGAGGCATGCAGCTAATGGAGCTACTATATATATGATTAGCTCCCTCTTAAAGATATGATACCCATGCTCACGAATCGATTGTCTATGGACTGGTAAGAGTAATGGTCACAGACATCGAAAATAAATGGCGATCACTACACGTTAGTTCATCCAACAGTTCAGTGTGTTCCAGGGTATCACAACTACAGTATGGCTGAAAATTAAACATTGGAAGTTCAACAAACACTTGCATCGACTCGAGAAGTGTCATCCAACCACTGACTTCTACGATGTCCTCTGGGCACGTATCACATTAACCTCCTTAGACGTAATCTTCGGGCTGTTTGTCATGTGTTCCCAGTCAGCCTCCGAAGTCCGTTAACATCGAACGCTGTAGCAACATACAACCTGCCGTACGAATTAGACAACAGTGCCAGCATCAGAATATAGCTCCCAGTAGCTAATTAATGCTTAATGTACTTAGAAGCCAGAAGGCCTAAGCTCAATTGACTGTATCTGCTACTCTGCAGGATATGGAATGCTCAGTCTCAAATCATGTCACTGTGTACGTTCTGTGTGTACTTGCCTGTGTACTTGTGTATCAATGCGTGTGGCTGTAATAACACTTTAGTTCTTGTTAACTGTTCTGCTGTGCTGTTCTGTTCTGTGTAGACAGAACTTCTAGACTTGTACAGACATTCAATTGTCTTTCCAAAGCTTTTGAAACAATTGTCAGAACATACAAAAAACATTTCATTGTTAGTCATTATTGTGGACTGACTGGCAATATCCCTAATTTGTACCAATGGCGTGTTATTTCTTCTGTTAGCTGAAGAATTTTTATAGCATACCAGCACTGTGTCTGTTGTGTTCGATTTTCGTCCCGTTCACTCGTTTTCGTGTACTGATCGTAAATCTTGTTTCATGTCGAATCCGATACTTGCCAATCTTGTGTTACATCGTACCAGGACACGAATTCAAATAACGTCTTCCATGAACTGTCGAAACCAACTGTAATAACGTTTCCTGTGTTTGGTTGGCTGTATGTGCGCGTTCCGAAAGCCAAGAAATTAAAAAAAATAGTTACGCCTCTTATACTTTCTGCTGTATTCGTACACTTGCTGCAGGGACATGCAAGGATCAGGCAATGTGCTATCATGGTGCAATGTACTTTCACACCCCCTAACACTTCTACTGCTCTACTGGTCATTCCTGAACGATGGATAGCTCCCGCCAAATGCCAAATCCAACGTTAAGGAATTTTATTGGACTTTAAAGGGTTTCATGTGTCAGCTTCGTACATGAACTTTACAAAAGATCTTGGGCTAATTTATGGTGTAATGCAGGTATAAGGGTGGCACACATGCGAGAGTAGCCTGACCACAGTGTGTCTGGAAACCAAAGAGCGACCAGCTGAGTCCCACCTATCAATCTCTATCCAGTTCTCAAACGCACCCACTAATGGCTGATAAACACTCCTTTAAATGAGGACTGTATTTTTCAGAAAAGTCACAGAGGACACCTTTTACATTAGACTGTGGAACACGAATATTGTACTTCAGGAACAGAAAAGCAGTTTCAAATTAAGACACTTGAATATGTCGTAAAAGCAGCTGGTACGAGGACAGGCGGTACCAGTACTAAGACATGACTGTACCAGTTTACAACTGGGTTACTGATCATCCATCGGGGCTTGGCTACAGACGATTCATACAGAAGTTTGGCACACCTCTGGTCAACGATAAATTATGACTCTAGGTACGAAACTCTTGCAACAATTGTGCATACACTGTCGTGAAATATGGGCCATGTAAACGTCCTTTGAATACCAAACGCTGCCCAGGGATTATCCTGATACAACGTAACAAGACACACACGTCCGGCACTTCGTCCTCATTCGCAGCGAGGTATCTACCAAGGTCCTGCATGAATACCGAAGGGAGAGAGTGAGTGGCGAGCAATGAATCGACATCCCACAGCCATCCCACTTCGCCGGGGCGCGGACTGGACGATCGCCGTGACCTTTGGAATCCGCCACGTCCTGGATTAGGGAGTGGGTGTGAACTTAGCCAAATTCGACACCGCACACTGTTTGAGCCTAGTAGTTAGGATTCATTCGTAGAAAATAGTTTTTATGGATAATTTTGAAAGACCTGCAGTGATTTCCAGATAAGGCCAGCCCAGTGCAAATGGCACGCCCACTGGGATTAGCTCAGTGGACACGGCCAAGAGAGAGGTTTGTATTTTGCTGGAACATTTTTAACGCTGCAGGACGGTGCTTGGTAGAGTAGTTAGCATAGTAGGTTGAACAGTAGGCTTGAACAGTGAGTAGCTAGCTTTCCATCCTGTAGTTAATATTTAGTAGATAAAAGAATAGCAAATGTTGCTTGGTAATCAGTACATTGTATGTAATTAGGACCCAAGTATGAGCGTACGGCACTGGTGGCCGGGAGACCCCTCGCGGGGCGGTTCGGCCACCGCAAGTTCCTTAACGCCACTACGGCGACTTGCGAGTGAATGAGGATGAAATTATGATGAAAAACACACAACACCCAGTCTTCTCGAGGCAGACAACATCCCTGACCCCGCTGGGAATCGAACCCGGGACGCTGTGCGCGGAAGCGAGAACGCTACCGCAAGAGCACAATCCGCAGACAGGACCCACTAATCTTTTTGATGAATAAAGATTTAAAAAAAGGCTCACACAGCCTTAGACCCTAAATCTGTGGTACGGAGAAAACCCCTATATTGTCATTTAAACCATAACTGTATTAAGCTTCTTCGCTATTGTGGAAGGTTATAACAACCTTTCATTTTTCAGTTTTGTCTTCTCTCAGTTCACTTACTATCATTGCATTTTTTCTTGTTGATAGCTCTAATTCTGTAGAAAATGCGTGCCCTTGTGAAACATTCCAGGAAAGATCAGAGAAAAGCTAACGTTATATAAGATAGGCAACGTAAATCCGCATCCTACGCAATACCTCCAAGTGACCAGTTAGTACGCTGTGCTTCCATAAACAGTTGATACAGAAAGAGCCCTGAATCACTTTTTGAACATGATTTAATTTCCGTAACTCAGTGCTGTATCCTGTATTCTTTTGTCCGTAGAGCCTGTTTCTATTTTCATAATTTCTGATTACTAGCGTAGGCACGCATTGTCACACAGCAGTGGGTTTTCGTGGTTAACGTTTTGTCTAGTAGCAATTTCTTCGTTAGTCGTTAATTTACTTCCGTTTTCCTGTAAAATATTTTCAAATTCCTTGTGGTAGCTCCATTTTTGTGTCGGAATATTTCTCTCATTAGGATCAGTACTACGTCCTGAATCAGCAGTGGATAGATTTAGAATTGGAACAGCATCACTCTACCTGCAATTAGAACGAGTAGTCAACAGTTCTTTTCGGATCTCTTCCGTAATCGCAACCCAAAGAGCATTTTGAACTGGAAGCGAATCTGCAAGTTTCAAGCACTTGTCTATTTACTTTTTGTCTCACCGCTTCTAGGGCTCGTAGCAAATGATTATTTTTCGCTTAAGAACTAACTCTAAAAATCCCTCAACACGCCGATAATTACGCCGTAACTCTGTATTCAGTCACCAGTCGCTAATAAAAATTAACATTGACGCAAGGAACTACGCTTTCGCTCGAAAATGCAATTACAACACAGAACATAGTGGCAATCCCGGACTGCTGAGCGCTGTCCGGGTCCACTTCGACGCCGGCGGTGCTGCTCGCTACTGTGGACACACCTCGTGATCCCTGCCGTGCAATCTAGTATCCATGCACGCACCCTACTGACAGAGAAATCTTGAAAGGTCATTTTTATTCGCCATTTCACCTACATATTCCCCAAGACGTTTTGGCAACTTCGTAACCATTCAAAAGAACATGAACCTGTGGGAATATCAGCACCTATTTTGTTGCCACATCTACCCACCATTTTCTTTCGATTCATAAGTGAAACCTGAGTCTGATCCACACATTCGGTTAAAAATATATACTACTCCAAATAACATAGCAACAATGTAACAGTGGAGTCGCTGAAGGGAATTTAGTAGTAACGCACACTTTTCTAGAAAACTTGTGAACAGACAAATGAAAATTTCTGCACTAAACGTTGATGCTTCTACAGCTCGTTCCGAATTTTCTGCCTGAATGTTCAGCAGAGTTAAATTGTCTACTTCAAAGCCATTCGTGAACCATACTGACACATATTTAGTGTCGCTTCTTAAATTCTATTTCAGAAATCTTCATTCCCATTTTTGAATCAAAAATTAAATGTGCTGCCGAATCACTCGCAAAAACAGTACTGCAGTGTCAAAATATGTGGCCGACATTTCACCATACCGAGACTGTTATGGTTCATAAATAGGGCAGGGAGGGCTCTAGAGGCGCTGAGCGCCCAGCTTCCTAAGCCAGACAACCCCGACAGAAAATAAAGCAAGAGGTGGAAGCCCCATCACGTGACATAACGTGCGCAGATGGTGTGTCTTTCGCAATGTGGAATGTTAGAGGACTGACCAACACAGAAAACGAGTTAAACCAAGTACGCAGGAAGGAGGTATACACTGCAACAACAGAAACTAAGAGAAACAAAAGATCTGACGGACTACACGATATCTTACAGTGGCGTCCCACAAAGAAAACGAGCTAGTGCTGGAGTGGCAATTTGTCAACGATAAGTGGAGAAGGCAGATTCGTGAATTTCTCATAAATGAGTCAGATTTCATATTCCAAGAGATCACCTAACAGTAAAAGCTGTCTACAGCCCAGAGGAGGAAAAGATGATCCTCAAAGTGAACAAAAATCAACAAGAGACCATCGCTGGTGATTTTAATGCAAGCGTTGGAAATGTACCTGCACCAGTAATATCAGGCTTATTTGGAGAAAAGACGATTGATGATAATGGAAATGAACTACGCACGGTTGTCTCCAACAATTTTAAAATTACTATGACATTTTACAGACACAGTAACAAGTTTACATGAAGTGCACGAAGATTGTCTGTGATTGACTGCACTCTGATTAATGATACAATGAAGAATCTGATGTGAGATACATATGTTTATAGAGGACGAGACATGGGTAGTGACCACTTCCATCTACTCAGTAAGATAAGGCTACTGCCAAAATAGGAGACAAACTCCTAAAGAAACCACACCACGAGTTGTCGGAATACAGTATTAGGAAACTTAATCAGTACTGACTAAAATGAAAGCTTGCTTTATTACCAGTCAATAAACACATCGATATAGAATGAACTATCAAAACCAGATCATTGAAGAAGCCCAAGAAGCACTTGGTAGAAAGAAGAAAGCAGATGGGGAAACTACTCAATTTGGAACACAGAAATTAAAGAAGCGATTAAAGAAACACATTGCATGTCTGAAGTTTCTACAGATTAAAACGTCAGAAAGTTTGCAGACGTACGAAATAAAGCAGAATGCTGCCCAACAATTGCTGTGCAAAGCACACCAACCGTCACGGGACCCATTCATAAGTCTTAGAACACGATGAATATGGCAGACAGCAATGTGCATACGAGGTCATGAAAGCCCTCAATAAGGGAGAAAAAGACGCTGCCTCACTGAACATTGTACTCAATAATCAACGGGTCTATTATACAGATCTGTGTTGTACACTGAAGGCTGTAAATAACACTCGAGAAAGTATGTACAATGAATCAGTAGATGCATTTACTACGGACGAGCAACACGTTTTGAAAGGCATGACATGCAGGAAAAAAACATAGATGGAATACGTGCAGAGCTAATTAAATATGGAGGGTTACCACTAAATAAGACATAACAATTAATGGAATGTTGGTCGAAATGCAAGATCCCCAGACCATTGGTACAAAGCAGAAGTGATCTCTTTCCAGGAAAGGGAAACACAGTGATTGTAGGAACTATCGCGGCGTAAGTCTTCCAAACACTGGCTACAAATTAAACAGATAGATAAATAACCGCATGCAGAATGTTTCAGAAACTATTATTTCTGAAGAACATAATGGTTATAGGTCGTTTATGCAAAGTCATTGCGGTTGTAATAAGACATCGGAAAACACACACAATTTAATGTAGAAACCCATATCGTGTTATCGATCTTCAGAAGGCCTTTGGACGTGTGAGCCGTGATAGCCTATGGAAGATTATGTCCAAACATTGATATACGTACCATCTAACAGAGGTAGTGAAAAGTCTTTACAATACCACATACATTGCAATAAATACAGGAATCGATTAGAAGAAATAATTATTAACCAAGGCGTTAGATAAGAATGTGGACTGCCACCTATCCTTTTTAACACTACAGTGACATTATCGCAAATGCAAATGTAAAGTAAACAAAGGAATTAACGAAACGAATGAGCAATATCTGAATGTATTTCAGACTGACCTCCAAAGACCAGTGTATCAGCTAACAAAGATCAATTTACCAGCTGAAAGGAAATACATCTTCAGAATTACTAGTAACAAAACAAAAATGGCATTCTAAGGAAAATCGCCAGTCAGGTCAAAAACTGTTTCCGATAATTCAGTTTTAGAACAAGTGTCTCAACTCTTATTTAGGCTGCGCTGTAAGTTTTGATTTGGACACTGATATTGAAAATAAAATACAGAAATTTCAAGGTCTCTGTGGCGCCGCTAGCAGAATACTGGCCTATAAAGCATAAAAAGAAACAGTCGTGATATTCTATAAAGTAACGGCGGTTCCGGTGTTATCCTAAACAATCTAAATTTGTAATTTTCTTTTCCTTTTTGTGGTAAACGAGATGGGGTTCCTAAGAAAGACAAGGGCTGCACAAGAAGATATGATTAAAAACGAAGAATTAGAACAGATACATTCACAGCATGAATGAAAAAGTTAAAAAAAAATATCGTGAAGATTGGGAGCATACAACTCAAGGGAATTCCAGGTCACAGAATTCTTCATTCGATTGTGAACTACAAGCAGAATGGGAGATATTAGGACTGGGAAAAGATGGGTATGAGTTAGTTTGAAAGGTCGTAACAGGCAACAGCCACATCCTTTAAAGGATGATAGTGTGTGTAGGTAGCTTGTGGGATTTCTTTGCTTAAAACAGCTTGAATACGTCCATGAAAATCACTGGTAGGTGCAGCTGCATCATGTGATTATGCAACAGAAAACTAAATTAGGATTGATAGTTTTTTCTTAATGTAGGCCGACGAAGAATAAGCGACAAAAGTTTTACAGGTTCGAAGACTAGGAACGTATCGTATAAGTTAGCACCTAAATAGTACCGAATGACCATATTTTCTCAGTTTCCGAAAAACCCTTTTGACTCTTGCAACTTCAGAACAAAATACTGGGATTCTTTCACTTCATGTGAGGCATTCTGGAATATTGCTAAGATTCTAAGAATTTTATTTGGTGTACCGTGAGGTGTTTATTTTTCCCCTTTTAGGTTCACGTTTTTCCTAAGACAGATCCTTCCTTCAAAGTTCCAATGAAAGGAAAATAATTGATGTGCACTATCTTTCTACTCATTATGAACTCTCCAAACAAGTCCCTTGATAGCTGTGTATCGAAGTAAATCGGCAGTCGCTTCCATCCCTCCTCCGTTTTCTTGAACGTCTAGAACATACCTTCCATCTAGTAGAGCAGTAACCGTTGCATTCACTCCAACCTATTACTTGCAAGTTATAGAACACGAGAACGTATAACCCCTGAACTACAACTGCAAACCTTGTGATTAAAGTAACAGGATATACACACATTCTGTCATGTACCAGTATAGTTCTACTGTTCATTACAACGGAATCAGAATGGATGCAATTCATCGAGTTACAACACAGAGTGAGTTCAGTAGATGGCAAAATGCATAGCACTGTTCACGGGATTACCGAAAGGTTGCGGTCCTACCCGTCTGCTTTGACTCATGATATGAAAATACCGGCAATCTGGGTTTCAAGCATAAAGAATATGTCCCTCAGTGCCACTCACAGCATCCGCGAACAAACTGAGTAACATGCGCAATAATGACTACTAAAAGCTCAAATTAACAGGCCAACCACGAGAAGTAGAAATTATCGGTGGGGACAAAAGACTGTAAGAATAATCACCTTTCCAGACCAATATTAACCCAAAAATCTAGCACACGAAATTCTGCACAGTAAGCACAACCCAAATACGCAAAACAAAAACCAGTGGCATTGTAACTTCGCTTGACCAGTATTGCTCGAACGAAACCCTCGATACCAGATACCCACACACATCTCTGAAAACTGATAGCGCATATTTCACTTGGTCATTATGGCAGAAAAAAGAAAGCCCATAATGACAAAAACACACTGAAATCGTAAAAACCCGTTACGTAAACCTTCACTTACAATATCTAACAGTAAGGCCACAGTAAAACAAACGAAAACTCTCCAGACATAGTACAAAAATATGACCAACAATGGTAAACAGATGTCGACGACACCTACCAACCACTATCTAATGACGGCCAAATACCAACGAGAAAACACTCTAAATTAATAGAAAGAATCGTCCGTTATTGGTCGAAATAGTTGCTGGAAACATAACACACACTTCTTCTCCCACTGCAGGAAGCAATGACCTGCTCGTAAATTTCCTTATCACAGACAACGAATTTAATATGCATTCCCTGTACTCTTTGTGAAAATTCTGAAAAAGTATTATGTGACGTTTGGTGGGTTTCCAAACTTTCATTCTCACACTCTTCACCCGGAGATTTTTGGGTTGGATGGATACGAAATCAGAAGTCAGATGACGGAAGGAAAACCTCTAATGCAAAAATAAACAGCACAGCCACGGCTGACGAAAGAAAAACAAACATCTATCGAGTCGAAACAGGCAAAATAATAATATAAAATGTCCAGTGTTTACTGTGAAAAAAAATATTTGCAAAGAGCAAGCTATTATACAAGTTGTATTAGATATAACTTTTAATGAGGGAAATATCTAAATATCGGCCACTTTCATTTTATATGAATAACATGTTTACAAGAAAATCAACTAAAATAGGAACACTGTCATTTTCTTACAACATAACATCCCTACAAAGTACAATTTACAAGAAATACCAGAGTTCACATACCATGTCTGTTAACTTGATGCAAAACTCCTCGCCACTCGAAAGCAACTACTACTACTCCTCCTCTCGCCACTCGAAAGCAACTACTACTACTACTCCTCCTCTCGCCACTGGAAAGCAACTACTACTACTACTACTACTACTACTACTACTACTACTACTACTCCTCTCGCCACTCGAAAGCAACTACTACTACTACTACTACTCCTACTCCTCCTCCTCCTCCTCCTCCTCCTCCTCCTCCTCCTCCTCTCGCCACTCGAAAGCAACTACTACTACTCCTTCTCCTCTCGCCACTCGAAAACTCCCCTCCAAACAACTACTACTACTCCCCTCCAAAAGTCTGTGCAGACAACAAAACAACGCCACAATACTTTGATGTGCAGTATGGAAATCAAGTAAGACGAATAAGCCTCAGCTGTTCGTATCATCCGTTGCAGCCGTCAGGCAGATCACGAGACTCGAAAGCAGCGCCTCTCGAGGTGCCCCACCAACCGACAGTCTGACAAATTGGCTGTGTGTCGGTGTTTTGACTGACCGACCGACGAACTTTCGTTGTCGGGATGTCGGGCGCCTCCGACAAGTCGACAACCGACCCAAGAAATTGTCGTGTGAAGCGCGATCGTGCCAACCCCATGAGTAAAACTCCTATTCTGACACAGCTCTCGGAGTTAAATACTGTTGTATACATTTCGACGTCCGAGGCGGACGAAACCTTAAGGACAGAGTTTTTAAAGAAATTCAAAGACTGCAGATGTTTTCGCGACACATCGTGCTAGGATTATAACAATAGAGATGCAAGAAATGAGGCACTTATTTCATTTTTTAACGAATCCATAATGGTTTCTCTATGTGAAACACGAGATTAAGTCTGTCGATCTTCTTCATTTCTGTTTTCAGATTTTAATTTCCCTGTAGACCAAAGTGTGGGATCTTTAATTTTTATTTATTTATTACAATTCTAAGGCCGAGCGAGTTGACGCAGTGGTTAGCACACTGGACTCTCATTCGGGAGCACGACTGTTCAATCCCGCGTCCGGCTATCCTGATTTAGGTTTTCCGTGATTTCTCTAAATCGCTCCAGGCAAATTCCGGGATGGTTCCTTTGAAAGGGCACGGCCGACTTCCTTCCCTAATCCGATGAGCTTGCTGTTTGGTCTCTTCCCCCAAACAACCCAACCCAACAATTCTAACAGTCGCTAAATGTTTCATTTCTTACGTATCTGTTGTATTTACTAGATGATGCGCGACGCCCTCACGTGTAGTCCTTCTTGTTCAAATATGAAATGAGATTCTGAAATTTGCAGGTCATCCTTTGTACTTCATCCGTAAGTACATTAATAACGTTTTCATGAACGTCTTTTGTTTTATTTATTTTATCATGATTTATTACCTCTGTCAACTATATATCATGTTGCACGTTTCAGGAACAATGTTAGTTAATAATTGTAGCGGGATGACAGTACTGAATCTTAGATCTGCCGCCAATGGCGAGAAATCGTCATACCGCTAACAATCTCTCCTGGGAGTTTAGCACACCTCAGGACTGTGTTATTTTTCCCTTAAGAATGGGTCTATGATTTCCAGCAGCTCCGAAATGCACGATTCACCCCTTCTTAAATAATCAGAAAAATTATAAGCTCCCAGCCTGGACATGGGTGAATTTCTTACTTTGCATTGGCCACTTCTTTGCCCAATTCTTTGCCCACACCTTTCTTTCTGCTTTTCCTTTTTCCCTTCTTACCTTTAAAACAGCCAATGCAAACCCCGTTATTACTTCTGTGAAAAACCAGGCGGGATCTCGTAAAACAAACGAAAATGACTGCGATTATAGTGCCATCCTGTTTCTTTTGTCTTCAGAGTACAGTCGGTTCGGACGTATGTAGGCTGCGAACAATTTGGTCATTCTGTCATCCGATAATTTGGTGTGTGTGTGTGTGTGTGTGTGTGTGTGTGTGTGTGTGTGTGTGTGTGTGTGTGTAGGAACCTTGTATACGCAGCTATTGTTCATTTAGATCCTAAACCGATGACAAATCCGTATTTCCTGCTTCCCGACGCTGAGATGCCTTCGTTTCCTTTGCCTGGTCCTTGATAGCCAGCGCAGCTGGATAAATCTTTTCGTTCCGGCGCTAATTTTAATTACTTCCGGATGAAAAGTGGACAATTGTTCCCAAAGCATGGAGCACAGGTTCTTAGTGACACCAATTTACGTGGACAAAGTGTGGTTCCATAGATCTGGACAACAATCAATTCCAATTTCGTAGCTGGGGGGGTGGAGGTTAGTTTAACGTGCTGTCGACAGCGAGGCCTTTAGAGACGGAGCACAAGCTTGGACTATGGAAGGGTGGACTAGGAAGTCGGCCGTCCCCTTTCACAGGAACCATCCCGACATTTTCAGTACGCTATTTAGGGAAATAACGTAAATCCTCCCCGCGACCCCATTCGCCGTACAAGTTGTGTAGTCTGTCGTACAAGCCGCCCGACAGCAGTTTCTCTTCAGTCACCACGCGCGGGGTTCAGTGTACTCTGAATGTGGCTAACATGGCAGTGTGCGAGGAAGACGAAATTTTTATGACAGAGTTTCTGGAAAGTTTTCGAGTCTCCAGATGTCTGTGGGACATGCCGTGCCAGCAGTATAGCAATAGAGGGGTACGAAATGAAGTGCTTCTTTCATTTTTAACGAATCTGTAGTAGTATGGTATGGCAAACAGAGAAAATAAAACACACACTTTTGTGAATAACCGTTAGTCGTCTGTCTGTTTCTCGGTTTTATTCCCAATACTCACCGGAAATGAAGTTAGATAACGTTAAATAGAGACAGATTGGATTGTTATTTCGTTTCCGATACGTATCGATGGTGAGAACTAAAAACCGAATTATAGACAGTACACAGACTTTTATCCATGAAATCCACTTGGTTCACTATAAGAAGTGTTACAAAAATCCAACCTATCGTCACCCCTTCTGCTATGAAGAGCAAAGTGAAGGATTTTTCTTAAGTTCTAACAACTGTTAAGTGCTTCATGTCTTATGAATATGCTGCTGAATTTATTACATAACATGCCCCGCAGCCATTTGCAGGCGTCATTCTAATCTGAAATGAGTTTCTTGAACTTACAGGGAATATTATCACATACGAACATAAATTCATAAAGTTTATATGAACAGAATTTTTCATTTCGCTTCTGCTTTATCACGAATATTTCCTCAAGCAACTATGGATCACCTTGCAGATTTCAAGAATCATTTTAGGTAATAATTGTGGAGATTAATTGCGCTGAATCCGAGGTCCTCGTAAATTCTGCCAGTGGCTAGAAATCGTATGTGGCTATCGTTTGACGACGTTCAGGAGCTCAGAAAAGCATTTTCCATCCATTCGTAAATAATTCCGATAATCTTCGGGTCTCAGATCCGTAAGTAACAAAGCGTAGGTGCATTTGGTCCATTGCAATAGCCATTTCTTTACCCACAGCTTTATCACGGCTTTTTCTAGCCTTATTAGTTCGAACAGCCAAACCAAATCCCAATTCTTTTCCTGTGGAATACTAAACGGTTTCGCGTAGAACAGAACGTCACAACTAGCTGTAGAAGCAGGGCGGCGCTGAAATCATGTAGTCGGTCGCGACGTGCGTCGTGTAGACTGTCACGGTGTTGGGGGCGGGCTAGTCCTGCATAAGGGAGTAATCTAGCACAAAATGCGACGTGTGCTGAGCACAGCCTATGTGGACAGCCTGCCCACACCAGTCAACAGTGGCCGAGCGTAGAGGCCATGGCAGAGTCATATGTAACGTTTCACTCCAAAAACGTTAAACGCGCCTTCATCTCTGCGCAACTACATCCAGCACAGGCTTCTCATTCGTGGTTTATTTGTAATCATGCAGAGTGAGGAAGTATTTGCAGTAACAAGTAAAACTGAAACCAATGCGTAAACATAGAGGAAACGGGATAGTCCAAAAAGCGAAGTAAGGAATAAATATTTGTGTAAACTAAACCACAAATTCTACAGGATGTGTGTCACGCGTAAACTGATCAACGTTACTGTTTTTCCAGTCGGAAACAATTCATTTAAAGATACACAGTTGTAAGAAATCCCAGGAATGTAGGTAGCAAATAAGACCTCTTTAGGACACATTGCAACAAACTTCGCTTTTGTGACACCTTTCAGAGGTGAGAGGTGTTTCTGATGACAGTTCCAAAAAAATAGGCTAAGTATTAACTCATCTAGCTGCAAATTATCGAGAAGTCTGCGTTTCAGATGCTACGTCAAATACTTCTACTGTACGTATGCATGTCAAAGAAGAGGCTTCTTGCAGTCCGAAACCGTACAAGACCTTCTGTTATTAAGTAAATTATTAATAAAGAACGTCTACCACGGTTAATATACGTGGACTGATCGGTATAAAAGGTGCATTATTTGACACAGCACATTACATAGGCACAGGTCGGGCTCTTGTGAAAACGTTCTATTCATAACAGAACTCACGGACGTTAAGCTGACGGCAGTAAATACTATGAAAGACGCACAAGAGAGGATGACTGATACTAAATTTCGCCGGACATGTTGCACGATTTTGTTTTTGTCTCTGAACAGCTTCCAATAAAATAAGTTCCGGAAAATCGCGAGAGCCTTCTGTGCTGCTCATTCTATAACAGCACTTAGGACATTTCAAGAAAAGTGGCTTCCGCTCATGCTTCGAGCCGAAGTTCTACACATGCTGGAAAAGTTCGTGATCTGTGCTAGAGACCGTACATAAAGTGCAACGAATTTGTTGCTTTAGTGATGGACAATAATTCCACTTACAGATTACAAACTTATCAGAAAAAACTTGCAGGAAGAACTGTAGATTTTGTTGTGACTTGGCAAGACAGCCAAGTCACTAGGCGAGGATACCGAAAGGCAGGCGTTTAAGTTCACGCAAACTGGCGTGAGGTCTGGAACAGGATAATGTAATTAATATAGCCAATAAGGTACGTTGCTGCTGAAATACTTAACTTTAATCCATAATTGGTGTACATCGCTCTTGTTGATACATTAATAACTATCTCAATATAAACTGGTAATGGCGCCCTGCTAGGTCGTAGCAAATGACGTAGCTGAAGGCTATGCTAACTATCGTCTCGGAAAATGAGAGCGTATTTGTCAGTGTAGCATCGCTAGCAAAGTCTGCTGTACAACTGGGGCGAGTGCTAGGACGTCTCTCTAGACCTGCCGTGTGGCGGCGCTCGGTCTGCAATCACTGACAGTGGCGACACGCGGGTCCGACGTATACTAATGAACCGCGGACGATTTAAAGCTACCACCTAGCAAGTGTGGTGTCTGGCGGTGACACCACAGATTTCCTCAAGGGGGTACATATGAATTAGAAGGCAAAAAAAGCCTACAATCCAGTTAGTTCTTTTGCAGTTTTATAAAATGCAGAAAATGTGCAACGTCAAAGACATGATTGTGAGGTACATGTTATGTTTCATCACGATACGAGGAAAAAAATACTCGTAATTAACAAGTGTATCTGATGTATTTTGGCAGATATGTATTTCTTAAGATGAGGAACAAGAGATGAAAATACCGTCCTGACATTTCACTTCCAACCACGAAATTGCTAGGTTCGTTTTGTTGCTTTAGTTCAGGTACATTTTCATTTGTGTCTAACATATTGGGATAAATCTCCACACATTACTCACAACACGCAACAATTGACGTAGTCTTTTTGCGTAGTTAGTGTACTGTGTCCCATAGCGAAATGAAGTACTGGGCGCAAATTAATGTACAGGTAGTCAGAGGGCTGTAATTATCGTATGGTAGCGAAATTGTAAACATATTGCAATGAAATAATACGGAACCGATTTACGCTAGAAAAAACTAGTTCTAGGTTTGGCCACCAGGTGCAAATTTGCGGCTTTGAATGCAAGAAAGACGTATGGAATTATTTCTGTACGTAACGGATTAGGAATAGAACATGCGCATAAAGGTTGTTCAATATGTGCGTCAGAGACGTCGTCGAGATGTTGCAATTTTATCGTAATTTCAACACTAACCAACGACGCGGCAGCATGATTCACAATTTCTGTATCATCACTAAACTGCCCTTCTACTACTTTGCGAGGACCATACGCTTGATTCCAAATGTAGGTAAACCTGTTAGTTGTTAATTCTCGAACATTTACACCAAAGTATACCAGACAGCGATCTACATATTTCTAGCACTTCGCGCATAGTGCGTAATTTACGATCTTCCCCTAAGCAGATGGAGGTCACGGGGCATTCCCACATTCTTAGGATAAAGTTAGAGACTGAAAGACCTGACATTGTCTTTGACCGACCCTCCCTGCAGCTCTGTCACGGATTTAATATGCAGGTGACCAGAAGTAGACTGCTACATGCCGCGTCTCTTGAAGGAATAGAGCGACCCGAGCCCGTAACTATTGTTCCACACCAATCTTTCTTACGGTACTGATAAAAGTGCACAAGATTCCTCCAGATGCACCCATGTCGAGGACGTTAGCACGCCCTTATTGGTGTATAGTACTAGATCTGAAAGCGTTGTGATGCAATAGACAGATCAGAACAACAAACTTGTTTTTAGCGTGATGAAACTCCAGACGTAGAGAATTTGAGTCATTTTATGTAAATCAACTGCGCTAGCAATTGTAAATCTTTCTAGTGTCTAGGATCAGTACCAAGAAGGTTTTGGTAAGAGAACATAAACACATGCACTCCTAATGTTACACAGTTCTGCACATACATGCTATAATATTAGAGCGGTGCTCTTTCCGACCTATTGGTCGGGTGAGGTGCAACGCTATTAATAATTAAATGTAAGAAATATACACTGTAATCAAAAGTATCCGGACACTTTGCTGGAAATGACTTAAAAGTTGGCGCCCTCCAGCGGTAAAGCTGGAATGCAACATGGTGTTGGTCCACCCTCAGCCTTGATGACAGGTTCCACTCTCGCAGGCATACGTTGAATCAGGTGCTGGAAGGTTTCTTGGGGAATGACAGCCCATTCTTCACGGAGTGCTGCACTGAGAAGAGGTATCGATGTCGGTCGGTGAGGCCTGGCATGAAATCGGCATTCCAAAACATCGCAAAGGTGTTCAATAGGATTCAGGTCAGGACTCTACAGGCCAGTCCATTCCACTACCACCTCCGAATTTTACTACAGGCACTGCACACGCTGGCAGATGACGTTCACTGGGCATTCACCATACCCTCACCCTTCCATCGGATCGCCACATAGTGTACCGTGATTCGTCACTCAGCACAACGTTTATCCTCTCTTCAATCGTCCAGTGTTTACTCTTTAACCAAGCGAGGCGTCGTTTAGAGTTTTCTGGCGTGATGAGTGGTTTATGAGCAGCCGCTCGACCATGAAATCAGTTTTCTCACCTCCCACCTGTCACAGTAATGGCAGTGTATCCTGATACAGTTTGGAGTTCCTGTGTGAGGGTGTGGATAGTGTCAGCATATTACACGTTACGACCCTCCTCAAGTGTCGGCGGTCTCTGTTAAACAGAAGAGGCCAGCCTGTACCCTCTTGTGCTGTACGTGTCCCTTCACGTTTCCACTTAACTATCACGTCGGAACCAGTGGACCTAGGGAGGTTTAGGAGTGTGAAACTCTCATGTACAGACGTATGACCCAAGTGACAACCAATGACCTGACCAGGTTCGAAGTCTGTGTATTCCATGGAGCGACCCATTCTGCTCTCTCACGATGTGTAATGACTACTGACGTCGCTGATACGGTGTACCTGGCTGTAGGTGGCAGCACAATGCATCTAATATGAAAAAGTAGGTTTTTGGGGTTGTCCGGATACTTTTGATCACATACTGTGTTTCCAGCACGTGACATATATTCACCTTGCAGTTTTCTCTACCACAAACTATGGTGTCAAACTGTTAAATCCCCCCAGGGGGTCCACAACTCTAGCGTTGGTGAGCACGGGACTCTGAGCTAGTGAGGCTCTTTCCTTCCCAGGCTGCATACCTTCCTTCTCCACATCCTTCTCCATCCCCCATCCTCCCCCCCTCCCCCCCCTCCCCCCCTCCCCAGACACATCCCTACCCCTTCTAACTCTTTGGGAGTATGTATCATGCATACATCTGGAGACATTTGCTTGTAACTGTAAGACAGTCTTTTCTTTGCTGTCTATGCTGGAAAATCTTTGTCATCTTTGTCCTCTCTGTCCCCTTTTCCTTGTCTCTCTTTCTCTTTCCCACTGTTGCGTTTGAGACCCCTCTCCTTTCATTTTCTTCGTTCCTCCCTGTGCGACCCACGCAATCCCATGCATAGCCGGGGGTAAGGCTTAATTCCCTACCATGGGTAGACAGGTAGGACACGTACGTACCCCATGGTAATGGCCAAGCCCAAGGAGGGACGATCACCTGAGCTGGTACCTTCTGAACGTGCCGATTGGTTCCTCCATCAGTTTCTCTGGAGGTGTGACCTGAGGTGTGAACAATCACCTAAGGCAGGAGTGCCTTCAGAGAGCCCCCCCCCCCCCCCCCCCCACAAGGAAGGAGCGCGCCATCGGAGACGTTGGTAATCATGGGGATATTTTAGCAATGGTTTTCCTCTGTCTACAATTTCTGCTCACAAGCGAAAGTTAGATGACACTCAGCCATGGACAATTCTTCCATAAGTGGCACAGTTCATTGTTACTTCTCGGTCAGACGAAGGTAAAGAGTTCTCCAGTTAACCCTTTCATTATTCAGAAAAGTGTCGATGCTATTGCAGGTCCTGTAAAGTCTTGTTCCCTATTACGAAATAGCAATTTGCTGTTAGAAACAGTGGGGGCCTTCAGGCACAAACATTGCTGCGAACTCCCCAGCTACACACCTTCCCCGTTCAGGTAGAAGCACACAGCACTTTAAACTCATCACGCAGGGTGGTTTATACATGATCCCTCGACGTATTGTCCAACGAGAACATTCAAAACTACCTGTATGACTAGTGCATAATGGCTGTACATAGTCATGAAAAGGGTTGCAAGGACATGGGACCAACCTGTATTATCTTCTTGACATTTTGAAGAGTTAAACTTCCATTGAGCATTAAAGCGGGTTATGAGATAATTTCAGTTCGCCCTTACATCCCAAACCCTACGCGTTGCTACTGGTGTCAGCGGTTCAATCATACCAGCCAGCCCTGTTCCAATCTGGAGTAATGCGTTACGTGTGGCAAAGATGCCCAAGAGGGTGCTTGTCCACCTGCGTCCCCTTGTTGCATCAACCGTATAGCAGACCACGCTGCTTCCTCTAGAGATTGCCCCATTTCCAAAGCTCAAAGACTTATTCAGGAAATCAGAGTGAAGGAAAAGGTGTCTTCATATGCTGCTCGTAAGTTATTCCCCACTCGAAAGCCCACTGTGCCTCCAGCAGGCAAACGAAGCACTTTCTTTGCCTCTGCTCGTTGTACTAAGGAGGCAGACACGCAGACTTCAAATCTCACCTTCAGCGCCACAGTCGTCGGATCGACCAGCACTATCACCTGCTCACTCTATGGCACACCTTTCATTGGCTCCTGCTAAATCACGAGCCCCAATATCAGACACCGAGACTTCCAAAAAAGAGCCTATTGACGAAGATTTTTACATACCCTGACTTCACAACAATAGATTCCTCACTTACCTTACCGTCCTATTTCCAAAATCGCTCATAAGAAACAAAGTGCCTCTCCTCCTCCGCCATGACGTGGTTCATCTACATCGCCATCCAGCAGTAACCACCCTCGGCAGTCTTCTGTGTCGCCAAGATGCACTGCTAGTGGCCGATCAACTGGCCAATCACTGGTGGCAGGAGCTGCCCCCAAAACAAGCTATGGATCAGGATTACTTTCTTTGGCTGAATGCCACTGCACACTGTCAGCCGCCAGCTCTCAACAGTTGTTGACAGCAACCGTGGTAAGATTCTTCCCTCTTCTGTCCATGCTACGTCAATTATCAATTGGAATATACGCGGCATTCGAGCCAATTGGGATGAAATGTCGATCCTCCTACGATCCTACTCGCCGGTGATCTTCTGTCCTCAGGAAACAAAGCTGTGTCCACATGACCGCTTTGTTTTCCCCCATTTTCAGTCAGTCTGGTTTGATCTCCCCTATGTTGATGCCACTCCAGCACATGGGGCACTTAATATTCTTCTCCAGGATGCTCTCTATCATCACCCATTCCCCTTAAAAGTTCCTTCCAAGCTGTTGGTGACTGTCTTTCACTCACTGGGTACATCTTCACTCTATGTACCATATACATTCCATATTCAACACCGATGGCAAGAGCTGATCTTAATCTCCCTGGTCAGCTATCGCCTCCCTCACCCCCCCCCCCCCCCCACTTGCTGGTTGGGGTCTTCAATGCCCACCACCCTCTTTGCGGATCTCCACATCCTTGTCCGTGAGGCTCTCTATTGATGGACGTCTTCCACCCTGCGGATCTTGTTAGCCCCAACACTGGGAACCTACGTTTTTGTCTGCCTCCACGACAAATTTCTCTCATTTGGACCTTTCGGTCGGTACTGTTCCGCTAGCTCGGCGCTTCGAATGGTTCGCCCTTGATGATACACACTCGAGTGACCACTTTCCATGTGTCCTTAGACTGCAGCCTGAACAGCCATATATGCGCCCGAGACGCTGGAAGTTTGCCCAAGCCGATTGGACACCTTTAATCTCTGGCGACATTCGATGAGTCACTTTCCTAGCGTCGACGATGACGTCACATTACACAAGTTATTCTTACAGCCGCGGAACGTTCAATACCTCACACCTCCGATATGCCCCGGCATCCCCAAGATCCCTGGCTTTTCGCGTTTTCTGCCACCATCCTACTTAGGCCAACTGTATCCAATATAGCAAGAAGGCAAGCTGGGACTTATTTACTACCTCATTTAAAATCTTCATTCCCTTATCAGTTGTTTAGATTCGAATTCGACGGTTATCTGGCGCATCTAGTTTCTCCCGTATCTCTGGGGTCACTGTTGCGCATGATAAATTAGTGCACCCCGTCGCAATTTCTAACTCATTGGCTCATCACTTTGCACAGATTTCGAGGTCTTCAAATTACACACCAGCCTTTCCCCCTACGAAACGTGCAGCGGATGCGGGAACTCCAACACGCACTCCCTTCTCGCTCTTCCGCCCCAGGACCGGAAGGTGTCCACGTCCAAATGTTGCTGCATTTATCATACCATGGTCTGCGTTACCTCCTTCGCCTTTATAATCGAATTTGGACCGACAGTACCTTTCCCAGAAGATGGCGGGAAGCTACCGTCGTTCCTGTTCCTAAACCTGGAAAGAACAAACATCTCCCCTCTAGCTATCGCCCCTTTCCTGTCACGAGTAGTGTAAGGTTTCGGAGCGTTTGGCGAATTTACGTTTAGCCAGGTGGCTGGAGTCCCGAAGTCTTTTAACACCTGCCCAGTGCGGTTTGCGAAAGCATCGTTCTACAGTTGACCATCTTGTTGCTCTCTCCACTTATATCATGACCAATTTTCTCAGGAAACGCCAAACAGTAGCAATATTTTTTGATCTGGAGAGAGCATACGATACCTGTTGGAGTGCAGGCATCCTAGGCACACACTACTCTTGGGGCTGTCGAGGTTGGCTGAGCGCACATTTAAAGTGCAGGTGAACACTACACTCTCCCGTACTTTCTCCCAAGAAAACAGGGTACCCCAGGGCTTCGTGGTAAGTGTTGGACTGTTTGCCATCGCCATTAATCCAATTATGGATCGTCTCCTTCCCGATGTCTCGGGCTCGCTGTTTGTGGACGATTTTGCGATCTACTACAGCTCTCAACGAACCAGCCTTCTTAAATGACGTCTTCAAGGATGTCTCGATCGCCTCCACTCTTTCAGCATGGAAACCAGCTTCCGCTTTTCTCCCAGTAAGACCGTTTGCGTCAATTTTTGGCGTCGTATGGAGTTTCTTCCGCCTTCCTTACATCTACGTATTGTCAACCTTCCGTTCACAGACGTCGCTAAATTCTTGGGTCTTACATCTGACACAAAACTGTGCTGCTCCTCCCACGTTTCCTATCTTTCGGCTCGTTCTCTGCGATCCCTCAACTCCCTCCGTGTCCTGAATGGTACCTCCTGGGGAGCGGACCGAGTGGTCCTTCTCCGCCTCTATCGCGCCTTAGTGCGCTCAAAATTGGACTATGGAAGCATAGTTTACTCCTGTGCTCGGCCGTCTATTCTTCGACGTCTCGACTCTGTCCACCACCGTGGATTGCGTTTAGCGTCTGGAGCTTCTTTCACTAGCCCTGTGGAAAGCCTTTATGCTGACTCTGCTGAACCTTTGCTGTTCAATCGGCGAGCTGTCCTTCTGAGTCGTTACGCTAGCCATGTCTTCCATGCCTGCTCGTCCAGCCCATGACATTTATTTATTTATTTTTTTTTTTGTCGCCTCCTTGAATTCAGGCTATGCAGGCCTACCTTCCTCCTTACTACCAACGGGAGTCTGCTTCTGTCAACTGCTGTCTTCTCTTTCCAACCAATTTCCCAAAACTTTGACAACTGGGGGTACAGTACCACATTGTCTTCGCCCCTGGACTTGCCTGCTATGTGACCTTTCCCAGCTTCCCAATGATGGAACCCCTTTGTTCGTTTATCGTCGGGCATTTGCTGCTCTATGTGCACAAATCGGTTTGGAGATACTGGGTATACTAAAAGGTATCAGATAAATTATATAATGGTAAGACAGAGATTTAGGAACCAGGTTTTAAATTGTAAGACATTTCCAGGGGCAGATGTGGACTCTGACCACAATCTATTGGTTATGACCTGTAGATTAAAACTGAAGACACTGCATAACGGTGGGAATTTAAGGAGATGGGACCTGGATAAACTAAAAGAACCAGAGATTGTAGAGAGTTTCAGGGAGAGCATAAGGGAACAATTGACAGGAATGGGGGAAAGAAATACAGTAGAAGAAGAATGGGTAGCTTTGAGGGATGAAGTACTGAAGGCAGCAGAGGATCAAGTAGGTAAAAAGACGAGGGCTAGTAGAAATCCTTGGGTAACAGATGAAATATTGAATTTAATTGATGAAAGGAGAAAATATAAAAATGCAGTAAATGAAGCGGGCAAAAACGAATACAAACGTCTCAAAAATGAGGTCGACAGGAAGTGCAAAATGGCTAAGCAGGGATGGCTAGAGGACAAATGTAAGGATATAGAGGCTTATTTCACTAGGGCTAAGATAGATACTGCCTACAGGAAAATTAAACAGACCTTTAGAGAAAAGAGAACCACTTGTATGAACATCAAGAGCTCATGTGGAAACCCATTTCTAAGCAAAGCAGATAGGTGGAAGGAGTATATAGAGGGTCTATACAAGGGCGATGTACTTGAGGACAATATTATGGAAATGGAAGAGGATGTAGATGAAGATGAAATGAGAGATAAGATACTGCGTGAAGAGTTTGACAGGGCACTGAAAGACCTGAGTCGAAACAAGGCCCCTGGAGTAGACAACATTCCATTGGAACTACTGACGGCCTTGGGAGAGCCAGTCCTGACTAAACTCTACCATCTGGTGACCAAGATGTATGAAACAGGCGAAATACCCTCGGACCTCAAGAAGAATATAATAATTCCAATCCCAAAGAAAGCAGGTGTTGACAGATGTGAAACTTACTGCACAATCAGTTTAATAAGCCACAGATGCAAAATACTAACACGAATTCTTTGCCGACGAATGGAAAAGCTAGTAGAAGCCGACCTCGGGGAAGATAAGTTTGGATTCCGTAGAAATATCGGAACGCGTAAGGCAATACTAACCTTACGACTTATCTTAGAAGAAAGATTAAGAAAAGGCAAACTTACGTTTCTAGCATTTGTAGACTTAGAGAAAGCTTTTGACAATGTTAACTGGAATACTCTCTTTCAAATTCTGAAAGTGGCAGCGGCAAAATACAGGGAGCGAAAAGCTATTTACAATTTGTACAGAAACCAGATGGCAGTTATGAGTCGAGCGGCACGAAAGGGAAGCAGTGGTTGGGAAGGGCGTAAGACAGGGTTGTAGCCTCTCCCCGCTGTTTTTCAATCTATATATTGAGCAAGCAGTAAAGGAAACAAAAGAAATATTCGGAGTAGATATTAAAATCCATGGAGAAGAAATAAAAACTTTGAGGTTCGCCGATGACATTGTAATTCTGTAAGAGACGGCAAAGGACTTGGAAGAGCAGTGGAACGGAATGGATGGTGTCTTGAAGTGAGGGTATAAGATGAACATCAACAAAAGCAAAACGAGGATAATGGATTGTAGTTAAATTAAATCGGGTGATGCTGAGGGTAATAGATTAGGAAATGAGACACTTACAGTAGTAAAAGAGTTGTGCTATTTGGGGAGCTAAATAACTGATGATGGTCGAAGTAGAGAGGATATAAAATGTAGACTAGCAATGGCAAGGAAAGCGTTTCTGAAGAGAAATTTGTTAACATAGAGTATAGATTTAAGTGTCAGGAAGTCATTTCTGAAAGTATTTGTATAGAGTGTAGCCATGTATGGAAGTGAAACATGGACGGTAAATAGTTTGGACAAGAGGAGAATAGAAGCTTTCGAAATATGGTGCTACAGAAGAATGCTGAAGATTAGATGGGTAGATCACATAACTAATGACGTATCGATTAGGATTGGGGAGACGAGAAGTCTGTGGCACAACTCGACCAGAAAAAGGGGTTCGGTTGGTAGGACATGTTTTGAGGCATCAGGGGATCACAAATTTAGCATTGGAAGGCAGCGTGGAGGGTAAAAAGCGTAGAGGGAGACAAAGAGATGAATACACTAATCGGATTCAGAAGGATGTAGGTTGCAGTAGGTACTGGCAGATCAAGCTTGCACTCGATAGAGTAGCATGGAGAGCTGCATCAAACCACTCTCAGGACTGAAGACCCCAACAGCAACAACATGTGCACAAATCGAGGATGCCATATTTATTTACACTGATGGTTCAAAAACGATCATTTGGTGTTGGGATTGCCTATATTGTTGGCGACACCCCTAATCAGTTTCGGCTTCCTGACCAATGTTTGGTTTTTACTGCAGAGCTTTACGCTGTTCTCCAGGGTGTCCAATACATCCGTTGCCATAAGCGGTCGCAGTATATTAAATGCTCAGATTCGCTCAGCTCTCTCCTAAGCCTCTAAGCTCTTTATCCTGCCCACCCTCTGGAGCGAGTGGAGGCAATCCTGAATCCGGTGAACCACTTGGAGGCGTCTGTGGCATTCCGCTGGATCCCAGGACACAATGGTATCTGTGGAAACGAGACAGCCGAAATAGCAGCCAATGCTGCGGTCTGTCTTATTCAGCCCGCTGTTCGCATGGTTCCCTCCGCCCATCTATGGAGTGTTTCATGTCGTCGTGTTGCTCTTTTATTGTACACAAATTGGTCTACACGTCCCGATAATAAATTATGGGACCTGAAACCTCTTTTCTGTGCTCTGACATCTCCCTCCCAAACTCTTCGGGAGGAGTTAATTTTAACTACACTCTGGAACTGTCATTTTAGCTATTGACATCTTTCAACTGGCAATCGTCCCCCGCTTTGTCCTCACTGCTCTTAACGTGGACGGTGAGACACCTTTTACTTCATTGCCCCTATTTTACTCCGCTACGCACCCGTCTACATCTGTCGCCTGATTTATCTTCCATTTCAGCAGATGACACGCGCTCAGCCGATCGCGTCCTCGAGTTTATCAGTGTCAGAGAGATGTCGTCGTTCATTTGAAGCTCATTTTGAGGAAAAAGCCCTCCCTTCTGTAGTGGTTTTTTAAGCTTTCCTTCTGTTTTTTAGTTTCCCCTCTTTCTGGGTTTAGCTCCCATTGCTGGTGGTTTCCCATTCGTTTTTTTGCCTTTCCCTAAGCCACAGAACGGGCGCTAATGACCGTAGCAATTTTGCGCCCTAAAACTGTAAGAAGAAAACCTGTAAAATGAAAAACGATTCCCTTTGATACATGCACAATATAGCTTTGCAGAGGTGTATGGCGTCCACTGTTCATATCCGATCACGGTTTAGAAATTATACTATGCCTTCATCAGTCGTATACAAAATGATCGTTATTAATGGAGAATACCTCTCACAAAGAAACTGACAAACGCATAGCAGCGGCCTTTGACATGTGAAATTACAAGTCATGCCATCACTAAATCTGTAAAAAGAACGTCTGTCAAGCAGATGTATACATGGGGATTCAGTGCCTCACAAACACCTGTCACTAACATAGAATCAATGTAGTTATGAAAGTGAAGACTCGATTTTATGCCAAAGGTACGGCAGGTTAGTGAAGTACCTTACAAATATCTTCATCCGTCTAGAGGAAAGTGCCGAAACAAGATGGACATGTTTCGCCGTCGTCATAACACCACACACGAGATGGAACTCCGTTGATGACAGAGGTCCGCTGTTAACAATCGCGAGTAGATAGTGGTCTAAGCCAAAGACAGAACACGCAGTTGTATACGAGTCGAACACAGGTTATGCCCCACAACTGATGCAACCCAACGAAACAACGGAAAAAAATGTTGCTGCAGATCATTTCACCATCTTCCTCTCGCTCCAGAATACATGTACCATTAAATTATTTGCCATTAGATCAAACCTCGTTACAACCCCCATTTTATCCGATCACTCCATCCACTTTGTCATCGTTCAACGCAGATGCAAGTAAGTTTAGAGGCAGATGGTTCTCTCGCGTCTAGGAAAGCATAAAAGACAATAGTTAACTCAAGTGTATCACTATTACCTCAACAGAAATATAGTAGAATGTTGCCTCACAGCAAATGTTTGTTAGTTGATACCTCAAGTTTGTGATTGGCGAAGAGTACAGAGAACCACATTTAGTTCAGTAGGGTTAAACCTAAAAATTAGACAAACAGAAAGTAACTCCTCCAAAAGGTTTTATTGTTACAATAGCTTCATTTGTGGCCCAATATGACTATCCCAGATTTTACCCTAAGGCGGAGTGGTGGTGGTGGTGGTGGTGGTGGTGGTGGTGGTGGTGGTGGTGGTGGTGGTGGTGGTGGTGGTGGTGGGGGGGGGGGCAAAACTGTACCAGAAAGAGGGCTATTTTTTCGGTTTTGTGACTATAGCTTGTAAATGTCTCACATATCGAAAACACAGTCGAATTAGAAATTGCAGGGCATGAAATTCTGCATTGAATTATCCACAGAACTACAATCCTACATCGATGACACTGACTTGTTGTAGAACATTGAAACATATTCTCAGCTCAGACATAATGATAGCCCTAGCAGAATAATCTCCATGCCAGCCACATGTATTCTGATAGCAATCCTCATTTGAACAACAACTCACGTTTTTCACATGACACGCAGGAAGCTTTTTATGGAGGCAATGAAGTAACAGCAGTATTTTTTATTTCCAAAATGAATATCAGTTAATACCACATCTACGTTTGTTATCAAAAGTACAATTGTTAGGGAGTATCAAGCAAAAAAATTGGATTGACTACGCTTTTGATGGAAGGACATGGTAAGAGTCGTCAACAGATGTCGAGGTAACTTTGGGTGTGCCACAGGGAAGTTAATTGCGGATGTTGCTGTTCAGATCTTGTATGAATTACCTTGCAAACATTACTACTAGTGACCTAACATTTTTTTCAGGTGATTGATTTAGCTATACACAGAGGTGACAAAACTCACGGGATACCTCCTAATGCTGCGTCAGACCACCTTTTGTGTGGCACAGTACAGCAACTCAGCATGGCATGGATTCGACAAGTCACCGGAAATCCCCTGCAGAAACACTGCACCATGCTGCTTCTCCAGCCATCCATAACTGCAGAAGTGTTGCCACCGCAGGATTTTGTGAACAAACTGACCTCTCGATTATGTCCCATAAATGTTAGTGTTCACATCAGGCAATGTGGGTGGAAAAATTCTTCATTGAAATTGCCCAGAATGATCTGACATGGCACAGTGTCATCCATAAAAATTCTTACGTTGTTTGGAAACATGAAGTCCATGAATGGCTGCCAGTAATCTCTAACTAACCAAACAGAACCATTTCCAGTTTATGATCAGTTCAGTTGGACCACAGAACCCAGTCCGCTATATGTTGACAGCGTCCACACTATCATGGAGCCACCAACAGGTTACACAGTGACTTGTTGAGAGCTTGGGTTCATGGCTTTGTCGGGTCCATGCCACACACTAATACTACCACGTGGTTACTAAAAGAATTCTGGACGGTTTTGCAGTCATATTCTGTCCAAGTAACATAGTCAAAAGTGCAGGAGAGGTGCTGGAGGCAATGCCCTGGTGTTAGCACAGTCACTCTTCTCAATCATCTGCTCGCTTAGTCCATTAATGCTCAATTTCAATGCGCTGTCCTAACAGATGCATTTGTCATAGATCCCACACATTTATGTGGTTACTTCATGCAGTGTTGCTTGTCTGTTTGCACTGACGACTCTACACAAACACTGCTGCTCTGTTGGTGAGTGAAGCCCACTGGCCACTGCATTGTCTGTGGTGAGAAAGGATGCCTGAAATTTGCTATTTTGGCATGCTCTGGACACTGTTGGTATTTTAATATCGAATTCCTTAACAATTTCAGAAATGGGTGCTCCATACATCTAACTACCCTCCCGTGTTCAAAGTCCTTCAATTCCCATCATGTTGCCAGAATCATGCTTGATACCACTTCACACGTATGACCTTAGTACAAATGACAGCTCCACCAATGTACTGGCCTTTTATGCCTTGCATATGCAATACTACTGCCATTTTTGTGTGTGCTCATCGCTCCCACACAACTTTCGTCACCTCAGAGTAAAGAAGTACAGTGTGACACAAGTGACATCAATGTTCAGTTACAGCCTGGTAAGATTTAAAACTTGGGCAAAGAATGGCACCTTGTTTTAGATGTTGAGGAATTAGAAACTGTGCACTTCAAAAAATGAAAAACTTAGTAATACAATATTATCATATAAAGTTGTTGAAATTCTGTCATGGGTAAAGCTCGCAGCAGACTCCAATTTATTGGTAGTATACTAGGGAAATTCAGTCAGTCTACAAAGGAGATTGCTTGTAAATCACCCATTCTAAAATACTGCTGAAGTGTATGGGACCCATATCAAATAGGACCCCACAGGTGATCCTGAACACATACAGAGAAGGGTAGCGCAAATGGTCACAGGTTTTTTATGCATGGCAGAGTAGCACAGAGACGCTAAAACACCGAACGAGCACACTCTTGAAGATGGACATGAATTATTCCAAGAAAGCCTGCTTACAATGTATTAGGAACTGGATTCAAGTTACGCCACTTGGAACATATTACAACCCCGTATATACCAATTCCACAGGAATTCTGAGGAGGTAGTTAGATTAATTACAGCTTGTGTGGAGACATTAAAACGATTATCCCATACATAAATGGAACAGGGAAAGAAACCCTAATAACCGGCAGTGAGGTGTACCCCCCTGTTATGAACTGTATAGTTGTTCGCAGAGTGCAGATGTAGCGTAGATAATGTTATTAGATGGGCAGATCCACAAACAGCATTGTGTCAAGTAACCACCAGCAAATATATAGTCTAACACAGGTGGCTTGAGGTGAATGAAGTAATGAATAAATGCCAAACATGAAAGTGCATTCTTACATTCTAGAAAATTCAGAAATTTATTTTCACTTCTAGTGACCTCTGATGTCAGGAATGCAGACAGCTCTAAAAGAAATTCCCAACGTGAACCTTGAACAACATTTTTGTTTGCTTTTACTGAGACAGAAATATGAATTACCAAGTGGGTGACAAGTGCCACTTAGCAAATGGGAATTTATTCTCCATTACATGAGTATGGAAGATCACATTTCACAGAATTCTCATAAGAGACATTGCAGTAGCATGTAAACGGGTTACCTGCATTATCACTTCGTCTTCGCTTTCTACGTGACTCTGAAATTTTCTTTCCTGAAAGAAAAGAAAGTTCAGCACTTAAATAAATGTAAATCAACAAAATTTGAGTGTAAATCACTATCACAAAGACTGCAATATGTCTCCTTATATACTCTCCAAACCACTGTAATAAGAATAGAAGAGGGCTCCTCTCACTATACTATTTGTTAGGGTTATGGGAAAAGAAGTTTTACAATGGAGATAAAGTGTCAAACAATAGGCATATGTGTAAAAAGTAC
Organism: Schistocerca serialis cubense; assembly: GCF_023864345.2. Taxonomy (NCBI): domain Eukaryota; kingdom Metazoa; phylum Arthropoda; class Insecta; order Orthoptera; family Acrididae; genus Schistocerca; species Schistocerca serialis. The sequence continues at coordinate 4,665,175 of NW_026047573.1, forward strand.
ATCCTTTACTAGTGCTGGAGCAACCAAAGTGTGTTTGGACAGTATACAAAGTCTCTTCTTTCACTTCCCTCTATCCTCTCACCCCATTTCCATTTTGTCAACACCATTCACACTGGTTGGGAGAGATGGTTAACACCCTTCGACAGATGTGGAAATAGGAAGTGTGGGTCACCGCATTCCATAGGTCAGCACTGTTGGTTCAAGCAAACCTGGGTCAAGCACTAAAAGGGAATCAAGAAATTTATTACCTGCCTGTTGGAAGGGAGGCACTTCCACAATAATGTCTGCTGAACTCAGGACCATGGGTTTAAAAAAAGAAAAAACTGTATAAACATTCAATCATTTGATAAAGTGATGCACTAGATAAATGAAGTATGAAATTTTGGATGGAGACTCATCAACCCAAGTAAGAATAGCTTCTGACTTGGACCAGAGGACAGTGCTGGAATTCTAGTCTTTTTTATTTTATGTTAATGAGCTGACCAACAGTACTAATAGCAATCTCAGACTTTTCACAAATGATACTTACCAATAATGAATTATTGACACAAAATATTTCCAGAAATAATCAATCAGATATGAAAAAAAAATTCAAAGTGGGGCAAAGATTGGTATTTGATTTGATGTATAGAAAGGTAAAACTCTGGATTTCACAAAATGAAAAAAAGTCATACTGTTACTACGTTATCAATGATTCAAAATTGTGAACAGTAAAGTAAAACAATAATTTCAGGAATTCAAAATGGAACAGTTTTACAGGGTCGATAACAGGTGGATGACTCCAGTTCATCTGTGTGGCCAAACTTAGATAATTGCTAAAAGTGTGAGGGATCAGACCATTTGTTAAACTGACTGTGATATCCTTCTTTGTATACATTCAGATTGTCACAGGTCTGCTTGGCTGATGGGAGCAATAACCCTGAGAAAACATACATATTATTCCACAGAAGTCACCTTATGAGATTACCACGGCCAGTATTTAGTGAAGAATCTAGAAATATTCTTCAGCCTCATATGTGTAGCTCCCTTAGAAACTCTCAGGACCAAATTCGGCTATTTACTGTACACATAAAGACAGTTAATCATTCGTTATTCTCTTAGTCCACACGCAATTGCAATGAGGAGAAATTCTAACACATGGTGCCTTCCAAAATACCCTCTGAAATACACTTCAGAGTAGTTTCAGGAATATTTATAACGTAGATTCATACGTCATCAATTCTCAATACTTAACTGCATTTCATTCACAAGAATAAAGCCGCGGTACTCGATATAAGTTAAGTACCAACTACAATAAGACAGTTTCTGTATTTCAACCATTAATGTATGATTTTTAAATTTTTGTTGAAAATTACCATGGTCGTCTTAAAAGCAAGAAAATAATAAACGAGTTCTTCAAAATTTGAGTCAGTGAGTTAAAAGTTAAATGATAATGGTCTGTAGCTGACGAGCTACGTAACACATTTAACTGACACACTACAGTGACAATCTCGCCTCAGTTGGTTCTAGGTAATTAAGCTCAAAAGCTAAAGTGAACATTGTCTATTCACTCACTCACTCACTCACTCACTCACTCTTCTTAACTGATACGAAAAGAGGAAAAATAAAAGAAGGTACTTAAGTCTCAGGAGGTTATTAGAATAATAAAGTATTTAAATACAAGACAGAATTAATCCTAAATTTTTCACCTCATTTTGGGACTAACAATTTCGTCCTATTGCATATGGAATACCTTAAAGCACTTTATTTTTGTTACTGCACAATGGGACTACATACTTCTCACAATAAACCCACATAAATTCATTGTACTCAGGAAATTTGCATCTCCTCCTTACTTCCACGTGTCATACGTGGTCCTGTCTTATATCCTTTGGTGGCGCATGAGCTGTTCATACTCAACTGGTCTTTGCTTGGATTTTTGATCCACTTCATTGCTTGATCTCCCTCATTTTGCTGCAGTGGTACCTATCTGGCATAAGAATTCATCAACCTCCACACAAAATTTGCTTCCACACTGGGATGGAGCAAGAAAATCCAGAATCCCAAAGAGCCAACACAGCTGCTGGCTCACCCTGCATTCATGAAAATTACAGAGAGCATTGGTGATACTAATTGGGCTATAATGGCCCATCTCTAGAAGGTGCTTATCCAGTTTCAGTACTGGGACAATTATACTTCCTTGCCATTGTGATACAAACTTGCCCTCACTCCTGATGCTGTTGAAGACTGTAAAGCTATGACGCCAACAGTACACTGATAGATGTCTAATCACTTGGATGTGGATGTGGCCTCTTGTTAGGGCTGTATGAGGGCAATGGACTATGACACTGACAAATTCCCACTTGCTCAATGGAGCATTACATGGCTCCAGTGGTGAGTAGTAAAAGATAATTGCTTTTCTCCATCCACTCTTTTAGGACACAAATGGCAGGTAGATAATTGTCAGATGCAGATGTCTGGGCATAAAGAAGAGCAGAATGTTCAGTAATGTCATCTGGATCAGTGTAGACTGTGCCATTCAAGGTAATACAAGGCACATCTGTAGGTGTCTGGTATCCATTGAGATCTCTGATCTTAGCCCAAACCTGAAAGGAGAGGTACATGGTCTGATGGTTCAAAGATACCATTTCCAGCATACTTATTCCCATTGTTTTATTAGGTGGCAAGCCCGAACATGAAGCTGCTTACAGGTGATAAGGTGCTTTGTTAATGAATGCTGCTTAGAGGATTGGAGAGCCAACATACAAACTCTAAGAGCCTCTGGCTTTTAATGAGCGCCAAGGTACTGTCTTCTTTTGGGGCAGGTCAGAGGACAGGGATCACCAATTCAGCTGTCAAAAGATTGAGTGCAGTCATATTCTCAGCTGCCTCATCAATATCTCCATGCAGTAGAGAGCCAAGGGTGACAGGAGATGTGAAAGTACCCTGGTCAACACTGTTGAGAGCCCATCTCGGCAGAGGAAGACATCAGGAAGTGGTCACCATACGTCATCGTGGACTCTGGATGGATGGATGGATGGATGGATGGATGGATGGATCGATGGAGATAGATACGAAGGTAAATAACTAAGAAAGTTGCATGCACCAAGCTGAAGTTTGTGGGGTACCAGAAATGAGTAGGCAAAGGTCAGGTTGTGGCTGTACACTTTCATGGTCTTTGCCATGGCCAATGATTGTAGTTCCACCCCGAGAAGTTACGGACATTGAAATCCCCAAAAGGATGGGGGAAGCTGAGAAACCAATGATTACAGTATATTCTGACACACTTTACCGTTGGGGGTGGGGAGGTTAACACTGCAGTAGGTGATATTCTGAAATGCCCTTACTCAAACAGCCACAACCTCTAAAGGCGTATTAAGAGGCGCAAGTTCACTACAAAGAGTGTCCTGAATATATGTGCAAACTCTGCCTGACACCCTATCATAGGTAGCACGAGTCTTATAATACCCCTGCTATCAATGAAGGGCCATGGTCTGCGTTGGTGGAGACAGTCTCCTGAAGGGCAATATGGAAGGCAGGGGAAGTGTTTGAAAGATGTCATAGCTCAGCCTGGAGGTGGAAAAAACTGCTATAGATCCACTGGAGAATAATAATGTTGAAGTACTGTGGGGCCGTAAAGCGACCAAGGAGGTGGCTTATGCCTTAGGGTCACGTGCTGCCATAGCTTGAGGGGTTATAGCATCAATATACACAGGTTCTGGGTTCCACTATATGGTACAAACTGGGCTTCATGGGCCACCAGAATCTCTTTCTTGGTCACAGGAATGGAGCAGGTGGGATTTGGTGGTGTGGGGGCTACCAGAAATTCCTTGTTTGAGGACTTTTGATATTTCTTCTTCTTAGTGTTTGCAGACCAGTGGAAACCCTGGAAGCAAGTGTCCCAAAGGACCTCTTTATGGCTAGGCAAGCCAGAGGAACATGACTTGTCTGGCTGGGAGGTGGGGGACCAATGTCCCAGATGTGTGGGATGTCCATGATTTTCAAGTAGGTGAGGTGGAAGTAGCAGGAGGAGAGTTGCCAACTATGGGGAAGGAGGGGGGGGGGGGAGGCTTGGTCAAGCAGCCCTGAAGCCCCACTGTCAGATGTAGCTGGTGAGAGTACTGTTGCCAAAGCAGACAAGGTCACGACAGCTGCAGCATATGACATTTGTACGTGCTGGGTGCAACCACTGATACTTGTTTGGCTCTTGACAAGTTAGATCATCCAGGGTCCCATATTCTTATCTTCTCTCTGGAAAATGGTGAATTCTGGTGAGGAGGGGGAATGGTGCATTCCACAGTTGACACTTTAAGCACTGCATGGTGGAAGGTGGGCATACAGTTTCACATCAGATATCGGTATATAATCACCTTGACCTTTTCAGGCAATTAATTGCCCTCACAGGCCTAGATGAAGGCACCTATAGCAACCCATTGTCCTTTGGTCCCCTATGTTCATGAAGAACGAAGTGTACACCCCTCACTCCAAACTGGTGCATAGCTCATCAGATTCCAAGAGCAGGTCTTGGCGGAAAATGATGCCATGAATTATATTTAGACTGTTACGCAGGAGTGACAGTCACCTGTATGTCACCCAGGTTGTTGCAAGCGAGCAGCACCTGTGACTGGAAGTGGCAGTCATCTCTAAAATGAAAAGTCGGTCAGTTTTGATCAAAACAGCATCTCCTGCACACAGACTTGTCTTTTATGTTCTTTTCTGGCCAACAAGGAATCCCCACCAGTCCTTATGCAAACCACGTGCTTACCAAGGAAGGGAACTTCTAGGGTAATATCTCTTTGCATCAAGCGAGGTCTTTCCTTCCCTAGATACTGCTGGGCTGTATGACTGCCAGTGGCAGATAATTTCATCTACTACATTTGCAGCTCATCTGCTGTAGTGACACCACTCTGAATTGGAACTCTTCCCATGGGCGCCACCCAGCCTCACCAATGGCAACCTGGCCAGTAATACAATGCTACAGGTGCAAAGATGGAAAGGCACAACATTTGGAGCATGCACTGCATTGGGTGACCTTCCCTGCATGATATGCTCTTCCATAGAACTTTGAAAATAGGTGGAAAGTCAAACCCAAGAATGGGGACTATGTTTTTATTTAATGAGAAATAACAGAAAATGTCTGAAGTGAAGACTCGATTCCCTACTATAAACCAGGTCCCAGCAAGGTGTGCACCACCAAGAAAAACCATCTGGTGATGCAGAGTGGGGGGGAAGGGGATGTTGGAAGTACAAGCTTCTAGCATGGAAAGGAAGTAATGCTGCAAAGGCTGGGGACCCATGATAGCCAAGCATTTATTCAGAAGGGCTGTGAACCCCTTGGGGGTTCAGATCACCAGTTTTTCACAATACCTTGTCCCCCTCTGCAGGTCCGGGGGTTAGAATAGGCCCGAGGTATTCCTGCCTGTCGTAAGAGGCGAATAAATGGAGTCCCTACCCCTCAAGGGGGTAGTTAGCGCCTGCGTCCAGAGACGGACGGTTCCACGACCTATATTTCCGGTCATTTTGGTTTTTCACTTCTTCTCGTTTCTTCCTTCCTTTGGTTGGTTCATTTCTTTGTTCTTTCCCCTGCCTTCTTTCCCCTGCCTTCTTTCCCCTGCCTTCTTTCCCCTGCCAGGCGTTTGAGTCAGTCTGTCCTCTCTCTCTCTTTCTCTCTCCCTCCCTCTCTTCTTTTTCCTCTTCTTCCTTCCTCCCTGTGTGCGCCTGAAGGCTGACCCACGCGTTCGCCCGCGTAGCCGGTGACGGGGTAAGGCATAATTCCCCGCCCTGTGTAGAGAAGTAAGGCACGCACGTACTCCCTGGTAAAGGCCAGGCCCAGGGAGGGGTGATTGCCTGAGCTGATACCTTCTGACCATGCCGATTGGTCGCTCCATATGTTTCTCGGGAGGTGTGACCTGAGGTGTAAACATTCACCTAAGGCGGGAGTGCTCTCTGAGAGGGTCCCCACAAGGAGCGCGCCATCGGAGACGCTGGCAATCATGGAGGATTCCTCCGCAATGGATTTCTCTTCTCTCTCGACTTCTGCCCAAAAACGGAAACCTGACGAGCCACCAGTGACAATAGTACTACCGCCTGCCCCACAGTTCCTCGTAGTTTCTCGATCTGAGGACGGAAAGGATATTTCCTCTGTCAACCCTTTCGTTATCCAGAAGGGCGTAGATGCCATAGCCGGATCTGTCAAATCTAGGTACCGTTACGCAACCTGGTACAAGTCACTAGAAACTGAGAGCGCCTTTCAGGCACAAAAACTGCTTTGGGCCACACACCTGTACACGTTCCCTGTCCGGGTGGAGGCTCACTGCACTTTGAATTTGTCTCGCGGTGTGGTATATACTAGATCACTCGACGGATTGATTGACGAGGAGATTCAGTCTTTCCTCGCTGAGCAGGGCGTGACGGCTGTCCATAGGGTCATGAGAAAGGTCAACAATGGCCTTGTACCGACCCGGACACTTTTCTTGACTTTTGATAGTCTTCAGCTGCCGTCGCGCATCAAAGCGGGCTAAGAGGTTATTTCTGTTCGCCCCTATGTCCCGACACCTACGCGCTGCTACTAGTGTCAGCGTTTTAATCACACTCACCAGTCTTGTTCAATACGGCTAAATGTGTCACTTGTGGCAGGGATTCCCATGAGGGTGACTGTCCACCTCCGTGTCCTCGTTGTGTGAACTGTCAGGGTGCCCATGCAGCGTCCTCCCGCGACTGTCCCATCTACAAGGAAGAACGCTGTATCCAAGAAATTCGGGTCAAAGAGAAAGTGTCCACCTCGGCTGCTCACAAGATATTTGCTAGTTGGAAGCCCACGCTGCTCCCAGCGGGGAAATACAGTACTGTCCTCGCCTCTCCTTGGACTATGAGGGAGGTGGCGACGCAGACATGTGATCTGACCTTCAGCACCACGGTCGTCCGTTCGGCCAGTGCTATGATCGCTCGGTCGACGTCTCCTCTTCCTCCTGTCACCCCTCAGACACAAGCATCTTCATCAGCTTCTGCCAAGACGAAGACCCAGAAGTCAGATGCACGGGCCTTCAAGAAGGAACCGTCCCGTGCAGAATTCCTACGTACCTCGAACTCGCAGCCATCGACCAGTACTTCCACTACACGACCTTCCAAGAAGGCTCACAGGAAGCACAGTCCTCCTCCTCCGCCACGGCGCATTTCTCCTCCTGCCGCTCCAGGCCGTCATCCGTTTCGCCTGGCCGCACCGCTGGTAGCCGAACAACTGGCCGTTCACCTGCAGAGGAAGCTCCCCCTCCTGGCCATCTTAACAATATGGCCGATGAACCTATAGATCCAATGGACGATGACGGTCCGCCTACTGATAGCGGCGGCAGTGCTCCCTCGAAGCCAGGCCCTCAGCGGCTTTCTAGGTGACCCCTTCTTTCATCTTCCTCTTCTTCTCACGATGGCACTTATTCACTGGAATATTCGCAGAATTCGCTCCAACAGAGAGGACTTGAAGTTGCTGCTCTGCTTGCACCGTCCGCTCGTCGTAGCCCTCCAGGAAACGAAGCTACGCCCATGCGATCAAATTGCCTTGGCACACTACACCTCTGTGCGTTTTGACCTACTCCCTGTGGTAGGTATTCCAGCTCATGGAGGGGTGATGTTGCTGGTCTGGGATGATATTTACTACGATCTCATCACATTGCACACTGGCCTGCAGCCATTTGCCGTCCCAATTACTCTCCCCACTTTTACATTTTCCATTTGTACCGTTTGCACTCCATCGTCGTCTGCCGTTACCAGGGCAGATATGATGCAAATTATTGCTCAGCTACCTGCACCATTTTTGTTAACTGGCGACTCCTATGCCCGCCATCCCCTTTGGGGCTCTCAAGCATCCTTCCCTAGGGGCTCTCTGTTAGCAGACCTTTTCAACCAGCTCAATCTTGTCTGCCTCAATACTGGCGCCCCTACTTTTCTTTCGGACACATCTCTCACATTTTCCCATTTAGACCTCTCTATATGTACTACCCAACTTGCACGCCGGTTAGAGTGGTATGCACTTTCTGATACATATTCGAGCGACCACTTCCCGTGTGTTACCCATCTACTGCATCATACCCCCTCTCAGTGCTCAACTAGTTGCAACTTCTCCTAAGCAGACTGGGGGCTCTTCTCTTCCAGGGCTACCTTTCAGGATCAAACCTTCGCAAGCTGTGGTAGTCAGGTCGCACACCTCACGGAAATCATTCTCACTGCTGCTGAATATTCCATCCCTCACCCTACTTCTTCTCTACGTCGCTTACCGGTCCCGTGGTGGACCGCAGGATGTAGAGACGCTTTACGTGCTCGTCGACGTGCTTTACGCACATTTAAACGCCACACTACAGTGGCGAATTCTATCAATTATAAACGATTACGTGCGCAGTGTCGTCGTATTATTAAAGAAAGCAAGAAAGCCAGCTGGGCTGCTTTCACAAGCACCGTCAACAGATTTACTCCTTCTTCTGTTGTCTGGGGTAGCCTGCGCCGGCTATCTGGCACTAAGGTCCACTCACCAGTTTCTGGCTTCACAGTTGCGAATGACGTCCTTGTGGCCCCTGAGGATGTCTCCAATGCCTTCGGCCGCTTTCTCGCAGAGGTTTCGAGCTCCGCTCATTACCACCCTGCCTTCCTCCCCCGAAAACAGGCAGAGGAGGCTAGGCCACCTAACTTCCGCTCCTCGAATCGTGAAAGTTACAATGCCCCTTTCACCATGCGGGAACTCGAAGATGCACTTGCCCCGTCACGGTTTTCCGCTCCAGGGCCTGATTCTATTCATATTCAGATGCTGAAGAACCTTTCTCCTGCGGGTAAGGGTTTCCTTCTTCGTACATACAATCGCATCTGGATTGAGGGACATGTTCCCGCATGCTGGCGTGAGTCTATTGTTGTCCCAATTCCTAAGCCGGGGATGGACAAGCACTTGCCTTCCAGTTATCGACCCATCTCGCTTACCAGCCGTGTCTGTAAGGTGATGGAGCGAATGGTTAACTCTCGTTTGGTTTGGCTGCTCGTATCTCGACGCCTACTTACCAATGTACAATGTGGATTTCGTAGGTGCCGCTCTGCTGTTGACCATCTGGTTACCTTGTCGACCTTGATTATGTATAACTTTTTGCAGAAGCGCCCGACCACGGCTGTGTTCTTTGATTTGGAGAAGGCTTACGACACCTGTTGGAGGGCGGGAATTCTCCGCACCATGCATACATGGGGCCTTCGCGGTCGCCTCCCTCTTTTTATACGTTCCTTTTAAATGGGTCGACAGTTCAGGGTACGTGTGGGTTCTGTACTGTCACACACCTTTCACCAGGAGAATGAGGTGCCACAGGGCTCAGTTTTGAGCGTCGCTCTCTTAGCCATAGCGATCAATCCAATAATGGACTGCCTCCTAGCTGATGTATCAGGCTCCCTTTTCGTGGACGATTTTACCATCTATTGCAGCGCGCAGCGTACATGTATCCTGGAGCGCCGTCTTCAGCGTTCTTTTGACCGTCTTTACTCCTGGAGTGTCGCCAATGGCTTCCGTTTCTCTGCCGAGAAGATGGTCTGTATTAACTTCTGGCGCTACAAAGAGTTTCTCCCACCGTCCTTAAGACTCGGTCCCGTTGCTCTGCCAATCGTGGAGACAACAAAATTTTTAGGTCTTACATTTGACAGGACACTTAGCTGGTTTCCACATGCCATATTTGGCTGCCTGTTGTACCCATTCTCTAAATGTCCTCCGTGTTCTCAGTGGTATGTCGTGGGGAGCGGATCAAACCGTCCTACTTCGCCTATATCGGTCGATCGTCCGCTCCAAGCTGGATTATGGGAGCTTCGTATACTCCTCTGTACGGCCGTCCATCTTACGCCGCCTCAACTCCATACAACATCGGGGTTTACGTCTTGCGATCTCAGCGTTTTATACTAGTCCCGTCGAGTCTTCATGCTGAAGCCGGTGAATTGCCACTCACCTACCGGCGCAATATACTGCTTTGTCAGGATGCCTGTCAGCTACTGTCAATGCCCGACCACCCGTCTTATCGTTCCTTTTTTGACGACTCTCTCGACCGTCAATACGGGTTGTATGTCTCTGCCCTGCTACCCCCTGGAGTTCGCTTTCGTCGCCTCCTTCAACACCTTGATTTTTCACTCCCTGCAACCTTTAGAGTGGGCGAGAGCCACACCACCTTGGCTCCAGGCTCAGGTTCGCGTTCACCTTGACCTCAGCTCGCTCCCAAAGGAGGTTACCTCCGGCTCGGTATACCACTCCCTTTTTGTCAAACTTCGTTCGAAGTTCATTAATATGACCTTCATTTATACAGATGGCTCTAAGACCAATGACGGGGTCGGGTGTTCTTTTATTGTCGGGGCATAGTTTCAAATACCGGCTCCATGGCCATTGTTCAGTCTTCACAGCTGAGCTCTTTGCCCTCTACCAGGCTGTTCTTTACATCTGCCGCCACCGACATTCTGCTTATGTCATCTGCTCCGATTCCCTGAGCGCCATCCAGAGCCTCAGTGATCCGTATCTGGTTCAGCCTTTCGTGCACCGGATCCAACGCTCTCTTTAGCAGCTGTTGGGCGACGGTTCTCCGGTTAGCTTTATGTGGGTTCCTGGCCATGTCGGTATCCCTGGGAACGAAGCTGCAGATGCCGCAGCCAAGGCTGCGGTCTTCCAGCCTCGGACAGCTTGTTGTCCCTTCATCAGATTGTAGCAGGGTCATTTGTCGGCGCATTTTATCGGTGTGGCATGCCGATTGGGATTCACTTACGGACAACAAGCTTCGGGCTTTGAAACCACTTCCCGCGGCTTGGACGTCCTCCTCACGCCCTTCTCGGCGGGAGGAGGTCGTTTTGGCCCGGTTACGAATTGGCCACTGCCGGTTCAGCTATCGCCATCTGCTGACGGCTGCGCCGGCGTCGTTCTGCCCATGTGGGCAATTGCTGACGGTCCGCCACATTTTAACGTCCTGTCAGGATTTTAATAGCCTGCGTCTTGATCTAGGCCTGCCATGTACTGTAGATGCCATTTTAGCGAATGACACAGGAGCAGCTGCTCGCGTTCTTCGTATTATCAACTTGACAAACCTCTATAAGGACATTTGATTATGCTGTTTTTTTAATCCTATGCCTTGTGGCCTTTTAGTTGCTGTTTTAAACTTGTGCCTCGCGGTGCATTCCTAACGTAGTTTGGGCGCTAATGACCATTGAAGTTGTGCGCCCTAAAACCACAAAGTACCTTGTCAACAGAGAATGCTGCTGTATTTAACTGATTTTTGTGGAACACACCGTTACGTAACTAAGTCATCAGACAACAATTTAGCTACCCATTGCGTTAAATGTACCAGCAAGCCATCTGAATGAAAACCAAAAATAGTCCTCTCTAATTAAAATCTGTGACTGGTGAATGATCCCATTATGGTTACAGGAAGAAAATTTCCTGGCCTGGCAGAGGACTGACAATGAATGATCTGAATGGAGGTAGTGTTGTGATGCTCCACAACGAAATAGGTTTCAATAGTTCCACACATTAGATCTAACCACTTCTTTCTACTCAGGCATGTCGTATACATTCCACTCAAACAATAACTCGGAGTATCACACCACCAGAAAGTTTAAAACGGATTAAAACTGACGAAAATCCGTCAGAAACTGGTGCAAGATTACGAAATGTCCACTGCCACAATAACGGCAGTTCAGAAATGGTCGACTGAAGGGAATTCGGAAGTTGCAATCACACATTAACATATCGACAAAGTGCAGAGAGATCTACTACACAATCAATAATTCAAGGTGTTGGGAATAGGTGATGCCATAGGAAAATCATAAAAAAGAATATTGTAGTTTCAAAATTTCGTAATTGCGCCAGTGGTGTGTTGGAACGAAATGGTGTCATCCTTGCACACACCTGCATGTAATGTGTAACTCTAAATTCGCAAACTGTGCGACAAAACATTCTACTCAGTAAAGTTCTGAGCAATAAGTAACGGACGTACAGCAATGAAACTTTAGAAATGGGAGAGATAGAGGAGCAACACGCTGCGTTACATTTTGCATGAAACTCGAGAAAACATTTACAGACACAAACAAGATGTTGCAGAAATTCTTTCATGAGTGCTTAAGCCGTATTCGTTGTTAAGAATGGTTCACACGTTTTAAATATGCCAAGACGGAAGTTCAAGGTGAGGCCCATTCAGGTTGCCCTTCGACGTCTACCGACAACGCTCATGTCAGGAACGTCAACGAAACTGTGCGTACCAATCTAAGACAGACTGCCCGAGAGACTGCAGAAGAATGTAGCATTTCAGTTGGATCATGTCACAAAACCCTAACACTGCATCGGGTTGCCGCCAGGTTGGTCACACGGCTATGGAGTCAAGACCAGAGAGACCTTCACCTCTGAACCTGTGAAGAGCTTTTGTATGGCTCAAATGGGTACCAGATGTTCGTTAGGATAATATGAACTAATGGTGAGACGTGGGTCTACGGCTATGATATTGAGACGTTAAAAGAACGAAGATTTGCAACGATAGACAATTGGCAGACGACACTTCACGCGACCCAGCAAAAGGCATACGAAGATTGCTTCCGGATGTATAAACGGCATTTGCAGCGGTGTATCAATTGTGCAAGAGAGTGTGTCTAAGGAAACCATGCACAGTTAGAAACTTTTGTGGACTAAGCTCCGGATTTTTTTTCAAGAGACGTCGTTCAATGATCATGAAGAGTCGTCGTACTTTGACCATTCAGAGTAAGTCTTATTCAAGGTGAACATGATGTTCGTTTAGTATTAAAATGAAGTGCAAAAAGCAGTTCACTAAATTTTGGAGCTTATCAAAAAATTTAACTGAGGTTTTGTTTGATAATTTGCTACAATGACAGGGCACATTGCTTCGTGCGAGGAAATCAGTAGCATCGTAGTAGGTGGCGCCCAGGTGACATGCACCAGAGATTGAAAGGTTTATGTCGGAAGCATTGTGATTCTTTTCCCTGGAATAAATAAAAATTATGCTTCTTATTTACAGTTCAACTTGCAATGGGGAAAAAATACTATGCAAGTTTTGGTCGCCAACTGAGTGGCGACAAACATGCGAGAAGAAGACTGGATTGCAAACGGAAACAAATCACCTTATCAGGAAAGTGTACCTGCACAAGAAGGTGTTGTGGCAGTAGGAAATAGATGTTGGAGTAGCTGGTCGTCATTGTGTACCAAATCTAGCTAGCCTGGTGGTGGTGACTCGGATAATTAAAGACAATTGCATTCCTTGGCTGTTGTCCTCTAGATCAACAACGTTGTTACTCCCGCCAAGTATAGATTGACATCCTCCAGCCGAACTTGGGGAGTGGAATCTCCTCACTGGAAAAATTTTGTACAAAATGTACGGACCTAAAAGAGATGGTGAAATACAATTGGTGCGTTTATATCAAAAATACACTTTTTCTGTCAAGGCAAGAAATCCTCTTTACCGACACACACATATACCACAAGCCACTGTACAGTGCGTGGCGCAGGATACCCTGTATCACATCTTGTCATATTCTTTGTCGTTTTCAGCTCCCTCTGTTTGCAAGTGAAACAACAATTTGCTTGCATATGAGCCCGAATTTCACCTGTCTTAACTACATACTTCTTACGCAACCTGTATATTTGGCGGGACTAGAATCGTTCTGCAGTCAGCTTCAAATTCCAGCTCCCTAAATTTTCTCACGAGTTTCTCGAAAAGAGCATCGTCTTCTCTCCAGTGATTCCTGTTTGAGTTCCCAAAGAATCTCTAATATTCTTGTGTTATTCGAATCTACCAGCAACAAACGAGTAAACTGCTTCTGAATTGCTTTGATATCTTCCTTTAATCTGACCCGGCATAGTTCGCAGACACTAACAGTATTCAAGAGCAGATTGCATCAGTGCCCTATATGTCGTCCCATTTACAGATGAATCACATTTTCCCAATAAACCGAAGTTGACCATTCGCTTTTCCTGCCACAATCCTCACGTGCTCATTCCATTTCACGTACCTTTGCAACGTTATGCAGAGGTATTTTAATGACGTGACTGTGTGAAGCAGAGCACTACTCACACTGTATCTCAATACTGAGTTTTCTTTCATGCTCATCTGCATTAACGTACACTTCTCTACTTTAGAACCAGCTGCCATACATCATACCGACTAGAAAGTTTGGCCAAGACATCTATCATCATACAGTCATCCTCAACACCCTCCCATACTTCAGAGCATCATCAGCAAACAGCAGATTGATGCTCCCTTTCCGTCATATCATTTGTGTGTATAGACGACAACAACAGTGGCCCCATCTTACTTTCCTTGGGCACTGCTGACGTTAACCTTGTCTCTGATTAACACTGCCGTCGAGAACGATGTACTGGGCTCTTTTACTTACGAAGCCTTCGTGTCACTCTCATACCTAGGAACCTATTGCACATGCTCTGACCTTCGTTAACAGTGTTACTAATGTTTGTAGAATCCTGTAGCCTACTCGTTCCTTTCACCACACATGAGGTTATGTACAAAACTGAGGTTGCGTGTGAAAACTTAATTGACGTCAGACGTACGAAAAGTCGATCTCCGAATGGATTAGCAAATCTTAGAAGTGTTTATCACCCCACACCACCGGACAAGCTTATAAGGGAAGGTTCCCATCTGAATCTAAATCTGAGACAGATGGCGAACATGACAGAAGGGAACTTTGGATATGACGCCCACTCTGGACCAAGAACTGCCTCACTATAAATAACCAAGCACTTAAATTTTCATCCTCTTGTTTTCTTGTTAAATCTCCGAATAAACACCATTAATGTATTTTTGGATTGCGCAGACGTTTGGAGCTTGCTTACACACTAGCGAGCCTTGCTTACTCCAGCCCACAAATCCGCCCCTTTATAGTAAACAAAGATGTAAACAGCATATGTTTCGAGCCTTCCAGTGTCCTCCATTTATGTGAATTAATCTTCTGCTCGATTTGTCAGGTTTCCTCCACACAAGCCATCTACAGTGCATGTCCGCGTGTTCAGATGAGTCATTTCCAATTCGTGCACATTACTTCGACGACCGACATGATCGTCCCCTCTTAGTGCCACAAGCTTAGTCGTCTCATGTCCTCACCACCCAGACTCAACCCTAAGAAAATGATCTGGTCGGTCGCCAAAATATCGTACACAGAACGGATTGGCCGAACACACAGACACACATCGTTAATTGTCTGTATGTAAACGGCGTGCAGCTCCTCAACACGACAAACCTCGAGATGCCCTCAGGGAGATCCCTTATGAGGGGCAGTGCACGCTAGGAATGGCTCTGTGATGTTACACGGACGCTTTGATTAAACGGATGCTTCAGTTATAATAAAAGGTATTTCGAGGCTTAAGAGGTGCAACCAACCGATGAGCAACGGAGTTATTTCCAAGTCATTCTGATGAAGAAAACAACAAATTGGTTCTTCCTTTAGGATGACAGTTCTCATAGCAAAGTAACGAAAAATCGAGGTGTTTTGGTGGATTTGTACCACCACGCATGTGTCTGTGGTAAGAAACTTTATCGAAACCCTTATGGGAATCCATAGCCCTGTTTCTCTTTCACTGTGTGTGGTTGAGGGGAGGGGGGGGTGGAAGGAGGGGAGGGGAAACATGAGGAGGAAATCTTATAAAATGACACCCATTCGCTCACTCCCACATCACGTTGAGACACACAACCACTCGATCTCACAGGCCTTTCATACAACAGAGCAGGTGAAAGGTGCTACACCTGGGAACAGAAGTAAAACTACAGGAGCTGAAAGAAAGGTACGAGGAATGCGTCTGGCTGACCAGTTACAAAAACCATGGGTAAGGCAATCGCCCAGATACCACGTTAAGAACAACTCCCTAAATCTTTTGGAGAGAAGTCGAACAGATCTCTGAACCTTAAAACTCTTGCCACATTCGTTTGAATGTTGCTTAAAATAGAGGGCACGTCTGTCAGGAAATCCGCTTCTGCCCTCTGCTCTGAAAGTAAAACACAGTCTAATAAAATGTGGTGGACGGTGGTCTGTATGCCACAAGCAGCTCATGTCGGAGGGTCCTCTCGCCTGAGCAAGAAGTCAGGCGACAGAGGTGTGGCTATGTGTAGACAAGTAAGGAGAACCTCGTCCCGCCTATGTGGCTGGAAGGTGGTACACTGTGGCCACATAGTGGTCTTCACTATGAGCAGCTTGTCAGCTGTCAGTTCCTACCACTCCTCTTTCCGTCGATGGACGACTCTTCACCTCAGCAGTGAGACAATAGCATGCAAGGGGAATGGCACACGAAACTAACCAAGGACTACAACACGACGATTCCTCGGCTGCTACAGCCGCTCTTTCGTTCCCCACAATAACCGTGTGCCCTGGCGCCCAGCAGTGTGTCTTCCTTTTCCAGGCTTTGTGGCCAGATGAAGGCGTTCTGGCCATCCTAGACTACTTTATCAGTTGGATACAGGCATTGCAGATACTGAAGTCTACTCAGGGGGAGCGAGGGGGCGGGAGGCGAGGGGGGAAGGGGAGGGGGGGTTGAAACACTTGAGGAATTTAGCAGGCGTGGCACATTTCGTCTCCCCCAAGGCCCTAAGGATCATGGAAATTTGCCATCGAATACAGTGAAGTCTGGAGACAACCGTTTTCCCACAGTTTAGCCCCATCCGAGCATGCAGCTCCATAGTTGGAGTGGTCATTTAAAATGTCATCGAACAGCGTATTAAAACAGAAGCACTATATCTGGAATTACTCAGGGCCCATGCAGTAACCAGGGTGGGAGTCAGTTAAACCACAGATCTGAGTCCATACGAACCCCACACCGAGAGACTGCAACAAACATTTTGCGCAGATCCCAAATGGCCACGCTGCCCACAGACGATTAGTATGGAGGCGTTTCATAGCCAGACAGTATTGGTACAGTATGCATGGGCAGTGGGTGTAGCAAGGGACCCTCACTGCTAATGCAGTGCGAGTAGTTGCCGCCAGATGGTAAGTGGTAGCTCCCCAGCATCTCATCAGCACAGAATGGGTGTGGCTTTTGTCCTGTAACTGCCTGTAGCCAGCCAGAACCCCTCATGGTGGAGATTGTCACCGATTTTCAGGTACCAACGCCTCGCTGACCTGTAAACTGTGCACCGAAAGTCAAGTCAGGCCTGCATGTAAGTCCTGTAAAACTGGAGCAGACATATCTCACACGCTCCCCAAATCCTGTGGCTAAGAAACTTTAAAATGTTTAGTGTCTTCTGGGAACTTGCCTTCAGGTGTGGTAACCACAATAGTGTGGAGTCATAAATGAGGCATAGAAACTGCACAGGCTTTAAAAGCGAGAATGGTGTTCCACATATGCAGTTCAAGTAAATTAAAAACACGACATGGAAGAACACACACACACACACACACACACACACACACACACACACACACACACACACTATTCTCTGCAGAAAATGTAAAGGCGGTGTTTGCAGCCCGCTCCTAATCAATCAATCAATCAAACCTTTCTACTTTCACTTGCAACTGACGATTTGCTGTTGCAATACTGAAGGAGGAACAGAACACTGCAAAATCATTCATAAATAACGAACATTGTATGGCACTCCTTACCATACATATGACACTGTTAATGGATATGGCGGAGATAGTAGCAATTACAACACTGCCTTGAGCGACATCATCCTACTCGAAACTATTCGACAACACGTCACCGACTTTGAACTGATAAAAGTGCTTTAATAAAAATGACCGCATAAAGAATGGGAGATCACCACAGAAGCCTCATTGGTGGGGCTGCCTTACAATATGGTGTCTCAAAGTCGTGCCGTATATCTTACTGATAAAGAATGAGGCTATTTGCACAGGAAACCCTGCTGTATAGCGGCCTCTTGCAGGGTCTCGTTGCCGACAGTGGATAGCTATCTCCTGAATCGACACTAAGTGCCACTTACGAGCTGCCTTGTATCTAACACCCAGACCAGAGCACCGTCAACCATTCGCTCCAAGGTCTTGCCTATACAGCTCGTTAAGGCGACGCTCCAGTAACCACTGCGAAACGTTTGGTACTTTCCCGGTTTCAGAAGAGGCACCAAAATTCCCTGCTTCCATTTGCTGGGAGAGTTGCTTGTCTGCCTTATCAAATTAGACCACTTCGGAGGACTTTCTTTGGCGCTGGTAGCAAGTTTTGCAGCATGCTGTGCGGGTTTCGTCGTGACTGCACTGTCAGCAGCTTGTGATATCGTGCCCAGAGTCCAACTCTCCCACGCAAAATAGGCAATTTTAGACCTCCTAACTGTCAGACCTTATGTCCAACTCAGCGTTTTCCGTGGTGTAGCGGTAACGACAGAATGTTGTATCCCGGCTTAGTGGCACTAGTCAGCGCAAATTGCTCTGCCATTGTCTGAAAAAAATGTCTCCAGATGATGTCACAGCCCTGCAGGAGTCGCAGCCCGGCAGGAGTCACAGAAGCAGTTAGCTCTGCCACTAGCACAGACCCAGGCAGCACATAGGAACCGTAATTGTGAACGTAGGAGACACTGTACTTCTTCAGCAGTGAGGCTGAGGACTATCCTGAAGAGCTTGTACCACAACGAATACCTACTGAGTTAAGTAAACTTTCCATTCTTATGAATGAAGAACCCACCTAATCTGTGTGTGCAGTTTGTTATTGGAAGAGTATACCAGCCGTCAAACAGCATCCTCTCCTTGCTCCTCATTAACCTAGACGGCATGAAAGCCAGACAATATCCTTCCTGTCTTCGTTAGCAGTCAGTTCTTTGACGTCTATTTTTGTTTTTCTTGGGTAGGTTTCGGAGCCACAACCACCAAGATGGTAGACGCAGTGCTGGATGGTGGGCCAGTTCAAACCTTTGGAGGTTCAGGGAGCTCTGCAACATTGGCAACTGCTGCCTTGTCTGGCGTTCTGAGAGGAGGTAGGGGCTACGAAGTAGCTCCAGCGCTAAAGTGCATTGAGAAACACAGCTGGTAGTAGTAGTAGTATTAGCAATAGGGATCTTCATTCATGTAGCAGCATCGGTTTTCCGAATTGGATATTGAGAATTGAAGTAAAGGAGGCAGCTGCATAGCCTTATAGATCTTTTTGGATTCACCATATGGGAGGCACTTTGATGTTTTTATCTTCTGCATCTTCCTTTCTTCAAGGAAGACACTGCAATCCATACTCCAGACCAGGAGATCCCTGGAGCAATTTACAAACTTCCAAAGAGATGAACAACCGACTCCCTCAAGGGCAGTCTTACAGCATTTGCCCCAAGTGGCGTCTCCCTTTCAGGAACAGTAGCTAGTCCCAAGTGTTGGTATTTAAAACGGCGCATGGTGTTCATGGGAAAAAAAATCCACACATATAGACTATGGAATACTGCCTTAACATGCTCTGGAAGTTTCGTGCTGTTGATAGTCAGTGTAAAAGAGTGATTGCACTGTATCACCACACACCCATTCAATTAGGTTTATCACACCAATAATACCTTCCTGGCGTCACCCACTGTGCAGTTCATTTTCTATTGCATACTCTATGGGGCATTGTGCTGGATGTCGTTCACTTGTTGTGAACTAGACGTTTCTACCAACAGCGTCCCATTTGTCTAGGGTTTGACAGATTTTAGTTTCCAGCAAAACTCTCTAAACCTCTTTATACGCAGAATAGTGTAACTTCATCAAAACTACTCTTTGCATTTAACTATCACATGCACATTCAGACAACCAGCATGCATCTGTTACTGTTAACAAAGCCTGCTGGACTGGTTGGTTGAGCCCTGTTGTTCACTGGGTGTTGGTACCTACCAGTGGGTGGTTGGGTGGTTGGGTGGTTGGTTGGATTAAAGGGACCAGACTGCTATGGTCATCGGTCCCTTTTTCCAAAACGTGAAGACACCCACACATAAAAAAACGAATAATGGAGATAACAGACGACACATCACAAGAAAGAGACCAGACAAAAGCAACTAAAATCACACAGTGTGTGACAGTGGTTGGCCGACCATAGAGCTAACCACCGAGAGGTACATCAAAAACTCACTTTAAAATAGTAGGCCAAAGGCCAGAATCAACACAAAAAAACTCAGTTTTGCGTTTTATTCGGGCAAGGGGTTTTTATCATTTAATCTAAGTCTGCCATGGCAGTGTCATCAGTTAAGAGGGCAGGGAGCATATCAGGCAGCGCAAACGTCTGCCTGAGCACATTTAAAAGTAGACAGGCCAACAAAATGTGGACCACTGTCAAAGCTGACCGCATAGACATAGAGGGGGGTCCTCATGCCGCAGTAAATGGCTGTGTGTCAAGCGTGTGTGGCCAATGCAGAGCAGACAAAGGACTACTGAGTCCCTGCGCGTGGCTCGCAGGGATGACCGCCACACATACGTAGTCTCCTTGTTTGGTGTGGTCGGGTTGCGCCATTCCGTGTCTCAAAGGCTCAAAGTCCGAAAACTTGGCGGCGTAAGAGCGCTCGTGAGTGAGGCACCGGGACGCCAATGTCCAGACATGGTTTACTGGTGGCCTGTTTCGCCAGGCGGTAAAAATTTTCATTGCCGGGTATCCCAATATGGCCTGGGGTCCACACAAGGACCATAGAGCGGCCGCAACGGGCAAGAGTTGGCAGGGAATCCAGGATAGCCATCACCAGACGAGAATGAGGGAAACACTGGTCGATACCTCATAAACCGCTCAGGGAGTCGCTACAGATTACAAAGGACTTACCTGAGCAGGAGGGGATATACTTTAGGGCATGAAAGATTGCGATTAGTTCAGCAGTGAAAATTCTGCAGCCAGCCGGCAATGAAAGTTGTTCGTGATGGTCCCCTAGAGTCAGTGTAACCGACACGACCAGCAACCATCCAACTGTCAGTGTAAACGACGCCACAGCCCTGAAACGGGGCAAGCATGGATAGAAAACGGCGGTGGAAGGCCTCTGGAGGGACCGAATCCTTAGGGCCCTGTGCCAATTCGAGCCGAAGGCAAGGGCGGGGCACACACCACGGGGGTGTACGCAGAGGGGCCCGGAAAGGAGGTGGAAGTGGGAAAACCTCAAGCCCGGAATAAAGCTCTCTGACGTGGACCGCGAACGTACAACCCGACTGGGGCCGACGTTCTGGGAGACGGACGACCGACTGCGGGAACAGAAGACGATAATTAGGATGCCCGGGCAAGCTACATATATGTGTAGCATAAGCAGCCAGTAAACACTGGCGCCGTAACCGAAGTGGAGGGACATCCGCCTCCACAAGTATGCTGTCCACAGGGCTGGTCCGGAAAGCACCAGTCACAAGGCGGATCCTGCTGTGAAGGATTGGGTCCAGCACCCGCAAAGCAGATGGGGATGCTGAATCATAAGCCAGGCTCCCATAATCCAGACTAGACTAGATTATCGCCTGATAGAACCGTAAGATGGTAGATAGGTTGGCGCCTCAGCTGGTGTGGCTCAAGCATCAGAGAGCATTAAGCTGCCGCCACCATCTGTTTAAGCTGCCGAATATGTGGGAGCCAAGTCAACCGGGCATCAAAAACCACACCCAAAATAACGATGTGTCTCCTACAGCAAGAAGTTCGCTGGCAAGATAAAGCTGCGGCTCGGGATGAACTGTTCACCGCCGGCAGAAATGCATAACGTTGGTCTTGGCAGCCGAAAACTGGAAGCCACGTGCTATAGCCCAAGACCGAGCCTTGCGGATAGCGCCCTGCAGCCGATGTTCAGCAGCTGCAATGCCAATAGAGCTATAGTAAAGGCAGAAGTCGTCAGCATGTAAGGAAGCTGAGACAGACGTTCCCACCGCCGCAGCGAGTCCGTTAATCATAATTAAAAACAGGCAGATACATAAAACAGGCACCTGCCGTACCTCGTTCTCCTGAACTCAGGAGGAACTATGGGAAGCCGCGACCTGCACACGGAAGATACGATGCGATAGAAAATTGCGTATGAAAATCGACAGCGGATCCCGAAGACCCCAACCATGAAGCGTAGAGAGGATGTGATGGCGCCATGTTGTGTCGTACGCCTTTCGCATGTCGAAAAAGACAGAGACGAGGTGCTGGCGGTGGACGAAGGCCGTACGGATGGTTGACTCCAGGCTCACGAGATTGTCGGCGGCAGAGCGGCCTTTACGGAACCCACCCTGAGACGGAGCCAGAAGGCCAGTGGGCAATTTTCAGAAGCGAAACAAAGAGCAAAATGATCTGCCAAGCGATTGGCAATTACGTCGTAGTCAGTACAAACTGCTTCATTCAGTGAGAGTGCAGGGACGCTGACAGGGTTCTGATAGCCATAGAGGCGTCTAATCTTGGCCCAGACCTGCTATGGAGAGATATGGAGGCCAGTGGTGGAGACATATCGTTCGCAGCACTCCTGCTTGCGTTGACGGATAAGGCGGCGGGCCCGCGCATGCAGCTGCTTGAAGGCGATGAGGTGTTCTATGGAGGGATGTCGCTTGTGACGCTGGAGCGCCCGCCAGCTATCTTCAAATTGCCTCAGCGATCTCAGGCGACCATTGAGACACAGTCCTCCGCCGAGGGGACCCAGAAGAACGGGGAATGGCAGATTCTGTGGCAGTATCGATGCCAGTGGTGACAGAGTGAACCACCGCATCAATGGCTTCATTAGAAAGAGGCGCAATAGCGCCCATGGATGAGAGCATGTCCCAGCCAGCCTTATTCATAGCCCATCTGCTAGGGCGCCCAGAAGAGTGACGCTGTGGCAGTGACAGGAAGATCGGAAAGTGGGCACTACCACACAGGTCCTCATGCACACTCCATTGGGCAGATGGTAAGAGGCTAGGGCTGCAAATCGAAAGGTCGATGGCGGAGTATGTGCCATGTGCCATTCTAAAATGTGTGAAGGCACCGTCATTTAAAATGGAAAGGTCGAGCTGTGCCAATACATGCTCAATGGTGGCGCCTCGACTTGTTGCCACTGACTCCCTCAACAGAGGGTTATGGGCGTTGAAGTCGCCTAGTAACAAGAAAGGTGGCGGCAATTGGGCTATCAGCGCAGCGAGGACATGCTGTGGGACATCATCTGATGGAAGGTAAAGACTGCAGATGGTAACAGCCTGTGGCGTCCACACCCGAACAGCGATAGCCTCTAAAGGTGTTTGTGGAGGGACAGACCCGGTGTGCAGAGAGTGAAGGACATAGATGCAGACGCCACCAGATACCCTTTCATAAACTGCGCGGTTCTTATAATAACCCTGATAGCAACGGAGGGCGACAGTTCGCATCGCTGGAAACCAAGTTTCCTGAAGAGCGATGCAGATGAAAAGGTAAAGGCTGATAAGTAGTCAGAGCTCAACTAGATGGAAGAAACTGCTGCAGTTCCACTGGAGGATGGTATTGTCCATGGCTGAGAAAGGCGTGAAGGGACTGGGAAGGCAGTTTACACCGCATGTTCACTCGCTGCCACCGAGTCAGTACCCAGGCAGTGACATCCATGGCGTCTGAGGGACCGGAGAGATCCACGTCTTCAGCAGACGCCAGAATCTCGACCTCGTCCTCGGACGCTGAGCTTGTAGGAAGCAGTGGGACGGGTGCCACTGCAATGTCGGGATTCTTGGGAAACTTTTTTCTGCTTCTCTCGCTGTGCCTTCGGTGGTTCAGGCTGGGAGGGCTACCCTGTGTCAGTCTCAGGGATGGACAACGACCGTGAGGTCCTACGACCAGCGACCGGTGGTGTTTTCAGCCACTTGCGGGTATCCACGTTTCCGCTGGTCTGAACTTGCGAAGGGAGGTCGCCCAAGGGACCCCTTCCTGGTGAGAGGAGCCGAAGAAGTCTTTCGCTTCACCGGCTGGGAAGGGGAATTAAGATGGTTGGGGGGGGGGGGCTGTTGCTCCTGAAGTAGATGGAGCAGGAGCAACAGGGAGTGAGTGCCCCCCACCATCAAGGGGGCAGGTGTGGTGCTCTGGCTCTGAGAGCTGACAGTGTGTGGTGCAGCTATGGGAACTGCAGTAGGAGTGACAGTGGCGTCATAAGAGAACGTCATCTGTACTGGATGAATTTCAAATTTCCGCTTAGCCTCAGTGTAGGTCAGTCGATCCAGGGATATATGGCTTGACATGACAGCAGTACACCATCACCTTGACCTTCTCAGGGAATGTCACCATCAAAGGTCAAGATGAAGGCACCGGTGGCAACTTCGTGTTCCCTCAGACCCTGTTGGACGTGCCGGACGAAATGGACACCTCATCGCTCTAGGTTGGTGTGCAGCTCGTCATCAGACTGTAAAAGATCATCTCTGTGGAAAATAATGCCCTGGACCATATTTAAGCTTTCATGTGGGGTAATTGTAACAGAAACATCCCCCACCTTTGTACAAGCGAGCAAGGCTCGTGACCAGTCATGGTCAGTCAGTAGAAACAGAATCCTGTCCCCACATTTTGGACAAGCCCTCCACCTCCCCAAAGGTGTCTTCTAAATGTTCTACAAAGAACTGAGGTTCACAGACACAAAGGATTCCCCGTCAGGTATGGTACAGACGATATACCGGGGCGAATACCTTTCACTGTCATTCATAGCCTTTCCTTCCTGCTATGGTGTGGCCAGGGAGGGGAAAGATTTGGGGTCATAAACGTTAGCTTTAAAATGAGCCCTAGAATGCTTAGAGACTGCTTGTGGCTGGCCACCAGCAAGAGGTGATGTGCCTCACTTCATTGCGTGTCATCCACCCTGATGCCACCTACTCCGACCAAGGGCCCTCCCCATGGGCGCCACCCAGCCACAGCAAAGGCCACCTGGCAGGATGGCCTTTGCCGGGAGTCCTGAT
This sequence comes from Schistocerca serialis cubense, assembly GCF_023864345.2. Classification (NCBI taxonomy): domain Eukaryota; kingdom Metazoa; phylum Arthropoda; class Insecta; order Orthoptera; family Acrididae; genus Schistocerca; species Schistocerca serialis. The sequence continues at coordinate 4,689,907 of NW_026047573.1, forward strand.
GCCCCAGGGAGATGGGCATCTACTCCTTGGCATACGTGGGGAGTTAACAGCGTAGGCATCAGTAGAGCGATCGCTGTGTTGTCAGGGGGCTACAACCAACAGGGTACATGGTGGCCCCACCACAACGGACTGGCTACCATGCTGGATTTTAGGTGACATGTAGTCCATGGTCGCTGTCAGTGCAGAAATTGGCATGTGTGCACTTTCCGCCACGCAATGTGCAGTGCCAAAGAGTTGGAGAGCAGGCTGGACTGCAATGCAACGACGAATAAGCTGGCGAAAGTTATCGATGCAAGATGTACACATTGCCCAAAGTAAGGCGCCCTTCGCCAATCGGCCCGCTCTTCGGAAAACCAGACAGGGAACCATCACATAAGGCCAAAACGTTCGCGACTCCTATTAGTCGCCTCTTACGACAGGTAGGAATACCGCGGGCCTATTCTAACCCCCATATCTGCAGGGGGGACCTGCCAGTGGCCCATCCATTCCACTGGAGGAGGAAGAGAAAAATTTGAAGGATCCATCTCGGTCCCAGGAACGACTAGTTAAATAAGTCTCTCTAGATAGAGCCCTGTGTGCCTAGGTAGACTTTATACAACTGAGGCGCAGCAGGTCCCACAGAGGTTGCCCGCTAACGACTATTCCATCTCCACAGCCGCGCATCTCTTTGGCACACAGCCCACCTCAAGACTGAGGCGCTATTCATAGAGGTTTTCACCATCCTCACAATGTGCGTGGTCAAGCCAAGATCCCATTACCTGTGATACACCACATTCTACCATCGTGCTGTGAGATGAGATTAATCGAGCAGCACTAGTCAAATAGTGCATGCAATCCACAGTTACGAGAATATGTGGACAGTGTAGGTGAAGCACAATTACTCTCCTAGCAAACAATATTATTTACATTGATACATATTTTGAGATTCTGTTAGGGTGTCTTGATGCAAGGATGCTGAGAATGTCAAAATGTGTAATTTACGCCATAGAAAATCTCGGATGTGGCAGCAATATGAAATAGGATTGATTACAATTCACCACATGGAAGAGATGTTGAGCATCAGCCAAGCACATTGTAAGAACACAGGGTTTTTTAAGCTACAGAACTTAATCCTCCATGAAATGATGAAATAGAAAAACCATGCACACACACGGAGGGGTAGCAGGGCCTAAACGTGAACAGCTCTCTCAGCTTATGTGGCTGTACACACGAAATGTCATGGGGATGGAGGGCAGTACGAGGAAAGGGTGGGGTAGGATGATGCAGTGCTGCCTATGGGAGGAAGCACACACATTGTTGCGACAGGAAGTTTGGATGGGGAAGGAGGAAGGTTTGGGGAGAGTAACAGAAAAGGTGAAAAAACTGTACAGGTGCACTGGGGGTGACAGAAGGCGTGAATAGAGCTGGAATTGGAGCAGGCGTTGGGACAGAAGCAGGTGTAGATGAGGCCCTAACAGTGACAGCGCAGTGACTGTCGAAGTCTAGCACATCAGGTCAGGCAGCCAACTGAAACTGGGCGGTCCAGATGCCTCTCAGCCACAGTCTAGCAGTGGCCATTCACAGTGACAAACTGCTCGTCAGAGGAGATGCTCACGTAGAATGCGGTACAGTTTCTCATTTTTGGGCGCAAAAACAACCGGGGTCATATGCGCACACGTCAAAACTAGAGAACACGAAGACACAGGTGTTAATAAATGACTAAACGTCAATCCCAATCGACATTTTAGAAGTCAGTGAAAAACAGGGACGTGGAGAAAGAGCTACTAAACACACCATACAGAAACGGAGGTCCAAAACTAAAAATTAAGTGCCCTTCACCATTTTGCTTTCACGGACAGAAAGTAAATCGCGGTAGACAGCCCACGCGTCAATGCTAAAACGGTCGATAAATCAGACGGCAAGACGGAACATAAACGGTTAAGAAATGGACTTTCAGCCGGGAGGAAGCGGACAGTTAAAATTTGGGCGCAGTGTAAAAGGTAGTGGGGGAGCGCCACTTACCAAATGACGATGGCTAAAATGACAGTGCCAAATACGCAACCGAGTTAAAATGACTTCCTCCAGGCGGGAGAGCCGAGAGGAGGCCACCCATGCCACTGGGAGAAGCTTAATAATCTTGAGCTTATTCCCTTAAGGAAGGGCCAATGGCGATGCCGAAGGGACACCACCTCCTGATCTACAGCAACACAGTGATCACTGGAGGGAATATAGAAACTAGCGGGCTGTGATAAGGACTGCAGCCTTGGCAGCAGCGTCAGCAGCCTCGTTTCCTGGCAGACCGACATGACCAGGAATCCACAAACTTCGCAGTGGCTCCACCACGAGTGATCAAGTAACAGTTCTCCTGAACCCGTTGCACTAAGGGTTGGGCGGTGTAAAACGCACAGAGACTTTGAAGGGCGCTGTGTGTGTCTGAGCACGACAATTTAATAGTCTCTGAAGCCAGATGTGCTCTGTGGCCTGATAAAAGGCGAAGAGCTATGCTGTAAATAATGAGCAGTGTGTAGGGTCAGATGTTCCTTCGTCATTGGCACTCACGTCTTTAGTAGTCGGTTTCCAACAGTCTGTACATTCGTGTACACTGATGGCTCTCAGACTATCGCGAAATTCCGTGCGAAACTAACGAAACTGAAGGCGATATAGTAAGGCTGGAGTAGTGTCCTTACGAAGTCAATGAAGGGCAAGGTTAACAAAGGCCACTTCACGAAGCGAAATTGGCGAAGAATTCACACTCACTGGGGAAGTTGCAGGTAGTGTGAAATTAAGCTGCCAGAGCAGGTGCCGAAAACGGACTCCAGGAGGTAACAGAGAAGAGTGATGTGCCCTGTACTGGCGATCGAAGTAAGCATCGAACGAGGAGGCATAGGATTGGTGGCCACGCATGGCAGACAAACGGCATGCATGAGGAGAAAAGTCATGGCGGTAGGACAGTGGTAGTTTAGCAGCTTCAGCATACAAGCTATCACCTGGGGTAGTGTAAAAGGCGCCAGTGGGCAAATGGATTACATGATGGCGAATGTGTTGAGATGGCGTAAGAGGCTGGACGTGCAGATGCATAAACAAAGCACCCATAGTCGAGTTTCGGATGGAAAATGGATCGGTAAAAACGGAGGTTCTATCAGCATGCCATGAGGTAACATTGAGGACACGTAGGACATTGAGGAACCACGTAACACTGGCTGCCAAGTAAGACACATGAGAGGACCAAGAGTTTCCTAGCGAGCATGAGCATCATGAATTTCGTAGTTTCAACGAACGGAAGGGCAACATGCCGAAGATGTAAAGATGGTAGGAGAAACCATTTGCGCCGCCAGAAATTCATACCGACGGGTTTGTCAGTGGAAAAACTAAAACTATTGTAAGTGCTCCAGGAGTACAGACGATCGAGACGTCGTCGATGACGCCGCTCAGTGACAGGTCCGTGAGAACTGGAATAGAAGGCAAAGAGGGAGCCGAAGATGTTCGGTGGGCGACAGGCCATTATAGGGTAAATGGCGATAGCTAATAGGATGATGCTCAGGAGAGAACACTGAGGCACACCGCCTTCCTGGACAAAGGTGTCCTACAAGGCAGAACCCATGTGCACCTTGAAAACTATGCCTTCAAAAAATCCCGTAGGAAACGGGGCAGGCAGCCATGGAAGCCCCACATGTAAACAGTTCTCCATCAGGTGGTGTAGGCCTTGTCCAAATCGAAAAACACCGCCAAAGTCTGGGATTTCCGCAGAAAACCATTCATGACACGGGTGGACAAACTAACGAGATGGTCAACTACAGAACGCCACACTCTAAATCCACATTGTGCAGTCGTTAGTAAATGACACTGGAGCTGGGCGTGATTCATACGTCACCTTGCAAATACTGTCGGTGGGAGAAATGGGGCCTAAGCTAGAAGGAAGGTTTTTATCCTTACTGGGCTTAGGTATGAGGGTGACAGTGGCTTAATGGCAATGGCCAGGAAATGTGCCCTCTGCCCAGATGCGGTTGTACATGTTAAGTAGGAAACGCCTGCCTACAAGAGAGAGGTGCTGCAAGATCTGAATTTGAACAACACTGGCCCTGGAGCAGAGGATCGGGATGAGCTGAGAGCACTATCTAGCTCCCTTATAGTAAAGGCGGCATTGTAGCACTCACTATTCTCAGAAGAGAAAGGTATCGCCAGAGCCTCCTTCTTTCATTTGTGGTAGAGGAAGGCAAAGTGATAGTGGGAAGAGCTCAAAAGGTCGGCAAAATGGCGACCCAAAGTATTTAAGATGGGAATAGGGTCCACGATGATATCGTCTGCTACATTCAAGCCAGAAATTCGCAAATGGATCTTGGTCCCAGACAGTCGTTTGAAGTTGGTCTACATGACAGAGGAGGAGATGGAATTGTTAAAAGACCTAGTTAATGCAATCCAGCTAGATTTTTTGCTTTTCTGAAGAACGCGACAACACTTTGCACGCATCTGCTTTTAATGATTGCAGTTTGTCAATATAGGATGGCAGTAAAAGCGCGGAGAGAACATCTCCGTGCACGAATTGTTGCGGCATGCCTCAGTCCACTAAGGGACTGGGACACGACGTGGTAAAGAGCAATTGCGAGGAATGGAATGTTCTGCAGCAGTAATGATAACATTTGTGAGATATTCCACCTGGTCATCACAGCTGGGTAAATACTGTTCTTTGAAGGTCTCCAGGGAGGAGTAAAGCCGCCAGTCAGGCTTAGTAAGGTGCCATTTGGGTGTGCACACAGGTCAGGTAGGAGTCAGCAAATGGATAGCACATGGGAAATGGACGCTCAAGTAGGTGTCACAAAGAATGGACCACACAAGACGATGGGAGAGCCGGGAAGTGCAGAAGTATTGGTCCATATGGGAATGTGTGGGAGGAGTGAGAAAGGAATGTGGGTGCTCCACTGTTAAGACAGAAGAGGTAGAGTTGGCTACGAAGGTCAGTCAAGAGGGAACCTCTCCGACGGGTTCTGGGAGAACCACAAAGGGGATGGTGTTCATTAAAGTCGCCGAGTAGCAGAAATGGAGGAGGTAGCTGCCCAATAAGCTGATGGAAGTCTGCCCTGGCGACATCAAATGACTAAGGTATATAAACGTTACAGAGGGAAAAGGCAGGTGAGGAAGATAAAGGGGAATTGCAACAGCTTGAAGATGGGTAGACTACGAACGTCATCCCCTACGAGCAGCATGACAGCCCAATGAGATGGATTGCCGACCCCAGGGGGAAGGTCAAAACGACCCAGGAAGGAATATCAAAGCTTCAAGTGGTCACGAGAGTGCGATTTCGTTTCCTGAAGGCAGCGTACAAGGGGATGCTGCGATGCTAAAAGCTGCCGTAAATCCTCTTTATTGGGACCGAAGGCCACGAACGTTCGAGTGGAGGAGAGTCACGATGTGGACGAGATGGAGTGTCACCTCGGTGGCTGCCGAGTGTCAGCCTGCGAAGAGTCACTGCTTCAGGGCGCAAATGCAGGAGGATCCTGCTCCATGGGGTGCACAGAAGCATTGGCTTGCTTGTGCTGTCGGTCTATGGAGTCCAACGCAGAAAAACGGTTGGTGGTGCGCACAGGCAACACTCAGTACTCCCATGGAGACTTCCTACCCCGGCTAGCCTAACTACTCCTGCCCTTTCTGGCCTACCGGTTGTGTAGCTAGTGGCTTCGCCCCTTGAGGTGAGAATTTGATGTCTTGTTGCATATCTGGACGAGGGGATGGCAATGCTACCGTGAAGCTGGGCTATTTCATATCCTCAGAGCTGAATTTGAGGTCGCATGTCTGTGTGGGCATGTCCTTCCTGAATCTAGACGTACTAAGAACAGAACTATAGGTACCAGACGGGAGAACACAGTATTTGCGACTGGCCAATAACTTGCGAGTGACTGGGTAAGGTACTTTTCCCTTAACCAGATCTCTCGGTCAGCCCACGCATCAAGGAATACAAGAAAACACCGAGAGGCGACGGCATGGCCGCCATTGCGCTTGATACAGTGGAGAGGAGGAGAAAGACAATTGCCCTCATGCACATCCCTACTACAGATTACACATTTGGCTGGGTGTCGACATTACCTTCTAGTGTGGTTAAAACGAAGACACTGGTAGCAGCACATCAGGTTCGAAATGTACCGTCTGACTGTTATAATTTCATAGCCTGCTTTGATCTTGGACAGAAGCACCACTATATCAAAAGGTGAGAAAAATAGTGCGGGTTGGCATAACGGAGGAATCTACCATTTTTATAACCCGATGGATAAGATTGGATTTCAGCCTCGGTTAAACCCTCAAGCAGCCCAGTGTAATTAACGCCACGGGAAGAATTCAGAGGTCCAAGGGCCTCGACACAAACAGGGTAGCCGTGCATAACTGAGGTGGTAAGCGGTTGTCGCACTTGAGAATCAGAAGCAACCTCCAAAAGCAACATGCCATTCTGTAAACGATAGCAGGATTTCACAGGGCTCATAATTACATGAACACCTTTCTGAATAATAAACGGATTTACCACGGCGAAGGACTGACTGTTTTCAGTATGTGAAACGACGAGGAACCGTGGTGCAGCTGGAAGGGACTTTGAATCGTTAGCCTCATACCGTTTACGTTTCATAGACGTCGACTGTAAAGACTATTTGTTCACGGCGAGAAAATCCGCCACGACTGCCAGCATCTCCCATGGCACACTCCTTGACAAGTGGGCGCACCTGCCCTAGGTGACTGTCCGCACCTCCCGAACACCTGACAGAGGAATCAATCGGCAATTTGGGAAGGTTGCAGCTCAGGCAATCATCCCTCTCTGGGCCTGGCCTGTACCATGGGGTACGTGCCAACTCTACCTGTCGACCCGGGGCTGAAAATTACGCGTTACCCAGTCACCTGTTACATATCAGACGCATGGGCCAGCCTTCGCGAGTGCACAGGGAGGAAGAAGAAAATGAGGACCCTCGAACACGCAAGCGGAGGAACGAGAGGAGAAGGTAAACAAAGAAAGGAAAAGGGAACGAAAAACATGGGTGAGACTGCTCTTACGCCAGCCACAGATAATGCAAAACATTCCCAGCAATACCCCAGACATGTCCCCTTAGGGAGGGGAAAAAGAATAGCGTGAGGATATACATGCAGCACAGAGTGGAAAAGATGCTGCAAAGGCTGGGGCTCCACGGTAGCCGAGCACAAACCTGCCAAAAAGTGGCGAGCCACACTGGGGGGTGCGGCACAGTGGTTGGAGCAGAGTCAGTAGATTGTGTGGCGACGTTCACAGGTGGCCCTGCTTCTGACACTGCAAGATATACCCACGATGAGACAAAAATAGTTGACAGTGGTAGGACACACGGGACAGTTCTTACATCTATGTATGTTCTACTGATACGTGATGTGCAGCAAGGAGTAGGGAGTTGTGTTCAAATTGGGAAGGATGCCGATACTGCTTAGGTCGGGTATAAAGTGGAATGCTGCTGTTGAAGACGTGGGAAATATTTCACATTTTCAGGCACAATGAGAAGTAGTCGAAACTTCAGCATAATACATTATCATGTTGCTTCCATCTCATGTGGTACATAGTTGTGAGGGGGACACTCCTCTGTGGCTGGAAATTGTGCATTGTGAAATGGCACATGAATTAAGAGAAGGGGTGGGAGATTAATTTCTGCACGATGTGAGGAGGATGATTTCGATCTGTTAAGGCCTCAGGAAGGCCATTGGAACATTCACAAAAGAGTCGCTGGTCTGCAAGGTGGTGCAACCGCCGGCCAGTAGGCTGTGCAGAAGCGACTTCAGTGCCGAACAGGTGACCGCTGTCAAATCTGAGATACTGTAAACTGTGTGTCCAGTGCATTTGTCATCCGGATATTTCCAATCATGCAGCAACATAAGCGGCAAACAGCCTACACTGATCCACAGCTAACTGCTGAGAAATTCACTGACATAACATACAATGATGAGTTTAAATTTAAAAAAATGCGGTTCTCTCCTCATTTCTTCAAATTTAAAGGATCACGAAATTTAATACGGTCTTAACAGCAGTTTGATTTTTGTCAGGCCATCAAACAGTCGTCAGGCCGTGAGTGTCCGTTTGTTCTGGGCACAATGGAGTTGAAATTAAAAATTTGAGTAGGTTAATATGAGAATTTTACTGCTAGTGAATACAGTAGTTTAATGGGTAGCTTTAGTACTGTGGAAATTAGTGTGTGTCCGTATAGAGGCTAGAGTCTAAACTACTATCCAGTGTTGAATAGTATTCCAGTTCTTTAGAAGTCCAAGGAAACTTCAGGGGCTGAAATCGGTTGGTGTGTATGTGAGGAACATTAACCAGTATACTGGATGCTAGCAGATCACGCGCCATTTTATGGTTTCTGTTGGACAATTACCTGGAATCAGCATATGTTCCGATGAGAAGTAGAGTTTCCATACAGAACAATCTTACCAAAGAGCGGTTGCCAGTTCAGTTTTGTGTACTGGACGTAGAATTGTTTTACGTTCATGGATATGGCTCAAATGTCTTTGTTCTGCCACCTGGAGATATCACGGGAAACGCAAAATTTAGAAATCTACCTCCAGCTTCCCAAGGGCTGAACTGAAGCTTTTTGGTGCAACGGCAACCTTTTGGCATATCCATGAGGCACGCTAAAGCCTGCTGTCCCTGACTTGCACCTGTGAGCACACACATCCCACGCAGAGCTGCTCGCGTTCACTCAGGCAGACACCCTTCGATGTCCACTAGATCGCCCTAGTAAGAGGCAGTTAGAGCTCCCACCGACTGTCCTGCACAGGGATGCACTGCTACATAAGCAGCGGCAATTGAGACAATGACTTCCAGTATCTGTTGAGGACAAGTCACTGATTTCTGCGACTGATGCCGAATCCAGTGTTCTCAACGCAGCTGCAAATGAGGTGATTAGATTGCAATACTAAAATCTAATAGATCTGTCTTCGTAATGCTACTTGACTAGTGCACAGAGGAACAACGAGCCCTAAATGCTGTACTTCACATTTTCCCATCCCCAGTGTGTGTCAACCCAGGTCCTTATAATATTGTGTTAACAGGCATATACAAATTTTATCTTAACTGTTAATTTTCTTAGCAAGCCCTGTTGGCCAAGAATGTGACAATTGACTGAAAATTTTGGATTTCACTATTTGTCATAATGAAGCATTAATTTAAATGGCGCTCAGTATCACTGTGTTACAGCATTCCTTCGTACTGGACACAGCTTCCTCATCCGCGGACATAGCAGCAATAGGGTACATGAAAGGAGCCTCCACGAAGATTGAAATGATTTCCGACCAAGATAAGACTTGCAATCGGGCGTACCCCGGGCGTCAGGTTTCTCTGGCGGCTGATCCTTCCGCACCAGAATCATCATCTTCGTCCTTTTCAGGACCACGGTTGACCATCCTATCGGTGAATATAGAAGGTATATCACCACCAAAAGAATAACTGTTACAATAGCTGTGCAGACAAACAAAGTGCGGTGTACTCTGCATACCGGAGACACACAGAAGCTGTGAAATGCGCAGACCAAAGATGAACGGAATGCGACTGGCTACGGAAAGACCCCACGCAAAATACGGAAGTGCTATTTGTCCAACCAGATACACAGATATTATCAGCCTTTACTGAAGCAAATAATACTGAAATCTTAACTTTGGAAATCAAAGGCTGTACAGTCGCATCTGTATACAAACCACCGGACGTTGATCTCAAAATCAATCTACCTGATAGCTTTTATAGTCAACACACGCAAATAGTGACTGGTGAATTCAGCTGTCACAGCACCACGTGGGGCTATGAGCATGATGATGAGAATGGTACAGCATTACAAGAATGGGCGGAAGGCAACCATCTGAGCCTTATACATGACCCTAAGCAACCCGCATTTTTCAATGAGTGGCAGATGGAAAAGTGGATACAACCCCGATCTGATATTTTGCAGCGAGAACATCTCACAACAGTGCATAAAAACTGTCTGCAACCCTATTCCAAATACACAGCACAGACCGTTCATGTGCGAAATCCACGCAGCAGTTAGACCACAGACAGTTCATTTCAGAAGGAGGTTAAACTTCTGGAAAGCCAACTGGCCGAAGTTTACAGAAACTCTGGACGCTGAAATTCCCAATACTGAACCTTCACCTGACTCATATGACACTTTTGTGAGGGCTGTAATGAGGTGCTCCAGAATTGCAATTCCTCGGGGTTGTCGAACATCATACATTCCTGGTCTAACTTCAGAACTCACTGCCCAATTTACACAGTATAAGGTGCTATTCTAAGAAGATCCATTCGACGAGACAATGCTACTGGCTGGGAATAAACTTATTGCATCTCTGAAAGAATCCAAAAGGAATTCTTGGGTTAAAACGACGGAAGAACTTGATCTCATCAGAAACAGTCATAAAGCGTGGAGATTATTGAGACGCTTCAATAATGACCCAACCAGCTCCACATCACACTGCAACATTACTGCAGATCAGATAGCACACAAACTGCTCATGAATGGGAAGGGAAGCTATAGAATCAAAGTTCTGAAAGTACAGCAAGAGGCCCAAGAACAAAAGAGGGATCTGACTCTCCCATTCTAGATATCTGAATTAAACAAGGCTATTAAGATCACAACTGGTAAAGCAGCTGGTCTAGATGACATCCGTATGGAGCAACTAAAGAATTTCGGCCCAGAAACAAGAAAGTGGATCCTGCAGCTTTTCAACAACCGCATGAACCAGTGCCAAATACCAAAGATCTGACGAAAGAGCAGGGTGATAGCTCTTCTGAAACCTGGAAAGGAAGCAAATCGTCCCAAGAATTTCAGACCAGTTAGCGTTTTGAGTCACCTTTGTAAACTGTTGAAACGTATGATTCTGAATAGAATCCTACCAGTAATAGACCCTCTTCTCATGCCCGAACAAGGATTTCCACCAAACAGAAGCTGCACAGGGCAACTTTTGAATCTCACTCAGTTAATAGAGGATGGCTTCTAAACCTGTCGAGTAATGGGCATGGTCTTCATGGATCTCACAGCAGCCTATGATACTGTCCATCATCGATTACTCCATGCAAAATTACACAATAAGATCAAGAACGCCCACCTCGTTAGACTACTCAGCACCCTCCTCCAAAACCGCAGGTTTTTGTCGAATTCCAAGGACAACACAGTCGCTTGAGAGCGCAGGAAAATGGTCTACCTCAGGGAAGCGTCTTGGCTCCACTTCTCTTCAACATTTATACCAACGACCAGCCATTGACCCCAGTCACAAGGAGATTCTTACATGCAGATGACCTAGCCCTTGCTACACAGAGCTCTTGCTTTGAAAGAGTCGAAAGAAACCTGAAAACAGCACTTAGAACACTGTGAAGCTACTACAATCGGAACCAACTCAGACCAAACCCTTCGAAGACACAAGTGTGTGCCTTTCATTTACGGAACAGGGAAGCTAATCGTGAGCTACATATTGCATGGTCACGCATCCCACCCCAGCATCATCACGCACCTAAATACTTGGGAGTCACTCTCGATAGAACTCCGACATTCAAAACTCACTGCAAGAACACCAAAATGAAAATCTCCGCTCAAAACAACCTAATTTGCAAACTAGCGGAGACATTGTGGGAATCACATCCACAGACTATTCGCTGTACTGCAATGGCACTGTGCTTTTCTACTGCTGAATATGCTTCTCCAGTCTGGTACAGGTCATCTCATGAGAGACAAGTAGACATTGCTCTCAACGAAACCTACAGATTGATCACAGGTTGCTTAAGATCTACCCAAACTGATACGCTCTACTGCCTGGCTGGAATAGCGCCACCATGGGTACGCAGAACGGTGGCTTCCAACAAGGAGAGACAAAGTGGAACAGGACAGTGCCCATCCACTGGACGGACATAATCCACCAGAGCAACGGCTGAGATCGCGCAAGAGCTTCCATAACTCCAGCCTTGCCTTCTCTCGTGAAATGGTGAGCTTCTCGGATGTTCTCAGGAAGAAGTCGACGCCTCACCTGCAGACGCCAGAAGCTGAAGAACTACCACCTGGACACAACGAGAGATGGCTGGTGTGGAAATCTTTAGACAGATTACCTGAAGAGATGGGACTTCATAACAGAAATTACGTCTTGTGATTGTGGACAAGAACAAACCACAAGCCACATGCTCCAGGGCCTTTTGTGCCCTATATCCTGCACGAAGATTGATCTCCTGCAAGCCACTCCAAGCGCCTTAGAGGTTGCAAAGTACTGGGCACATGTAATATAAATACAGTGTTTATTGATGTGTGTGGCTACTGTAAATTTTTATGTTTCTGACTCGAAAATAAAATAGCAGCAACAGTTAGCTGCCAGAGGCTAAAGTGTAAAAGCTTTGGTTGAATGACGAAATGTAGGGGGAAATGGCGGTGCTAGTAATTATTCCGGTGTAGGTAAGTCTCAAACAGAGCTCTCTACATGGAACTACTACAACACTGATCTGCATTAAAGTGAGCACAAATTCAGTATGGTTATTGTGCAGGTGTTTGTTTGCAGCCAAGTCAAGATTTTAGACAAGTAAACAACAGAATCAAAATTGAATGAAAAATGGACGGAGCGAGTTCTGTTATAATGTTGTTACATAAATTCTTCAAAGGAAGGAACTTAATGATAAGTACTGACTTATATAGGAAAAACTTTCCAAGATAGGGTTGGACAGTACGAAAGTCTAGCATACATTTCTTGCCATTGTACGTTCAGAGACAAGCATTTATGGGATACGCTGAAGCTTTTTCCTAGAACGAAAACGTAATAAAATCAATATGAAGAACGAAAGAAAAACTAAACAAGTATTCAACTTGCGCCATTTATACAGACACATATTTCTGTTACTCTGTACCATTCTCTCAAAAAATGAGACTAACACTGCTATGCGAAAGTACAGAATCTACTGTGTTTCTACAGTAGATCGGTTTCCCACTTGCATATTCTGTAATTGCTAGTCAGCCCATGCAGTGGAATTAACGTGCAGGCAGTTTTCAGAAAACAGAGCATCTCACAACGTTAACCATAAAGTTAGTAACAGTAAATTACTAAATTTTAAGGAAACAGTACCTGAAGATATTTGTTCCAAAACAGCGAAACTGCGACATCAAGGAGTGTAAAGGGCAGATCAAGAATGTTTGGTTGTTTCGTTGGTTGATTGGGGATGGGCGGGGGAGGCAGGAGGGGACCAAAAAGCAGCGCCATCAGTCCTGTGATCTAAGGTGGCAGAAACAGAGAGAGGGACAACACAAAGGACAGTCAGTCAGTCAAGGAGAAGGTAAAATGGGCAAAGAAAGAGGTTAAAGGTACGAAAGGGCAGCAGGGAGAGGAAAGATCAGGATGGGGTGGGCGCAAACAGAGAGAGCAGGACCATCACAGATACGCAATGCGGTTTGGGGCATCAGCTCCACCACTCATACCATATCATACACCACACCATACCATACCATTCCATACAGAATACCGTAGCATGCGCAATCCCATGATCGTGACATAATGCGGGCAACACCACGAGAAGAAGATCAAAAAAGGGGAATCAAAATGGCAGATAAACCAGGCAAAATGTAGGGGAAAAAAGGGGAGAAGAACCCGGCCACTGTGGAGGCAAGGCCAAGGGCTCCATAAGCAATGTGAACGCTAACAAATGGCCTCCAGTTCCAGACGAATATTCGAAGATTTAAACACCGAAAGACACACCATTTTCGCGAAGAGAACCGAGGACAGATATTACTGTTTTGAGGATCATCTGCTAACACGCAGGACAAGGAAGGTTGGAGGGGATATGTAGTGAGAAGGGCCGAAACGCAGGGGCAATCCAGCAAAATATGGATGACTGTGGTGGACGGGGAGGGGTGCAACTACAAGGTGAGGGGGATTGGGCGCGGCGCTCACTGCTGGGTTAAAAACTACTGGTCAACCTAGTATGGCGAATACGAAATGGCAGATGGTGGAAGACGCCCAATGGGAGAGTTGAAGGAGAGAATGCCATGTGGAGCTACCCCAGGGAAAAAAGGGGGAGAGGTATCAACGTCATAGGTACTAGGAGGGAGTTATTCCCCAGATTGTTTATCTCACACTACAGAGAGAAAATTTATAAGTGGAGGTCAAACTCCAAAGAGGGACCAGAAACACTAAACAAGGAAGGATCAAAAAGAAAAAGCAATGGCAACAAAACTGGAAGGCATACAAAAAACCAGATGGCTCGCCAGGTCAACATACTGTAGGCACAAAAACCAAGAGAGGAAAGAGGGGGCAGAGGGGAAGGAATTAGGACAGGGAGGAAAGGAGGATAATAGGCATGGAAATGCAGAGTGGTAAGGAAGAAAGGGCTGGAATAACTCTGGGTCCTGTGTAAGCCATGCATGAACTCATGATAGAACCCCGAGCCTCAGGGATGGGGGGGGGGGGGGGAGGGGGTAGGGGAGACCATAAATTGAAAACGTGTTTAATAAACAAGAACTCCATACACACATCAAAAAAGATTCGCACCACCTTCGTTCCTAGAGTTCCGGAACATGTACGGAAAATTGGAAGAGAGATCAACATAAACATCATTCTCCCCCCCCCCCCCTCCTTTTTATTGCTCATGAAAACTACACATAGCATGTTGTACCACCATACAGCGAGACCTTCAGAGGTGGTAGTTCAGATTGCTGTGCACACTGGTACCTCTAATACCTAATAGCACGTCCTCTTGCACTGATTCATGTCTGCATTCGTCGTGGCATACTATCCACCAGTTCCTCAGAGATTCCTCAAAGGCGATTTGGCGTAGATCCCTCAGAGTGGTTGGTGGGTCACGTCGTCCATAAACAGCCCTTTTCAATCTATCCCAGCCATGTTAGATAGGGTTCATTTCTGGATAACATGCTGCCACTTTAGTCGAGCGATGTCGTTATCCTGAAGGAAGTCATTCACAAGACGTGCATGATGGGGGGCGCGAATTGTCTTCCATGAAGACGAACGCCTTGGCAGTATACTGCAGATATGGTGGCACTATCGGTCAGAGGATGGCATTCACGTTTCGTACATACATTACAGTGCCTTCCATGACCACCAGCGGCGCACGTTGGCCCCACATAACGCCACCCCAAAACAGCAGAGAGCCTCCACCTTGCTGCACTCCCTTGACAGTGCGTCTAAGGCGTTCAGCATGACAGGGTTGCCTCCAAACACATCTCCGACGATTGTCTCAAGGCATATGGGGCATTCATCAGTGAAGAGAACATGATGCCAATCCTGAGCAGTCCAATCTGCATGTTGTTGGGGCCCATCTGTACCGCACTGCATGGTGTCGTGATTGCATTGATGGACCTAATCATCGCCGTTGGGAGTGAAGTTGCGCATCATGCAGCCCATTGGGCACAGTTTGAGTCGTAACGCAATGTCCTGTGGCTGCACAAAAATCATTATTCAACATGGCGTTGCCGTCAGGGTTCCTCCAAGCCATAAACCGTAAGTAGCGGTCATCCTCTGCCCTTGGGCGGCCTGATCGAGGCATGTCATCGACAGTTCCTATCTCACTCCATCTCCTCCATGTCCAAACAACATTGCTTTGGTTCATTCTGAGACGCCTGGACACTTCCCTTGTTGAGAGCCCTTCCTGGCACAAAGTAACCATGTGGAAGCGACCAAACCGCGGTATTGACTGTCTAAGCATGGTTGGCCTACAGACAACACAACTGGTAGAATGACTAGAACTGATCGGCTGTCGGCCCCCCTCTGTGTAATAGGCGTTGCTCATGCATTGTTGTTTACATCTTTGGGTGGGTTCAGTGATCTCTCTGAACAGTCAGACTGTCTGTAATACAACATCCACGGCCAACATCTATTTTCAGGAGTTCTGGAAACTGTGGTGATGCAGAACTTTGTGTGTACATCGACAGTGAGTAAAATATTAACAACCTAGAAATACACTCCTGAAAATGGAAAAAAGAACACATTGACACCGGTGTGTCAGACCCACCATACTTGCTCCGGACACTTAGAGAGGACTGTACAAGCAATGATCACACGCACGGCACAGCGGACACACCAGGAACCGCGGTGTTGGCCGTCGAATGGCGCTAGCTGCGCAGCATTTGTGCACCGCCGCCGTCAGTGTCAGCCAGTTTGCCGTGGCATACGGAGCTCCATCGCAGTCTTTAACACTGGTAGCATGCCGCGACAGCGTGGACGTGAACCGGATGTGCAGTTGACGGACTTTGAGCGAGGGCGTATAGTGGGCATGCGGGAGGCCCGGTGGACGTACCGCCGAATTGCTCAACACGTGGGGCGTGAGGTCTCCACAGTACATCGATGTTGTCGCCAGTGGTCGGCGGAAGGTGCACGTGCCCGTCGACCTGGGACCGGACCGCAGCGACGCACGGATGCACGCCAAGACCGTAGGATCCTACGCAGTGCCGTAGGGGACCGCACCGCCACTTCCCAGAAAATTAGGGACACTGTTGCTCCTGGGGTATCGGCGAGGACCATTCGCAACCGTCTCCATGAAGCTGGGCTACGGTCCCGCACACCGTTAGGCCGTCTTCCGCTCACGCCCCAACATCGTGCAGCCCGCCTCCAGTGGTGTCGCGACAGGCGTGAATGAAGGGACGAATGGAGACGTGTCGTCTTCAGCAATGAGAGTCGCTTCTGCCTTGGTGCCAATGATGGTCGTATGCGTGTTTGGCGCCGTGCAGGTGAGCGCCACAATCAGGACTGCATACGACCGAGGCACACAGGGCCAACACCCGGCATCATGGTGTGGGGAGCGATCTCCTACACTGGCCGTACACCACTGGTGATCGTCGAGGGGACACTGAATAGTGCACGGTACATCCAAACCGTCAACGAACCCATCAGTCTACCATTCCTAGACCGGCAAGGGAACTAGCTGTTCCAACAGGACAATGCACGTCCGCATGTATCCCGTGCCACCCAACGTGCTCTAGAAGGTGTAAGTCAACTACCCTGGCCAGCAAGATCTCCGGATCTGTCCCCCATTGAGCATGTTTGGGACTGGATGCAGCGTCGTCTCACGCGGTCTGCACGTCCAGCACGAAAGCTGGTCCAACTGAGGCGCCAGGTGGAAATGGCATGGCAAGCCGTTCTACAGGACTACATCCAGCATCTCTACGAACGTCTCCATGGGAGAATAGCAGCCTGCATTGCTGCGAAAGGTGGATATACACTGTACTAGTGCCGACATTGTGCATGCTCTGTTGCCTGTGTCTATGTGCCTGTGGTTCTGTCAGTGTGATCATTTGATGTATCTGACCCCAGGAATGTGTCAATAAAGTTTCCCCTTCCTGGGACAATGAATTCTCGGTGTTCTTATTTCAATTTCCAGGAGTGTACATTCAAGTGTGTTTGCTTTTATAAGTATTGTAGATAACAGACCATACATAAGACACCGAATATAACTAACATTTGTGTGTCCTACCATTACGTTTTTCATTTTTCAACGTAATTCATCGACAAAGAAGGTCAAGTGAAAAAATGTGAGACAACTTACACTTTTGAGCAATATGATAAGATTTCCTAGCAATTAAGAAGAAAACACACAGAAGTACATTTTCCAAGAAATTAACCATGTAAAAGAAATACAGTCATTAAAAACTTAAATACACAGTAACGATGTTCCACAAATGCGAGAGAAGATGCCATGCACTATTTTGAAGATTGTGATATACAGATTCATTTTCCAAAACCTATGGAAATTCTACACAGTGAGGTAAATGTAACCAATTTCCAATGTAAAATTGCATTTTCTCTTAGTTTCATTGAGCAATATCAACGCTGCATATTTTAGTTGTTAATATGTCGATGTCACCCGCCCCCCCCCCCCCCCCCCGTCCCCCAGTATTCACTGAATAATGTACAAAAACACTTACCTCCTCTGCTAACTCCAAGGGCAACATCGTTAGCCTTCTGGACGGTTTGTGTGTAGGGAACTGTAAGAAATGAATGAGCACACATTGTACAATGTAATAATGTAATTTACTAGTAATGTCAGAAATATAATTAACAACACTAAGAATATCCCTGGTGCTAATAAAACAGGACTTCTGAAATTTTTTCATAATTTCACAGGCAAAGCGCCCTCTTACAAAGTCAAGAAACTGAAATATCACAGGATCCGTCGTTTGAACTAAACCCTAACTGCTCAGTCCTCAAAATGTTAATATGCATTTCCTTTTATTGCTCATCTTAATACCGGAGGAACTCATTTCAAAACCACCATAAAATATAACTTCAGTGGCCAAATAATGTGGAACTTCTGTTACAATTAATGAACTATTTACTGATGTGTAAAAATTATTCTACAGTACACAGGAATCTGGTTCCTTGAGTGAATATCATTTAATTTAAAAAAATGTTATGCACTAGTTATATGCACTAATGATACTGAAAATTCTATCCCCAGTGTGTGTCTTATGCGAGTGAAATAAGCTTTGTCTGGGGACAGGATAGCAGCGTATGTTCTAGATTTAGGACAGCCATCTCCAGAGAACAGGATTTAAGGGGACGCGATTTAAAGGGCAACATTATAGCAATGTATGTTTTAGCGAAGATAATCTAACCACTTATTGAACACCCAGCGTCAAATTACCCACTTGGCCAATTTATATTCAAGATCACTCCCCTTCTCACTGGAAACCACTGGGATTTCATCAAGGTCATCCATGGAAACTAACCGCACTCCTTAGGCAATTGTGCGAGTTATATTCAATACCATGACGTTAGTCGATGAGGGTTATTTGATATACTCTTAAAAAACTCGCATGCAACCACTCCACCTCTCCCCCGCCCCCCCCCCCCCGGGGGTCCACAACTCTTTCGTGGACACGTGAGTAGCGAGCACGGGACCCCGAGCTAATGTGGCCCTCCTTCTTTTCCGGGCTGCATACCTTCCCTTTCCGCATCCTTCCCCGTCCGCCGTCTTCGCCCCCCCCCCCCCTCATCTCTGGCTCTTTCCATCCCTTTCTCCCCCTCTGGGAGTATGGTTTGTGCCTACGTCCGGAGACGGACGCTCGAAACTGTTCCAAATTCCTTGCTTTCTATACTTGCAAGTCTTCGTCCTTCCTCTGTCCCTCATTTTTTCCTTCCCTCTTCTTTGCCCTCTTCTCCGCTGCGGCGTTTGAGACCCCTCTTCTTTCCTTTCCCTTTCTCTTTTTTCCTCCCTGTGCGTGTCTGAAGGCCGACCCACGCACTTCCATGCGTAGCCGGTGACGGGGTAACGTGTAATTCCCCACCCCGGGTAGACAGGATTTATCATAGCAAAGCAGTGACCATTTTCTCTAAGTGCAACCATGAGGAACCGTGGTGCGACTGGGAGGGTCTTCGTGAGGTGTGCACCCGTCTGAGGGATTCAAACACCTGACAGAGGGACCAATCGGCAGTATGGGAAGGTATCAGCTCAGGCGACAACCCCTCCCTGGGCCTGGCTTGTACCAGTAGGTACATTCGAACTCTACCTGTCTGCCAAGGCGTGATTGGTTGGATTGAAAGAGGGGGGAAAGGGACCGAACTCGAGGTCATCATACGATTATTCTGAATAAAACAATGCCACATGTGTGAGAACAGAACAAGAGTCAGATAACTCAATACGGAATGAAAGGACGGAGCACAAGAACGATGAATGGCAACAAATATGTAAATGGACAAAAGAGCTCAAGAAAACCAGACAAGCAAAAAACGGGATGAAGAGATTAAAATAACATAGCAGTTTACCATGGCTACTTGACCATGAGAATAAAAAAGAAGCCGGCCACTCTGCAAAACCTTTAAACCTCAACCCTAGAAGCACTAGGGTGGACACAGAGGAACAAAGGACATGTGCTACAACTTAGATCAGACAATAAAACTCACCCTCACAAATAAAACGTAAAACTACATCAGCTTATGAGGCGTTATCAGATAAAATTAGCGGCAAAGAGTCCGGTAACCCAAGATTTCGTCGCTGGACAGTCAAAGTGGGACAGTGCACCAGAATACGGGCCACTGTCAACAGGGTGAAGCACCGACACGCAGGCGGGTCTTCACAGCACAGAAGGTAACCCTGGGTCGCCCAAGCGTGTAAATTACGGAGCCGGCAGACAACCGATTCCCTGTGAGAGACCCACATGGAAGACTTCCACACTTTCAGAATCTCCTTAACGCCACACAATTTATTGTGTGTACTGTGATGCTGTAGGGTTTTTCGGCTTTGGGAGACGGAATGGTATAAGTCAGAATGTGGGTCAGGTTCAGAGATGCCATCTCCAGAAGTGGTTTCCACATAACCTGTTTGGCCAGCCTGTCGGTAAATTCGTTTCTGGGATGCCGACATGTCCTTCGGTCCACACAAACACCACTTAACGACGGCACTGTTCCATGGCATAGATGGATTCCTGGATGGACGCTACGAAAGGATGGCGAGGGTAGCACTGGTCGATAGCTTGTAGGCTGCTCAAAGAGTCAGTACACGAAATAAACAATACCTGTGGCTTCAACGGATATACTGAAGTGCACAAGAGATAGTCACCAGGTCTGCAGCAAATACACTGCAGCCATCAGGAAAGGAATGCTATTCAAAATGGGCTGTGGACGTAGGAGAAACCAACATGACCATCAGTCATCGAGGCTTCGGTGTAAACCACTTAAAAGCCCCAGAACACGACAAGAATCGAGAGGAAGTGACATCAGAGAGCGGCAGGAGTAACTGAGTCCTTAGGGTCATGCATAAGATCCAGACGAATCAGCGGTCTGTGTGTACACCATGGAGGTGGTGTATGCGGATGGACCTGGATGTGAGGTGGTAAAGGGAAGGACTCTAGTTCAGAAGGGAGCCCACACGAAATGCAGTCGTTAGCCTTGACCTGGGCCACCGATGCGGGAGATGAACTGCCGCCGATGGAAAAAGGAGATGATAATTCGAATGCTCAGGAGAACTAAGAATGTGTGCAACGAAAGTGGCGAGCAGGTGTGCACGTCGGTTCTGGAACTGAGGGACTCTGGTCTCCACCAGGACACTGGTCACCGGACTAAAAGCTCCATCGCTAAGCGAATGCCACAGTGGTGCAATGGGTCGAGTACACTCAATGCTGAGGGCGCCTCTGAACTATAAACCACACTTCAGTAATCAAGGTGGGATTGAACAAGGGCTTTGTAGAGCTGCAGCTGAGTCGGGCCATCTGCACCCCAGTTGGTGTTGCTCAGGCAGCGCAAGGCATTGAGATGCTACCAGCACTTCCGCTTAAGCTGACGAAGGTGAAGTAGCCAAGTCAATTGGGCGACGAAAGCCAGTCCTAAGAATCGATATGTCTCTACTTCAGTGAATGGATCGTCATGAAGGTAAGGTTGTGGTTCCTGATAAACAGTACAACGTTGACAGAAGTGCATGACACACGACTTAGCGGCCGAAAACTAAAAGCCATGGTCAAGAGCCCATAACTGCGCCTTGCAGATGGCTACCTGTAGGTGCCGCTCAACATCACCATAACTGATGGAGCAGTACGAAATACAGAAGACGTCTGCATACAGAGAGGGTGAGACAGGCGGCCCTACAGCTGCTGCTAGACCATTAATGGCCAATAAAATTACTGATACACCCAATACAGAGCCCTGCGGGACCCTGCTCTCCTGGTTATGGGGGGGGACTATGGGAGGCAACAACTTGGACACGAAAGTACTGAGCGACAGGAGGGCCTCGCAGACCCCACCCGTATGATGTGGCAAGCATATGATGGCGCCAGGTGGTTGCATTAGCTTCGTGTTGGTCAAAAAAGATGGCAACAAGGCGTAGGCGTCTGGAAGAGGCTGTTCACATGGCATACTCGAGAGAGACAAGATAATCAGTGGTAGAGCACCCCTGGCAGAAGCCGCCCGGACATGGAGCCAATAGGCCACGTGATTCCAGGACCCAAACCAACCGTCGACACACCATACATTCCAGCAGCTTACAAACATCGTTGGTAAGGCTGATGGGCCGATAGCGATCAATATCCAGCGGGTTTTTACTAGGTTTGAGCACCAGATCGTTAGTACTTTCCCGCCACTGCGATGGAAGGACGCCATCGCAACAGAACGGGTTGAAGATGACAAAATGATGCTGCTTGTAGCCAGATGAGAGATGTTTAATCATCTGGCTGTGGATTCGATCGGGCCCAAGAGCTGTGTCGGGGCAATGTGTAAGGGCATTTGGGAGCTCCCACTCTGTAAATGGGGCCTTATAGGATTCACTGTGGTGTGTAGTGAATGAGAGGACTCTCCCTTCCAGCCGCTGTTTGAGAGTGCGAAAGGCTGGGGGTTAGGTCTCTGACATCTCCGTCCAGACTTGGAAGAGGTACGTGTTTACCATTGAGTGCCATAGTCACCTTCCCAACACTTCTGTTTCCGTCTTTTCATGAACTGGTATACACGGACATGAAGCCACTTAAAGGCTATCAGATGCTCTAGGGAACAGCTGACGCCGCTATAGAGCTTTCCAACGCTCAGTAGTTGCCTCAGTGACATCTGGCGATCTGCAAGGACTGTCTTTCACTGGGGGCACTCTAAAGAGCGAGAGATCGCGTTTTCTACACCAGAAACGATTGTGGTAGTAACATCTATGTTACCATGTGGGGGAGAGTCAATGGTGAGAGCAGAGGTGAAAGTTTCCCAGTTCTCCTTGTCTGCCCATCTGGGAAGGCATCAGTGGACCTGACGCTGGGGCAGCGACAAGATGGGGAAGTGGTCACTACCACACAGGTTGTCATGTGCTCTCCAGTGGATAGATGGGAGAAGTCCTGGGCTGCAAACTGATAAATCAATGGTCGAGTAATTATGTAGAGCTACACTGCCTCGGCCAGTAAGGATGGCGCCACCCCACAAGGAGTTATTGGCGTTAAAATCTCCCATGAGTAGGAAAGGTTTAGGGAGTTGATCAATCGGAGCAGCAAATACATTCAGGGGTACTACACCATCTGGAGGAAGACATACATTGCACACAGTTATTTCCAGCATCATCCATATTCTGACAGCCACGGCTTCAAGAGGAGTTTGAAGAGGCACAGGTTCACTGCAGACTGAGTTTAGGACATAAACGCAAACTCCAGCTGACCTATTTTAGTAGCTATAGTTCCTGTAATATCCCTTACAGATGCAGAGGGAAGGAGTCTGCATTACAGGGAACAATGTTCCCGGCAGCAATGCAGGAAGCAGGTGTAAAGCTTAACACTTTCTGTAGCTCAGCCAGGCAGTGGAAGGAACCACCGCAATTCCACTGAAGGATGTCGTCATCGTGAGACTGGGAAGGCATGAAACATTCAATGAGGCAGTTTATCCCTCAGGGTGACCTGCTGCCACCAAATGTTTGCCTGAGCAATCTATATCCATTGTGTCTAAGGGTCCGGCGAGATCCAGGTCCGCAGCAGACGCCAGAATCTCCACCCCACCCCACCCTTAGCCACAGAGCTTGAGGTGACACCCACACCACTGCTACCGACAAGTTTCTTGTTCTTGGGGACTTCTTTTTCGATTTCTCGCACTTTTCTTTGGGTTTCCCTGGCTGGGAGAACTTCATTGAATCAGTCTTCAGGACTGATGATGAGCATGAATCCCTACGTCCAGCGGCTTTTGGGATCTTCAGCCTCTGGCAGGTGTCATCTTCCCCACTAGCAGAAACCTGGGATGGGAGTCACCCAAGGGACATCCTTCCTAATGAGAAGAGCCAAAAAATCCTTAGGCTTCTCTGCCTGAGAAGTGGGGACTGAAATCCCCGATGATTGGGGGTTGTTGCTCCTGATGTAGGTGGTGCGGGAGCAACAGGGAGGGAAGTGCCCCCCACCATCAAGGGGGCAGGTGCACTCTCTGTTCTGAGAGGCGACAGGAATTAGAGGACCTGATGGGGCGATAACCGTTATCGAAGTGGCGGCAAATGAGGTGGTCATAGCCACAGGATGTAGGTGCTCAAATTTCCTCTTAGCCTCAGTGTAGGTCAGTTATTCCAGGGTCTTTTAGTTCATGATTTTCCTGTCTTTCTGTAAAATCCTGCAGTCTGGCGAGCAAGGTGAATGATGCTCTCCACAGTTGACAGATGGGAAGGCCAAGATGAAGGCACTGGTGGCAACTTGGTTATCCCTCAGACCCCGATGGACGTGCTGGACGAAATGAACACATCACCCTCTAAATTTGGGTGTAGCTCATCATCAGACTGCACAAGAAGATCCTATGGGATATAATAACCAGAACCACATCTCAGCTCTCATGAGGCATCTTGGTAACAAACAGTCCCCATCTTGCCACAAGCAAATAACGCCTGTGACTGGGTCAGTTTTGATAAAAACACCATCCTCTGCCCAAAGCGCATTTTGGACAAGCCCTTCGCCTCCCCATACTTGTTCTCCAAATGCTCCACATAAAACTGAGGCTTCATGCACACTAAAGATTCCCCTTCAACTCTTGTACATATGAGATACCAGGATGAATAAGCTTCACTGCCATCCTTAGCCTCCCATAGTGTGGCCAGGAAGAGGAACGCCTTGGGGTCATATTTCTTAGTATTAACGTTACTTCGTCCGCTTAGAGTGTGCTGGCGGCGGAGCACCAGCAAGAGATGTCGTACTAAGCTTCATGCAATCTGCCCTGATCCCCCCCCCCCCCACTCCAACCAGAGGCCCTTCCCATGGGCGCCACCCAGCCACAGCAGAGGCCACCTGGCAGGATAGCTCGATGACCCAGGGTGACAGACATCTACTCCTTGGCATACATGGGGAATTAACGGCACAGGCATCAGCAGAGCGATCCCTGTGTTGTCAGGGGCTACAACCAACAGGGTACATGGCGGCCCCACCACAATGGACTAGCTACTATGGTGGATATGAGGTGCAAAGAAGTCCATTGTCAGCATCAGCACAGAAAGTGACACTGCATAGTGCATGGTGGAAAACGCACCCAGGAAGGTTTCCTTGCCCAATAGTTGGAGAATGGTCGGGACTGCAATGCGACGACGAGAATGTGGACTAAAGATGTCAATGCATGATTGAGTCAATCACCATGTAAGGCGTCTTTCCCCAAGTGGTTCGCTCTTCGGGAAAATTTTAAAAAAATGGAGGCGAAACCCCACCGGGGACCATCACTTAAAGGCCGAAAGGTCTTCTCTTACGACAGGCAGGAATACCTCGGGCTATTCTAATCCCCAGACTCGCAGGGGGGCCAAGGCATGGAAATTACACTTTATCAAGTCACCTGTTACGCGTCAGACGCATGGGATGGCCTTAAACAGTGCACTGGGAGGAAGAAAAAAAGGCGAATCTCAAATGTCGAAGCAGAGGAATGGTATGAGATGGGGAATGAAGAAAGCAAAAAGGAACAAAAAGCAGTGGAGAGACTGTTCTGCATTTTCAGTAGTGGACATCAGAGCACACTCCCAAAAACATCCCACAAGGGAGTATGAGAAAGAGTAGCAAAAGGATAGACATGTAGCACAGAAGGGGAAAGATGCTGCAGTGGCTGGGGGCACCGTAGTAGCCAAGCACAAGCCGGCCAAGGAGCATTGAGGCCCCTTGGGGGAGGGGGGGGGGGGTGAAATGCACATTGAATACATTGTAGATGCACACTGGACTCGCATTCGGAAGGACGACGGTTCAATCCCGCGTCCACCATCCTGATTTAGGTTTTCCGTGATTTCCCTAAATCGCTCCAGGCAAATGCCGGGATGGTTCCTTTGAAAGGGCACGGCCGACTTCCTTCCCCATCCTTCCCTAACCCTATGAGACCGATAGCCTCGCTGTTTGGTCTCTTCCCCCAAACAACCAACCAACCTACATTGTAGATAAACAGCACTGCAGCAATGAATGCATTTGAGGTCAAAGTTGTTATTGTTGCAGGTGCTTCTCCAAGTCTGCAGATGATAGTCTGATGCTTAATTACTTAGTTTTCTTCACCAATTGCACCTCTGAGTGCAACTAACACACAGAACTATGGGGGGTTGGGGGAGGGGGTAGAAGAGGAACAAAAGTACATACCTATAGGACTACTGGACTCAAATTTACCACTTGCTAGCGCCTTACAAACGAGTATTTCCATTATGTTTTAATATCTGCTGATTCTATTGGCACTATTGATGATGCTGCTAGCAAGTGTGTGTGTGTGTGGGTGTGTGTGTGTGTGTGTGGGTGTGGGTGTGGGTGTGGGTGTGTGGGTGTGGGTGGGTGTGTGTGGGTGGGTGTGTGTGTGTGGGTGGGTGTGTGTGTGTGGGTGGGTGTGTGTGTGTGGGTGGGTGTGTGTGTGTGTGTGGGTGTGTGTGTGTGGGTGTGTGTGTGTGGGTGTGTGTGTGTGGGTGTGTGTGTGTGGGTGTGTGTGTGTGGGTGTGGGTTACAGCTTACGGACTCGCAAGAGGTTATCAGCACAGTACCCTTACACACATTATAGCAAACGAACGTGGAAAAATTATTAAGACGCGATCGTACACACTAGGACAACCGGAGATAATAGGTGCTATACAGGAGACTAAAACACGCTTAAAACGAGATGAGAGCTAAACGGAAAGCAGAGGAAAATATGTCACTGATTGCCCACTTACTTAAAATATGGGCGAGCCAGTCACCCTGTGAACATATTAAAACCACCTCCCTAAAATCGCGGTAAAAACGTTGGACGAATCACAAACTTTAAAACTACCCACATTCATTTGATTATTACGTAGAATAGACTGCAAATGCGTCAGCAAATCAGCTGCGACCTGGTCTGAAAATCAAACGTAGTCCAATAAAATGTGGCGCACAGTGATGTGTACGCCACAAGCGCCACACGTTGGAGGGTTATCTCGCTGGAGCAAGATGCCATATTTCATAGGGCTGTGGCCCATTCAAAGACTGGTGACGAGGACCTCACTACCTCAATGTGGCTGGAAGGAGGTACGCCACAGCCATGTTGTGGGATTTACTACACAGAGGTTATTGTTGCATCATTTGGAGTGTGAGTGGTTGGAAGTGACCAAGACTCTCTAGCTTAACAGCGAGGAGATACCGTATAGAGGGATGGCACACTGAAATACCTGATCAAGCTACGCCTCATTGGCTACTAGATCCGCCGTTTCATTCCCCACAATTCTCATGTGCTGGTACCCAGCAGAATAACACCACCTTCCCCAGTCGTTGTAGATGTAGGAGTGCACTTTGGATAGGCTAGACTACTTTATCTGCTGGGTACAAACGTTTCAGCGAATGAAAGGGACTAAGAGAATCGGATCACACAAACAATTTAAACAGGCTTGAGACAGCCTTACCATGAGAACACAATCCAGGAAAACAGAACAACCAAGAGAATTCCGTTTCAACCAATCCATAAATAACAGCTTCATAGTCGTGATAATCAGATAAAATGTCAGAAAACATCAGAAACGAAAGCAGGAGACCAATCTCTCTTGTCATCAGAAATCTAAAATCACTCTGGGCCTGTCCAGTAACCAGGTTGGGAGACGGTTAAAACCCTGGATTTTGGGTTGTACTTGCAATGTGTGCTCCAGTCACTTGGCGTGGAGCAAGTGGATCCCAAACGGCATTGTGGCTCGTGGACTGTTGGAAAAAGGACGTTCCAGAGGCAGACTGGCAACAGTATGGCGTGTGGGTGAAGTCAGTTGCAATGAAATTACATGCCTGATGCACCACGAGACGCTGCCACCAGATGGTAAGTGGCAGTTCCCCCGCCTCACCCCAAAGTCTGGGTATTGCACTGGTCCTATAAGTATCTGTGGCCAGCTGTAGCCTTTTATAGTGGACACCATCAAGGATCTACAAATAAGGCCTCACCAATCCATAAACGGTGCAGCAATAGTTCAGGCACAAAAGCTTGAAACTGGAGGACACACACTATGTCCACTCCCCAAGACCTCTGGCTAGGGCACTTTAAGATTTTCAGTACCTTCAGGGCTCTAGCTTTCAGGTCTCTCGGGTGTGGCAATTACTACAATTTGAAGTCAAAAACAGATTCCCAGAAACCTCACTGAGTCTTTAAAATTTAGCATGGTGTCTGTAATATGCAAGGCAGGAAATTTAAAAACATCACACTCGTGAACTTATCTGCAGAAAACTCACCTCCACACTGTCAGTTGTTACTGGTGGCTCGCTGCTGCAACACTGGAGGAGAAACAGAAAACAGCAAAATTGTCCGCAAATAAGGAACACTGTACAGGAATCCTTACCCCAGATGTGATACTGCTTATGACTGCCGCAAAGAGCTTAACTCTTTAAACACTGCCCTGAGGGACTCAGATCTCTTGCTCAAAACCATCTGACAGCGAGTCACCATCTCTGATCCTAAAAAACCGCTAGGAAAGGAAAGACTGTATGAAGATACTGAGATGGCCCCGAAAGACCTATTGATGCAGTCCCCCGAGAATAGTGTCTCCAAGTAGTATCGTACGTCTTACTGATTTCAAAGAATATACCGATACAGTGATTGTTGTATAGGAAAGACTGCTGAATAGCCACGCCTCTCACAGAGGCAGGCTGTTGACAATGGGTCAAAATATTCGGAATCCATACAGAGCAGGTAAGGAGTTGCCTGGTCTCTAACAACCAGATCGGACGACAGCTAACCATTCACTCGAGAGTCTTCCCTTCACAGCTCATTAAGACGATATTCCGATAACTACTGGGACAGGTACGTTCCTTTCCTGGTTTGAGGAGAGGTGTCGAAAGCGCCTCTCCACGAGATGGGGAAGCTACCTTTCTGCTGTATAAGAGTAAAACATATGAAGAGGATTCCCTTTGCTTGCTTAAACATTTACCAACAGCGTCAGTTACGGATCTGGTCATGGCCAGGTGCTGTATCACGAGTTTGACGGGTCTTATTCCAGTTCCCACATGGAGAAAGGGTTGTTTTAAGTCTAGGAATCGTTGGATCTAAAGTCCAGTTTTAGTCTCGCTGCAGTCACACGGTAACGAAACGCCAGATCGTGGCTGGCATTTGCAGTAGTGTGCGTAAAATTCTCCGCGAGTATCTGAGTGATGTCTGCATGCAAAGTTTGGAGATATCAGCATTTCAGCACAGCTGCCATTGGTGAATGACTGGGAAGCCATTGAGAGGATTTCCGGCAAACACAAACTCTTATAGAACAAGTGAAATGGTTGATGGAGTCCAGGAACGCTCGCCATGAATTTTTCATTATCTCAGTAATCATGCATCAGGTTTTTGGCTCTTGTGCTGGAGAGGCTATGAGGTTGTCTACCATAGGATAGCTTTTAAATCGGCTATTTCAGATGGCTGCACGGCTCTCGTCCATCCACAAAGGTAGATGTCACCTCATAAGATGACATGAGGACTTTAGAATGGGTATGTCAGTGGCACGATGGATCACTTGGGTGATATGGCCCCCCATTCCTGGATGCTGTCACAATGTTCAGACACAACTAGCTGGCTGAACAGTTCAGCATGATCCTTCGCCACCCATGACGTTTCGACAGCAATTGCTTGTAGGTTGGTAGCCAGGGTGAGAGCAGAGGAGTGCTGCATGTTACTGACAAACACAAAAACATCTCCCTTGGCTCTCCCCAGTCAGGTCACCCTTTCAGTGAAGAGTATAGTCACATAGCACATAGGTGTCAGTGGCTTTAAAATCTGTTTATAATAGAGGCACAGACGTGGTTCCTGTCCTAGAAGTCCCAATTATTTCACATGTGTCCTGAACTCATTACAGTTCCACACTGAGCACTCCACTATCCAACAATTCCTTCCTGTATCTTCCTTTCTTCAAGAAAGACACTGCAGTCCCTGTTCCAGACAGGGCAATCATCAAAGCAGTTTACACACCATCATATTTGCCCCCAGTGGCTGCTAACTTACAACCTGAGGCGGTCTAACCAAAGACGTGGCATGTCAAACAGCACGTGGGGGCTAAGCTTTCAGCAATCTCCTCTAGCCCTTTTTCACCATTTTACATACAAAATTTTTCTAAGGTCCTTTCTTTTCGTTCATAAACACATACTGATCAGCATTCGTTCTGTTACTCAACACTGATAGAGTATGTGTAAATCCCAAGTCTGGAAGACTGGCTACATGAGCCCTCTTGTTTGGGCATTGGTACCTACCAGCGGCCCACCCTTCCTGCTGGAAGGAGGAAGAGAAGATTTTGAAGGATCCAATGCTGGTCCGATGAGCAGCCAGGGAAATAAAAGTCCACCTAGACCTCTTTATGTCTAGGTAAGCCATACGTTCCCCAGAGGTTTCTGACTGATGACTGTTCCACGATAAGAGCCATGAATCTCATCATTGTGCAGCACACCCTGAGATTGAGGGACGTTTTATAAAGGTTTTTACCATCCTCGTGATCTGGACGGTCAAGTCAAGACCCCTACTGCCTGTGACACGTACCATTCTACTGCTGCGCTAAACAGTGGTCGCTGAAGCACACCCAGAGCTCATGGTGACGGGACTGGCGGCGCTTACCAGTCCCCTGCTCAGGAATCCTGGAGGTCGCTAAGCCCATACTCAGCAAACAAATGCTGAGCCCCTGATGGGCACCTGATCACAGCTACACAGAGGCCCCCCAATGTCGTGTGCCACTTCCAGCACCATTTTTCTATGTCTGTGCAGCAGAAGTGACGACAAAGTGTGCATCTGCACTGAAATACAGTTAACGTGACGGACCAAAGACTACGAAGAATTCAGACAGAGATACTCTGCGCACTGTAAAACGTGTCTGCATCCACTAACAATGCACTGGACACTGCTATCCGAAAACGGACCTTTTGCTGGCATTTGATGGTGCAAAAGCCATCAATACTAGTATCAGGCGTAGCGTAGTCCGCTATGCACTGCTTCTAGAGTAATAATAATAGTAATGGAAGGTAGTGAGATCAACTCTTTATTCCATCAGGACGGTCTCACGAGATCCTTGGGGACCATCCAAAGACATCGGGCAGGTGCTATCATACACAGGCTGCCAACGAGCCTGCTGTCGTTATCTGGAGGAGGGGGGGGAGGCGGAGGCAGACGGAGCAGAGGGAGCGAGCAACATGGCTGTACCCAGATATAAGTACACTGACGTGCATTTTAAAAACTATGACTACAACCTGTACTTTTCCTGGTGTGTTTTCCCAAGTGCTGTGAGCATATCCCTCTGCCCCCCCCCCCCTCCCCCTATTTGTAGACATCGTGAACTGTGGTGCAGTCGGTACTAATGTTATACCATGGGGCCACCAACCGAAGTGAAAATATTACGTTATAATTCCAAACAAGGGAAGATCGACATAACCAGAAATTAACATCATCTCGCAGACGCGAACATCGTACTATTCGCTTATACGACGTGTTGTCCAAAGGTAACCGTAATTTTTGGTTTCCTTAAATAGTCATTCATCAACACAACCTTGTGCCCTTCAGTGTACTCCCCTTCAGAACACACACCCGCCAGACCTTTTTCCAGTCTTGGTAGCAGTTCTGCAACTCACTTTTCGTTATACCGTTCAGCCTCTTCATCTCATCAGTGGTAGCAAAATGTCATTTTATGATTCTATTGAGCCTTGGGAATAGAAAGAAGTCTAGGGGGACAGGGCACTGCCAGGCGAAAACGTTGGCTGGAGCAACAAAAAAAATTGTTTTGCCAAAAATTCACGTATTCCTTATTGACCGTGATTGTCGAAGTTTTTTCGGTGTTTGCTCTTCCTACAGTGTGCATTGGCACGGTTTGGCTCCTATACCCATCTTTCGTCACCTGCTAAACCTTTTTTTAGAAGTTCTGTATCATTGACTTCATTCACCAATTCCGGAGCTATGCCTAAGCGGCGTTGCTTTTGGCCGACGTTCAACTATTTTGGAAAAACTTTGCTGCTAGACGTTTCATGCCCAAGATATATGAAAAAAATTGCTTGATATGAGTCGAAGGCTTTGCCGATCTCGTCAGAATCCTCTCCGATGGTAATTCAACGGTTTTCCAGAACAGTTTTTTTTTTTTTGCTTCTTCCGCATGTCTAATTTAGGTGCTAGGTAGTCCAGGACGGTGTTCGTCTTCAATGTCTTCTCGACCCTCTTTGAGTAGGACAAGAGAGTGGTATTAGTGTTTCATAGGGGATTCGCAATCAATATTTCGAATGCGGTGTTGCACTTCAATCCTCTTCTGAATTAAAATTTTATTCAAATTCTTTCATACATCTTCAAAAGTAAAACCTCTCCCAGCACCCTAAAACACATGTAACCATTTCGGTTCTTATCAAACTAAACATTGAGAACAGCTGAAAATATAAATATACCTTCGAAGTTATCCCTTTTTCAATTTTTCTATCATGTTGTTTCACACGATTCTGATGTATAAGATACATTACTATAACTCTCTGAACATTCGTTGCTTCAGAATAAATATGGTCTTGTGTTTAGAAAAAAAAAAAATTCTGGCGCTGGTCGGGGGCAATTAACCATTAATGTTAGCTCACTTACGAGGCAGCAGATGTAATACAGAACGGCGGTTCGAAGGTTGTCGTCTCGAATCCCTGTGCAGCTTTATTATTTTTTATTTTGCAGATAGACCGAAAAAATCTCAATGCATTAGGTTTACGAGTATTAATATTTTGGTAACGGTATAAAAGGAAGGGCAAAGGAAACTTAAGAACTGGAAATAAATGTCCAGGAAGGTACATGCAATTCACATACTTTCATTATTTTATAGCTAATTTACGGCTTTCCTCTTTTCACGTTGAATACCACCACAGCAGGTGTAATTATCTCGGTATCTTGCACTTGTCCTACACGCCACATTTTTACAACTTGGGCTACGTGATTGCCTAAAATTTTCCATTGACACTCGAACCTTGTTAGCAAACTGTGCGATGAATCGCGATGAATCACCCAGTAATTCGCCAAATTTTGATGAGGATAGTTGGTGATTTGGAATTTTGTATTTGGATTTGTTTGAGGGCGCAGAAACAACTGACGTCATAAGCGCCGTTGACGTTGAATGAAATGTTTCGATGTAGTCTTCTCGGTCTAAGATTTCTTTTTCATTCTGAATTATCCGATTTTAGCTCATTGGGAACATAGTGCTCACGTGCAGTTGCTGAGCGCTGTTAAATGCCAAAATGAAACTAATGCAGTCTTAGTCCTGTACACATTAATTACTGCAAATTACTTTCAAGAGATAACTGTGTCAACTTCTCCTTGGTCTGCTTTTCTTGAATATATTAATAAACATGATACACTGACCATTATCCCGGTTGTTTTGCAGTGCCAGTAACGTAAACATTGAAAATAAAGTAATAGTTCTCACACAGACTCGACCCTGCGACCCTCTATTTACCGTTGTGTATCCCTTCCGTCGTGCCAATCGTTGCATGGAACCTACGCTGACAGACGGCCCATGCATCGGCCGACCTACCCAAAAACTCAATTTTTTCCAAGCGCTTGACCATAGGGAGCTCCTCTTCCTGTGTTTCATTGGTTAAGCACTGTGTATACCATAAATATGGACGGAATCTGAATAATCTTATCAGGGGAGCGGCCCTACTCATCACAGATTACGTAATCTGACTGTGATAAAAATATAAATCCTTCGAGCAAATGGACGACGAAAACTGTGATCTAGCAAACAGTATAAACAATGGAAAATTTTTGTTGCACCTTCACTGTTGATACGCTTTATTATTCCAAGAACCGTACAAAGAATTTAAATAATGTATAGTGTACGGTTTATTACTGAGAGCCACCTGAATTACAGTGTGTCGACTGTAACTGAAAACGGGTAAAACCAGATGTCGTGTTGTTACCAAACATTTTTATTTGAATGGTAGGACTGAGGTACAAATCGAAAAAGAACTGTATGAAGTTCAGACGGATTCTGCACTATCATTTGAAAGGATCTACTTTTGGATTAATGAATTTAAACGCGGTCGGACAAGCACCGAAGACAAAGTGCGGTCTATCATCAAACTGATGTCACCACAGAGTAAACCACTACCAAATATCCACGATACGGTAATGCAAGGCTGTCGAATAAAATTTACTGATTGAGTCTTATCTCAACTGAACGAAAGGATAGTATTCTGCACTGAGAGTTGACTGCGAAGAAACTGTACGAGATGGGTGGCTCGATTTCTCATTGTTCACCAAAAGCACATCCGGCACAACATTTCAACATTATGTCTGGCGATGTTTCATCGGAATCCGCTAGACTTTTTACGCCGACTTGTGACGATCTGATCGTTTCTGGTTTGATCAATAATTATACTCCAGAGTCGAAACAGCCGTCGAAACAATGGAAAGAGACTAAGGTGTTTGCCACGGTTTTTTGTGAATCCCAAGGAATAATCTTCATAGATTACTTCGTAAAAGACACAATCAAGGCTGGACCCTATTACGGTTCATTGCTGGATCGTTTCAAACTTCTGTTGGCTGAATATAGATCAAGGCTGGCAGGCAAAAAGTGTTGTTTCACCAGGCTAGTGCACCATTCCCAAGTATCGGTGCTAAAAATAGTGGAAGTGCATGAATTGGGCTTCCAACTGGTTTTCGTCACCAACCCTCTTCACCAGACTTAGCTCAAAGTAACTTCCTCCTGTTCCCAAACTTCAAACTCTGGCTTGCTAGGAAGAAACTTTCATCAAATGAAGTGACAGTAGCAGTCAACGAGTATTTTGCACATTTTGACAATCTATTTTTCCGTTGAGATCAATTGACTGGAGGATCGTCGGACCAAGTGCACATCCCTCAAAGGAGACTATGTCGAGATGCGAGGTGAATTGTTTACGAAAAAACATTTTTATTGTGTTCTTTGCCAAACTGATCGAACCACCATCGTATACAACAATACACTGGGTGTAAGCGATAGTCTTTTACAGCGTGCTATCACATAGCAAAAAATTGCAGCTACACGAATAATTTTAATACTCATTTTTTTGGTATTGATTGACAGGATGGTTGTTGTAGTTTTTGAAGTACACGAGTGGGCCAGTGTACAAGAGACGGTATGTAAATTTCGTCTCGCAAGATCGCTCAAGCAAACAAACATAGCCTTCGACATTTTCTGCTCGAAATTCAAGTAGACATTTGTACCATCACCGAAACACGGTTAAAACCGAAAGAACTGTTAGCACGCCAGAGGTACTCTGTCATTAGAGAAGATAGAAATGATGGCTACGACGGTGCAGCGTGGTTAATAAAACAAGACAGCCACTTTTTCGTTGTCATTACGGCACTCAGCATAACCCATTGCAAACGGTGGGTATCCGTCTGCCGATAAACGACCTACCTCTGAATTTGATCTCGGTATACAACGTACCGAATAAGACTTTCCAGACGGCAGTTAACAACAATCATGTCTCGCTCGGAAAACCCCTTCTGTTCCTATATAGGTGACTGCAAAGGCCACCGGGCACTGTGGGGCTGCAGAGTGGGGAAAATTCTACCTGATGTACTAGATTGGGAAAACATTGCAGTACTAAGTGACGGCTGACCTACATGGAAAATTCGACCAAATGAAGCTCGGGCAGCAGTGGACTTCAGCATAGCATTAACTGCACTGTGTACGAGAACAACATGGGAACTGATAGCGGACACTTTAGGTTCAGATCCATTGCCTAATCAAATTATGATAAACGAATAATCTAGGGAGAATGTGTTAAATTTCCGTGTGATTAAGTTACAGTTCACTTTCTCAACCGCGCAGTTTCCAGTTTTTCGTCCAGTAGTACTTCGAATATCACCTATACTGGGAATCATGAAAGAGACTTGGTGTCGCTTATCGATGAAGCAGCGGTAGTCTCAACACCTGAAAAGGGACAACCACTAGTCCATCATCCTGATTGTGGGATTCAGAATGTGACGCACTCCTCAAGGAACGCAAGAAGGCATTAATAAAAAACTAAAATATCTCAAATGTTAAACGCGCTCTTCCCTTATGAAAGCACAAGCTGCAGCCAAGAACATAATCACGCACAAAAACCGAAAATCGTGACAATTTCTGCACTCCAGTCGGCGAAGAAACTGCATTGACCTGGATCTGGAATGTAACACAGAACATTAAAACCGGTCACACAACAGACATCCGACTTCAAGAATCGCTGTTGTGTCTGATAGCTGTATGTGACTTAATGGACAGGAGACGAGGTGGAATGAAGAGTGGAGAATTGTCGTTGCACAAACCTTTTCGCTGTAAGAACCCCAGACTGCGCTCTCCCAAGGGAAGGGTACTGCTCCTCATCCGGATTATATTGACTACCCAGGCTACGACACATCCCACACAAGGGAAAATCGCTGCTGCTCGAGTTTTGCAATAGTTTATGGACGCAAAAGATCAAGATCCACTAGCTGAAAACACGCAGTGTGTCCGCATCCACACGTCGGGAAAATGATCTGATAAGGGCGAGTCACGTCGGCCTTCCATCACACTACTGTGTTCGACGAAGGTAATGGACAGGATTAGTACGGCGCTTAGAATGGCGGTGTGAAAATTAGTTGTGTATCAATATTTAACAGTAAAAGGGTTTCAGTTTTTCTTTTTCAAAATCAAAGTTGTTTTTCTGGTAATAGCTTCATTTCCCTCTGTCTAATAATATGATAGTTTCGTTCGTAGATTTCATTATAGCATACGTCTTGTCAACCTTTGGGAAAAAAAACTGAATAAACTCCACATTCCAGAACTACTCATGCGTAACGTTGTACGTTTCCTGAAAAAAAAAAAAAAAGGCAATTACTTTCCAACACGCAATTACGCTGGGACCCAAGAAATAGCAGAAAACTCCCTGCACGGATCATTCCTGGCTCCCTTTTTATCCAGTATCTATACTGCAGGCCTTCATGTCCTCTTTGCCAGTGGCACTATATTATAGTACGCAGATGACATACGAATATATTTTGAAGCCAGTACTCTTCAGTCCTGTCGTAGTAAAGGATGTTGGCTGGTTGGTCTAAAGGAGGGGGGAAGGGACCAAACTGCGAGGTCATCGGTCCCTTGTTCGCAGTAAAATAATTACATAAGGGAAAGAAGAAAGAAAGAAGACGCACAGCACAATAACAGTGTTGGTTGTCCTCCTGTCGTTCTGGTCTTTCCTTTCTGCTACTATGAAGAAGACAGGAAAAGAAAACCACAGAGAGAAGTGAGAAACAGGTCGAAGGGATGAAAACAAGAGAGCAGATAACAGTGGCTGGCCGACCACGAGAATAAAAAGGAAAAGCCAGCCACTCTGCGACATATTAAAACGTCCAACGTAAAAGCATTAGAGTGGAGAACACAAAGAGAAAAAAGACATGCGTGAAAACTTACACAGAACGATAAAACCCACCATCACGTATAAAACTTACGACTAAATTAGCCGATGAGGCGTTGTCAGCTAAAATTAATGGCAACGAATCCGGTAACTGAAGAGTCCATTGCATGGAAGCCACAGAAAGACAGCCCACCATGATATGGGCCACTGTCAGCCGGCCGCCACACAGACACTGAAATGGGTCATCACGATGCAGGAGGTAGCCGTGTGTCACTCAAGAGTGGCCAATGCGGAGACAACAGAAAAGCACAGTCACTGCATGAGGCCCGCGTGGAGCTCTTCCAAACATTCGTAGTCGCCTTAATGGTACGCAGTTTATTGTGCGTACTGAGGTTATGCCATTCCGTCTCCCAAAGCCGCAAAACCTTGCGGCGTAGTAGTGAACGCAGGTTAGTTGCAGAGAAGCCGATCTCCATAAGCGGTTTCCGTGTACACTGTTCGGCCAGCCTGTCGGCAAGTTCGTTGCCTGGGATTTTGACGTGACCTGCGGTACAGACAAACACCACTGAACGACTGGACCGTTCCAAGGCATATATGCACTCCTGGATGGTCGCTACCAGCGAATGACGAGACTAACACTGCTCGATAGCTTGTAGGCTGCTCAAGGAGTCAATACACAGAAGAAACGACTCCCCAGGGCATGAACGGATGTGCTCAAGAGCACGAGGTATAGCCACCAGCTCGACAGGGAAAACACTGCAGCCATCAGGCAAGGTATGCTGTTCAATATGTCCTCCATGGACATACGTAAAGTCGACAGGATCGCCAGCCATCAAGCTGTCAGTGTAAACCACTTCATCTCTATTCTTGACATATACCAATACCATGAAGTGGCATTGGAGAGACGGGGATTAACTGCATCCTTAGGGCCAAGTGAAAGATCCAGGCAGAGCTGCGGCCTAGGTGTACACCATGGAGGTGTACAAGAGTGGACCTCAAGTATAGGTGGTCAAGGAAAGGATTCCAGTTCATAAACAAGGGACCGGACGAACTGTAATTGGAAGCCCTTACCTAGGCCGCCTATGTGGGAGATGAACTACTGTCGGTGCCAAAAGAAGACGGTAATTCGGATGCACAGGAGAACTACGAACGTGTGCAACTTAACTGGCCAGCAGTTTGGCACGCCTAACCTGCAATGGAGGGACTCCAGCCTCCATCAGGACGCTGGTCACCGGACTCATTCTATAAGCTCCTGTCGCTAGGCAAACGCCACAGTCGTGCACTGGGTCCAGTAAACGCAACACTAAGGGCGCCGCCCAGCCATAAGCCACACTTCCATAGTCATAGCGGGATTGAACAAGGGTTCTGCAGAGATGCAGAAGTGTAGAGAAATCTACACCCCAGTTGGTGTTGCTTTGGCAGCATAGGGCATTCAGGTGCTGCCAGCACTCTGACTTGGATTCCTCACCGTCGTGAGCGTAAGCGAATCAGGCGTCGAAAACCAGTCCTAATATTCGGTATTTCTCCACTACAGTGAGTGGGTCGTCATTAAGGTAAAGTTCTGGTTCCGGAGAACAGTACAACGCCAACAGAAGTGCATGACACACGTCATTGCGGCCGAAAACTGGAAACCATGACTGGTAATGGTGGCGTAGAGCGGCGCCTACAGGGAGCCATCCACAAAGAGCAGAGGAGCAGTATGAAACGCAGAGGTCGTCTGCATACAGAGAAGATGAGACAGACGGCCGTACAGCTGCTGCTAGACCATTGACTACTGAAAGTATAAACTCAATACAGAGCCCTGTGGGACCCCATTCTCCTGGATATTGGGGTGGGGGGAGGGGGAGGAGGACTATGAGAGGCACCAATTTGGACATGGAAGGTTCAAAGTGACAGGAAATTTTGGATAAAAATCGGGAGTGGGCCTCTGAAAGCTCACTCGTATGATGTGGCAAGGATACGATTTCGCCAGGTCGTGTCATAAGCTTTTCGTAAATCGAAAAAGACACCAACCAGGTGCGGGCGTCTGCGAAAGGCAGTTCGGATGGCAAACTCGAGGGACACAAGATTATCAGTGGTAGAGCGACCATGGTGGAAGCCGCCCTAACATGGGTCCTGCAATCACGTGGTCCACTGGCTCTAACACAACTGCTGACACACCATACGTTCCTGCAGCATACAAACATCGTTGGTAAGGCTGATGGGCCGATAGCTATGCACATAAAGTGGTTTTTACCGGGTTTGAGCTCTGGAATGATGGTACTCTCCCGTCATTGTGATGGAAAGATGCCATCGCACCAGATCTGGTTTCAGATGAGAAGATGTCGCTTGGAGTCAGATGAGAGATGTTTAATCACCTGGCTGCGGATCCGATCAGGCCCAGGAGCTGTGTTGAGGCAATGTGCAAAGGCACTGCGGAGCTCCCAATCTGTAAATGGGGCGTTACAGGATTCACTGTGGCGTATAGTGAACTAGACGACTTTCACTTCCAGCCGCCATTTGAGAGTGTGTAGGAGAATTACCCCCAGACTTTCGCAGACTCGAGCATAGTGATCAGCAAATTACTCGGCAATCGCGATTGCGTCGGCAGATAACACG
Source organism: Schistocerca serialis cubense (assembly GCF_023864345.2). NCBI lineage: Eukaryota > Metazoa > Arthropoda > Insecta > Orthoptera > Acrididae > Schistocerca > Schistocerca serialis. The sequence goes on from NW_026047573.1 coordinate 4,729,626, forward strand.
CCATTTATGTTAACACCAGGAACATCTTGTTGGCGTCTGGTTCCCAAAAACAAGTTTTGTCTTCCCCCCAGACTTGAGAAGGTGTTGTATGGCAACCAATGGTCGAGATGTGTCTCGACCAACACTCCTGCTTCCGTCGTTTGATTAGCTGGCGAACGCGGGCACGGAGCCACTTAAAGGCTATGAGGCGCTCTGGGGAAGGGTGCCGCTGCAGAGCTCGCCGGCGCTCCTTAATTGCTTTAGCGACTACCAAGGGGCTGCCTTTCGCTGTGGACACCGTAAAGAGCAAGGAATCGCGTTTTATGCCGCAGAAACGATTGTGGTAGTCACCTGCTCAACCATCTCATCGATGATCACATATGGGGGAGATTGAATGAGTTGGAGTGGGAAGCTTTCACCTCTGCTGTCACTGTTTAAAGCCCATCGGGGCAGGCGCCCATGTGCCTGAGGACCGGCCAGTGACAACAAGACGGTGAGATATTCGCTATTTTTGACTTCATTAAAACAGCAAATACGAGTAGTTAATACTTTCAGCCAGAAGGCAAATACTTGTTTGTAAATAATGATTAATGTATAATGAGGCGTCGCATAGCGACGGTGGAATTTTCTAGTGATGTAATTTGTCGTCTTTGGGCGGCAATAAAAACAGAAAAATACGGATAGATATACGATCCTTCACTATTTTGTTCGCGGGAGAACAAATGAAGCCTGGAGCGCTAAGAAGACTTTTACTGTTTTTCTGAAGTAAGACGGACGCAGATCTGTGGCAGTCTGATCTAATTTTTTACTAAATGTATAAAAACGTGTTATGTTTAAGTTTGAGTGAAGTGTAAGGAACTGTTATAACCTACCGTGACGACGCACGAGCGACTCAAAGAAGACAATGGCTATATAAAAGAGCGCTCAGTGGACACGATACGGACATAAAAATCTACCGTCATTGTAGTACTAAGCTTAAGGTACGAAATGTTTTAGTTTATAATAAATATTTGTTCTGGGAATACTGAATCATTTAGCAGTGCTCATTCCTATTAACTCCTCAGTATTATTTTCATTTTAATTATGCATTTTGCTAATATTACAGACTCCAAGGTCAGCAGTCCAATGTGCGTGTTACATTGATAAAAAGAAAACTGTTTTATCGTCTTCTTGCATCAGCTTTAATATTGAATTTCTCTTTTGTGTGATGTTACAGTTGTTTTTGCGCCCTTAAGAACTTTCTGGTCCCTAAGGAAATTTTTTTGTCATAACAATAACTTCACAACCGGGTATGACCGTATCTACGATCATGAAGTAATTAGAAAGACGATAACGCAACTTCTTAATCAATAGCACGCTAGTTGTGACTGCCTCAAGCCACGCGAAACCGCAAGTAAAAACTATTCACATCTCATAATGCAATATTTTATGACAATGGTCAATCCATGATTCTTACGCCAATTGTGATAGATAAAACAGTTAGTTAAATCTCAATTTCCAACTTTCCATTGAATAACAACATCACTTTTATTTTGTAACATCACACTTGGCGCCCGAACAGGGACTTGACCAAAAATTAGTTCAGATTCTTGGAAAATTTTCTATGTGCTTGTGTTAATAAATGTTCTCTCGTTTCATGTACACATCATCTCTCTGTGAGTAAGACAGAAAATACGCTGGTCGATAACGCAGTTTAATTATCGAGAGAAAGGAAAAGAAAAGAGACGCGAATTTGCTGAGATAACATAGCGGTAACCAAGCCATCAAAAAGTAAGTCAGAATTTTGCATACGCAGTGTAGTGCTTCAGTAGCAACGTTGCTTTTCCAAGTCGATCCACATCCTTTCTATCTCCTTCCCGCTATAGAAAATCTGCTTTATTTTATCTTTCAAAGTAAAATTATTCGTAGTCTGATAATAGAAATTATTTCTCCCCATTGTTAGTATAGCTGTATTACATTTTCAACATGGTGGATATTGTGTGCAATTTGCAGTGAAGAGCATCTTCATTCATTTGTCTGAAACGCTTAGGTTCCATCTTGTCTTCTCGCCAGATAGAATTTCATTTGTTGCTCACGCGAGAGCGGTGCTCTTAGCGGACTCACCACGTCACTGACAAACGACGAAAGCCTTGCGTAGCACCTGATTTACTGACGAAAATGGCAGATAGTAAACAGAGACAGGTGACAACAGGAGACGGGAGTGAAGACGTTAATAGTATTCCATACCCTTTACGATCGCGAACGGTAGGTTCCCGTGTGGAAACTGAACTAACCATGTCTGTAACAGGGGAAAGTGACCCTAAAGTCCAAATTCTTCCCGCTGCAGCTACAAATGACCTCGGTGCGTTAATGGAAATGCTGAAACAACAGTTTGACGCAGTAAATGAGACTATAAAAACACAAAATGAGACTGTTAACGCCCGATTAGATGCTGTAAGCGAATCAGTAAAAACACAAAATGAGACTATAAAAACACAAAATGAGACTGTTAACGCCCGACTAGATGCTGTAAGCGAATCATTAAAAACAGAGCTAGGCACAATCAAAACAGATCTGCATAAAGAAATTACGGTTGAATTAAATACACATTTGGGTGAGGTGCAAACTAAGATCAGTGATCAAATTCAGGAAATGCAGAAACAGGTGAAAAGTGAAATAGCTGAAGTATCTGGAACATTAAACACAAAAATTCAGGCAGCTACCAAAGAAATAAACTCAGTTAGAAATGCAGTATCTGACATTGAAGGTGTAGTGGAGGATCTGTCGAGGCAGATAGACTCAATCAATATTGAAGAACAGGTTAAGAGCACCGTGAAAGCACACACGGAGGCATTGTCGGAACACTACGGTGAATGGATAAAGGGTAAAGATATTTTTCTCGAAAAGAAGGTCAGGGAGGAGCTTAGGGAGACTGTCAAGGATGTAACTTATGAAATCTTAGCTGCTCCTGGTAAGTCTGGAGACACAGTGGTTTCTGAATTGGGACAGATTCGGAGGACACTTACACGGGATCTTCCCGAGTGGAAGCAGCAAGTAGTGGACGAAGTCAGAATGCTGAGAAACTGGGTAGAAAATCCGCACACGCATACGCAAACTATAGGGAACAACTCTTTAGACGGTGACGAATGTCAGTCAACTCCTTATTGTTCACCGCCTGATTACATGCAAAACAACAGTCCTGTTGAGTCCCGAGTAGGGAAAATAAATGATCCGCCCACAATCGTGAGTTTAATGCAAGAGGAAAGTGTGATTGAGCATCGCACTTTTCCTGTTTTTCATCCGCAGAAGCGAGAAATACACCCCATCGTGTTCCTAAAGAATTTTTCCGGCATATTTCCCAGGAGCTGGACAGACAGACAGCGTATTCAGTTCGTCACTGGCTTTATTTCTGGTGATGCAGCATTATGGGGAACGGAAATGGTAGACACGTGTAGGAATTATGAGGAGTTTGAGAAAAAGTTCTGTAGTAAAAGCCCAAATTACCTGCTGAAAAAAAAAGGGGGGTACATGTTCAAACACTCCAGACAGTGGACAGGAGTAGAAGAAATAGCTTAAAGTTCAGTTAAAGCGTGCTGTTAAATGGAAAAACAAGTGGTAACCCACATGTGTTCACGCAAGGAGACAATAAGTGGTAGTAAACTAAGTTAGGTGAAATACAGTGCAAATAGATGCGAACCATGAAGCATCAATAATGTAGCGTAAGTACTCCACGAGGCCATTAATTGCTATGAAAGTAAACTATTTCCCTGTGATCTGAGCCCAATGTAAAGAGTATATGAGGAATGTTAGCTGACGAATTGATTTCAGTAGAATCGAGGTACTAAATAACCACACAGCAAGCCCCCTGTATCATAAATAAGTCCACGTAAAGATCTTCAGAAGATTTGTAGTGTAATCTAGCGACCATTCAATACCCTAATTGAAGGCTAATCTAAAGAACAAGCAATGCAGTGATATTTAAACTTAATATTGACTATAACCTGAGTAAGACGTAGAAGTAGCAAAGTATGCTGTAATGAAAGAGGTTGAAATTTATATATGTGCCTATGTTTATTATGATAATTTAATTTACATGCAGATTTTATTGCAAAAATGTCTCCTAAGCCACTCCTCTTATGAAATCCATTTTCCTTGTGCCCGTTCCTTTTGATCCTGGTTCATTAACCCAGACCAAGGGTCGACTTGTAAAAGGCACGTGTGCTTCGAAGCAAAGCAGTGCTTATGAGAAATGAGACACGTAGCGTGATGAACTTCGCTAGCTTTGGTAATGTTTGTTATGGACCGGTTGCGTAAACCCAGTGAACTGTCGGTAATTCCATTCATGCAAAAAAATAGTAGACATGCGTTACCCTATTTTTTTTAACAGAGAACGATTGCTGAGTACATGAAGCGAAGAGGGAGACCTATTGTTATCCAGTCTGCCCCCAAATTTATAAAAAAAAAAAAAAAAAAAAAAAAAGATTCAGCGTTAAATGCGTACTCGTTATGTAGTAGATATGCTGCGTGGCAGTAGAAAATGATCTTGGGTGCACTAAAGAATAAATGCAACGAGTGTTGCGAAACCTGTAGTTTTCATAATGAGGAGATGAGCCCTTAAAAGAAAGTTTGAAAGAATATTTTTAGGTTCACTAGTGAAAGTAAACCTTGAGATATAAAGAGTCCATTCATAAAGCAGTTGTTCACTGGACTTAACAAAAGGAGTGACCATTAATTGTAAATATTAGCTCGTAAGTGATATTTTGTAAATATTAGAATATAAGTCTTTCTGTACCAATGGAGGAAACCTGCAAAATTAATTGTTTTGTAAATGAACTCCATCGGCGAAGGAACTAAGCACGAATGCTGTGTGAAGATGCACACTAAAGTGCGACGTGCATAATAAAAATAACTGTTCACTGTATACTAGTGGTAGTGTTGTACTGCAAGTGTAAAAAAAGAAGTCAAGGCTACGACAACAGGTGCAACGCAAAGTTCAGTGTTGTTCTAAGTGCAGCGACAGCTAAAACATTCGTCGTCACTTACCTGTGAGCCTCATGGGAGGCAGTTGACAGAAGTATGGAGGCAACTTCAGTGTCCGGCTCCTCCGATGGGAAACGCGCGCGAGGTGTTCGTATCACACGAGTGCATCGATACAAAGTTCACAAAAAAAAAGGAGCAATCTACGACCAGCAGCTCTGTTACAGCCTTAGCGCGAACGGATACTGAGTATTGGAGCTCACGCAACACTGTGCAGCCGCTGTGAGTGGCTGACGTGTGGGTGACGAAACAATCCAAACTTTAAACTGCAAACCGCCATGACTTCAATCGTACATACTGGAGGAAAGACATTTGTACACTTGTGTGACTACATTTTCATACGTAAATTAAGCAATTTTCTTGAGTTGAAGTTAAGATGAGTGAGAAGTAGATCGATAGATTACTCAGGCCTTAAAGCCATTAATACCGGCACTCCTGAACACTGCTAAAATGAATTATAATCCTGTCTCTTGATGGACAAAGAAAATGAATGTGCACTATAGGAAGACCCTAAACTCCAGACCAGTCCCGATCCTTAACAAATGTATCTAGTAGCTTGTAAGTCATACTAATAATTTTCCACTTCTTCTGTTTCATATTGTAAATAAAAACCCGGGAAACCACTTGAATTCCTGGCACCACAGTGGAAAGGACAGATGTACTGCATGATGAACGCCGTAGACAGCTAACACAGAAAATGAAAGCATCACGAAGTGCAGTGCTACGTTATTAAACTGTAATTGAACCACAATGAGTCAACAGATGCTCGAACATTGTCCACTCTAGTTTAGTGAAAATAAGCACTCACTGTACTCATGTATTAGTTGTTAAGCTCAAGAGAAAGTAATTTCTGAATTCTATCCCCTGAAGAGCGAAATGAACGTTCACTTATTGTTATAAGCAAATATGGACCAAACTTAAAAATGCACATAAATGTTAGTCTTGGTATTATGGAATGAAGTGACTGATGAACAAAGAATGAAAAACTTTATTTTGAAAAATGATAAATATCTGATATATGTTTATAAATGTAATTTCAATTTAAGTACATGGTACGCCAGTAACATTATGTAAATGTCACACCAAAAATCACGAATATCTCATGAGGACATGAGGATCGAGGTAATCCTTCCGCATTCCCTCTCTCCTCATGGGAGGCAATGAGATATTCGTTATTTTTGACTTCATTAAAACAGCAAATACGAGTAGTTAATACTTTCAGCCAGAAGGCAAATACTTGTTTGTAAATAATGATTAATGTATAATGAGGCGTCGCATAGCGACGGTGGAATTTTCTAGTGATGTAATTTGTCGTCTTTGGGCGGCAATAAAAACAGAAAAATACGGATAGATATACGATCCTTCACTATTTTGTTCGCGGGAGAACAAATGAAGCCTGGAGCGCTAAGAGGACTTTTACTGTTTTTCTGAAGTAAGACGGACGCAGATCTGTGGCAGTCTGATCTAATTTTTTACTAAATGTATAAAAACGTGTTATGTTTAAGTTTGAGTGAAGTGTAAGGAACTGTTATAACCTACCGTGACGACGCACGAGCGACTCAAAGAAGACAATGGCTATATAAAAGAGCGCTCAGTGGACATGATACGGACATAAAAATCTACCGTCATTGTAGTACTAAGCTTAAGGTACGAAATGTTTTAGTTTATAATAAATATTTGTTCTGGGAATACTGAATCATTTAGCAGTGCTCATTCCTATTAACTCCTCAGTATTATTTTCATTTTAATTATGCATTTTGCTAATATTACAGACTCCAAGATCAGCAGTCCAATGTGCGTGTTACATTGATAAAAAGAAAACTGTTTTATCGTCTTCTTGCATCAGATTTAATATTGAATTTCTCTTTTGTGTGATGTTACAGTTGTTTTTGCGCCCTTAAGAACTTTCTGGTCCCTAAGGAAATTTTTTTGTCATAACAATAACTTCACAACCGGGTATGACCGTATCTACGATCATGAAGTAATTAGAAAGACGATAACGCAACTTCTTAATCAATAGCACGCTAGTTGTGACTGCCTCAAGCCACGCGAAACCGCAAGTAAAAACTATTCACATCTCATAATGCAATATTTTATGACAATGGTCAATCCATGATTCTTACGCCAATTGTGATTGATAAAACAGTTAGTTAAATCTCAATTTCCAACTTTCCATTGAATAGCAACATCACTTCTATTTTGTAACATCACATCACATATGGGGGAGATTGAATGAGTTGGAAGCTTTCACCTCTGCTGTCACTGTTTAAAGCCCATCGGGGCAGGCGCCCATGTGCCTGAGGACCGGCCAGTGACAACAAGACGGGGAAGTGGTCACAACCACACAGGTCGTCATGTGCTCTTCAGTGGATAGGTGGGAGAAGGCCATGACTGCACACCGAGAGATCAATGGCCGAATATGTACCTTGTGCCACAGTGGAATGTGGGGCGGCCTAAGTATTTAAGAGGCAGAGGTCGAACTGAGACAGTAAAGTTTCGACATTTCTGCTTCAGCCAGTAAGCATGGTGCCATCCCACAATGGATTATGGGTATTAAAATCTCTCAAGAGTAGGAAACGTTTAGGGAGTTGATCAATCAGTGCAACTAATACATTCAGGGGTATTGCACCATCTGGAGAAAGATGTTCATTGCACACAGTTATTTCCTCCATCCGTATTCTTGTAGCCACAGCTTCGGGAGGTGTTTGAGTTTAGGACATTAACACAGTCTGTAATGAAACTGTGTCCTTTCAACACCTGACACTCGATTATAGTCGCTACGGTACCTGTAATATTCCTTATAGCCACAGAGTGCAGGGGTCAACATTGCCAGGAAACAGGTGTTTTGGAGGGCAATGCAGAAAGCAGGTGTAAAGCTCAACAGCTGCTGTAGCTCAGCCAGGCGGTGGAAAAAATACACTTCAGTTCCACTGGGAAGACATGGAACATTCAGTGAGGCAGTTTACACCTCAGGGTCACATGCTGCCACAGACTTTTTGCCTGAGCAATCTATATCCATTGTGTCTGTGGCTGAGGATGGGGTGGACATTCTGGGGTCCACTGAGGACCTGGATCTCGCTGACCCTCAGAGCTTGTAGGTTGCGGTTGTGTGGGTGGCACCGCAATCTCCTTGGTCTTAGGGGTCTTCTTTTTCGATTTCTCGCGCTGTTACTTGGGTTTCCGTGGCTTGGAGGACTTCACTGGCTAAGTCTCCGGGACTAAGGATGACCGTGATGCCCAACAACCAGCTGCTTTTGGTTCTTCAGCCTCTGGCGGGTGTCATCTTTCCCACTTGAAGAAACCTGGGAAGGGAATGACCCTAGGGACCCCTTCCTAGCGAGAGGAGCCAAGGAAGACTTAGGCCTCTCCATCTCAGAATTGCGGACAGAAATCCCCGATGGCTGGGAGGGTGTTGCTACCAAAGTAGGTGGTGCGGTATCAACAGGAAGGGAAGTGCACTCCACCATCAAGGGAGCAGTTGTAGTCTCCCAGTTCTGAGAGGCCACAGAAGACCTGATGAGACGACAACTGTTCCCGAAGTGGCAGCGTATAAGGTGGTCATAGCCACAGGATGTAGGCGCTCAAATTTCCTCTTAGCCTCAGTGTAGGTCAGTTGGTCCAGGGTCTTTTAGTCTATGATTTTCCTCTCTTTCTGGAGAATCCTGCAGTCTGGCGAGCAAGGTGAATGATGTTCCCTGCAGTTGACAGAGATGGGAGGCAGGACATATGGGGTATTGGGATATGATGGGCGTACACAGTCTGGGAAGACATATGGCCAAACACCCAGCACTTTAAGCACCGCCTTGTGGGAGGGATATATGACTTACATCCCATTGCCATTAACACCAGGCTGAAAGTTAGTTCACAGAATAACATCTTCAGGAAGCTCACATCCACCACCTGGGGAGCAAGTTGTCCCATCCTGATAATTTAGCCTCTTGTTTTCTGTGTGTCCACAGCAGAGTATGCTTCATCTGTGTGGAGTGCATCACTCACACCAAACATGTTGGTATTGCAATCAATGAGAATCTTTCCAGGATTCCAGGTATGAAGCCAACTCCAGTCGATAAAATCTACCTGATTGTTGAAACAGCTCCCCTCACTATTAGAAGGGCTGTTGCTACTTATGTAGAGTGGGCTAAGCAAACTTATGATCCCTGACACCCACTGCATGGTCAACAGGCTGTAGTCCATCAACTGAAGTTCATCAACTGAAATTCAGAAAGAGATTCTGGTGTTCCCTCTAGTGATTGATAACTTGCCCTACCCTATTTGGAGATCGCTCAATCGTCTTAGGGTGGGCGTTCCTCTTTGCGAGACCAACATGCGAAAATGGGGCGCTCTTCCAGCTGATGGAGATGTACACTGCGAGTTCCGAACAACGCAAGAGCCGGCCTACCTGCTAATTTGTCCTCAATTTGAATAATCCTGCACAACACAGGATCTGATCGAGGGAAACAAGGTCATCGCAGTTGCTATCTGCTGGAAATGCTGACCAGACACGAATGAATGACAGCGGCATACCAGTACACCTCTTTGATATCGCAGTGCAGTCGCCACGACATCCGCGCTCCAACTGAATTAGATCAAATCGTCGCCACCCCCTGGCCCCGCCAGTCAGCGCGCGGACCCACTGCCGACGCCTGTCACGTGAGGCGGCCGCTCGCGGTGGACTGCCGGCGTGCTTCAGCGGCCCGCGCTAGCCGCTGGACTGGCTATCGCTCCCACATCGTAAACATGATTTCGCTGGACACGCTGGAGCTTGCCAAGTTTGACGTCACAGCGGTCCATTGTCCGTTCACCACGCGTATTCGTCGCCTCCGCACGTTTCCCGCCAAAATTGTTTGCATTGGAGCTGAATCACACAACCGTCAGCCATTTCACAAAGAACACCCTGCCACACTTCTGGCGCGAAAGTTGTTTTCCTGGGCACGTTCAAACCTGTCGATGCCGACTGTTCGCCACCTACCACAACTACTTTTTGAGGACCAGACCGCCATCTCTTCCTAGGAACCCTCGCCGAGTTTGAATTCAATCAGTAAAAAAACCTCATTTGCACCGTCGCTATCAACCTAAGAAGATTGTGCGTAAAGAAAGGGCACATGTAATAACCTCATCCACCCGACCGCCACTTCCTCCTAGGATCAGGCGCCAAGTGTGAAATCTGCCAGTAAACAAAGCTCACTTGCGTCGTCGCTACCAACGTAAGAAAATTATTGAAAACTAGGCGTACCACCACCACCAATTCGTAGGGGGCTGTTGGTAAAACGACTCACCCCGCATTAGGCTGATGGAAGAAGCAAGGAGTGTGCTTTACTCTTAAACTCTCTAAATAAAGCACAGCACAGTGCACAGCCATGCTCACAAAAAAAAAAAATAGTCCAACAGATGCGCCCAAACACCCTCACCCAATACCCTGCCCCCAAGGGGTCCACAACTCTTTTGTGTATACGTGCGGGGCGAGCATGCAGCCCTGGAAAGAAGGAAGGCTGCAATAGCTCGGGGCCCCATTTCCTTCCCCTTCCCTGCCTTTCCTCTTCTTGCCCCTTCCCTCTCGCCTGTCCTGGTGTCCTTGCTTATGTTGACCCCTGCTATCCTCCTGGTTATGTTGATTTTGCAATTTAGCTTTGTTGCATGATCACCTCCTTTTGGCACTCACTGGTCCCCCTCTGGGGTTTGACCCCCATTACTAAATTTCTCTTCCGTATTGTGAGCCATTTGGGGAAGAGCACCTTACCTAGTGTCTCCGACATAATCCCTCCTAGTTAATTCCACCTTTTCTTTCACGTTGTTGTCTGATGCTAGGGTGCATAGCCAGCACAGTAGCAAGCCTGTGTGGTGGGGTCGCTATGTACACTTTTGGTTGAGCGCCCTGAACACACAGGGATCGCACTTCCGATACCTCAGCTGTGACCTCCTCATGCAAGCCTTGGAGTGGTTGCTCGTCATGCTGGAGCATTGGAACTCCCGGCAATGGTAGCCATGCCAGATGGCCCTTGCTGTGCCTGGGTGGCGCCTGTGAGGAGAGCCCCTGATCGGAGTGGGTGGTATCAGGGTGGATGCTATGCAAATGAAATGCATAGGGGTCCAGAACTCTGGCCATTCTCCTGTGGCAGTCTCTCTGTGTGGAACTGATTCTTCTATTGCTGCTTCTCTTGCCCGCTTCGGCCTTCCCTTCCATGGCTACCCCCTGGGAAGAGGGACAGGCCCATCGGCTAGTGGTGAAACCATCCCACCCCCACCCCCCACCCCCCGCAATCTGGTTTGCTCCAGGACTGATTGGGATACTTTTACCAATACCAAACCTTTATTCTTTGTGGAACACATTGAAGACAAGTTTAGTGAAGTGGACTCCCTGAGCAAGATGCGGTCGAGTTCGATGCTGATCAAAACTGCATCAGCTGCCCAGTCTGCGGCCCTTCATGCCTGTACCCATCTTGGCACAATTCCTGTGTCCATTACCCCCCCACAAGTCTCTAAATATAGTTCAAGGTGCGATGTTTCACAGGGACCTCATCCTTCAGACTGATAGGAACTTCAGAACAATCTCAGACGGCGGGGTGTTAACTTTGTTCGGCGTGTTCAGAAGGGTCCTAAGGACAATTGCATTGATACTGGTGCCTTTATCCTGGCTTTTCAAGGGGATACCCTCCATGAGAAAGTAAAGATTATGGTTTATCGATGTGATGTGAAGCCGTGCATCCCACCTCCTATGAGGTGTTGTAAGTGCTTGCATATTGGACACGTCTTCCCGCTGTTCGCAAGCCCCTCTCTGTGGTGACTGTGGACGTCCACTCCATGAGGGTAGTCCCTGTGTTCCCCCTCCTATGTGTGTAAATTGCCATGGCAATCATACTCCTGTATGTTCTTTTCCTTCTTATATACTGGGCAATCTGGTGAACGTGGAGAATAAGTCCCTTGATCGTTTAGACGTCATGGACACAGGGTGAAGACGTGTATTCGTCTTACGAGCCTCTGTGTAGGTTAGTTTTGCTTTAGTTACATCTTTACCCCTTCCTCCCCCTTCCGTACCTCAATCCTGGACCCCTCTCCTCCCTCCCTCCCTCACCTGCGGCTCCCACACCTTCTCCTCTGGGCGCTGCTCCCCCTCCCCAGCCACAGAAGTGTCTCACTCCTTCGGGTTCTGCTGGTCAAGGGCACCCCTCCCGGGGTTGCCCCTTCCCAGCACCTTCCAGGACACAGGTCTGCTGCCACGTGACGACCGCGAGAACAGCAGTCTGTTGGCCTCGAGGTCGCCCGGTCTCTTTCTGTTCCCGATCTCGCTGCAGCTGGCTACTTTATGCCACACAGCCCTCCTCGATCTCAACCTGAAAAGAAGAAGAAGAAACATAAGTCCTGGGACAAAGAGTCTCTGGTGTCACCACAGGTCCCATCCCCAGCTTTACAACCAGATTCTGACCTGTTGTTCATGGATGTAGCACCCTTCTTGTCAGTGACGGGTGATGACCTGGCAGTATGACTGGCTTTAGCGTGTTCAGCCCCCATTTAAATCATCATTCTGTGGTTCTCCAATGGAATTGGGCTACCGTCACCTTCCAGAATTGAAATCCCTTATTTCGTCTTATTCTGCAGCTTGTGTGGTTCTTCAGGAATGATGCTCACACACCGACCCTCCGTGGGTTCCGTGTTTTCTGTCGAAATAAGGTCGGACCCCTGCGGGCTTCTGGTGGCGTTTGTACATTGGTCCGTACGAACATTGCTAGCACGTGGATTCCTCTTCACACTACATTTGAAGCGGTTGCAGTTAGGGTCCACTTACACTCTGCGGTCACAGTTTGCAATATTTATCTCCCTCCTGACAGGACTCTTACACCTGCTGCCTTAACTGCCCTTCTTCAGCAACTTCCTCCTCCCTTCCTCCTCCTTGGGGATTTTAATGCTCATCATCCCTTGTGGGGCAGTGCCTTTCCTTCTAGACGAGGTAGTCTTACTGACCAATTTATTGCAGACCACGACCTGTGCGTTCTTAATGATGGCTCCCCTACTCATTTCAGTGCCGGTCATGGTACCTTTTCTGCCATTGATCTTTCTCTTTCTTCTCCCTCTCTCCTCCCTTCATTACACTGGTCGCCACACGACGACCTTTGTGATAGTGACCATTTCCCGTTGATTATCACGCTCCCTTCCCGCTCCCCGATGGACAGGTTACCTCGTTGGTCTTTCCGACGCGCTGATTGGCCTCTATACACTGCACATGTCGTGTTTTCTCCCTCTCTTTCGGGTCGTATTGATGACGTCCTCGGTGACGTGTCTGACGCGATTGTTCGCGCTGCTAGCCTTGCTGTCTCGCGCTCATCTGGACCATTTCGTCGCCGGCAAGTCCCATGGTGGAGTACGGCCATTGCCATTGCCATCCGTGATCGCCGTCGAGCTTTGCAACACTTTAAGAGGCACCCATCCGTAGGCAGCTTTACTACCTTTACACGCCTTCGCGCTAAAGCCCGTTATTTAATCAAACAGAGCAAGCGGATATGTTGGGAACGATTTGCTTCTTCCCTTGGTTCTACTGTCCCTCTGTCACGAGTATGGGCTACACTTCGTTCTCTCCAAGGTTGCCATCGGCAGTCCACCCTCCCAGGCATTCATCTCCCAGATGGCATTTGTATGGACCCATTAGTTCTTGCAGAACATCTTGCGACCCATTTTGCAGTGGCATCAGCGTCAGCCTCCTATCAAGCTGCTTTCCTTCATCAAAAACATAAGGTGGAAGCTTCAGCCCGCTGTTTCACCCCTTGTGAGTCAGAATCTTACAACGAACCTTTTACTGAATGGGAATTTCTTTCTGCTCTATCTTCTTCTCGTGATACGGCCCCTGGCCCAGATTCAATTCATAACCAACTGCTTCAACATCTCAGTGCTCCACAACGGCAACATCTTCTTCAGGTGTTTAACTGTATCTGGCTCCAGGGTGACTTCCCTTCTCAGTGGAGGGATAGCATTGCGGTTCCTGTCCTTAAGCCCGGTAAGAACCCCCTATCTGTTGACAGCTATCGGCCCATTAGTTTGACCAATGTTGTTTGTAAGTTACTTGAACGGATGGTAGCCCGTCGGCTCAATTGAGTCCTCGAATCTCGGGATTTATTGTCCTCTTACTAGTGTGGCTTTCGAGAGGGACGGTCTCCAATCGATCATTTACTTCGCTTGGAATCCGCAGTCGGCAGGCTTTTTCCCAGCGCCGCCATTTGGTTGCATTGTTTTTGACCTTCGCAAGGCCTATGACACGGCCTGGCGCCATCACATCTTACTTACCCTTCATCAGTGGGGTTTTCGGGGCCCATCCCGATTTTTATCCGCCAGTTCCTGATCCATCTGTCATTCAGAGTTAGTTGGTACTGCTTTTAGTTCTCCACAGACCCAGGAGACGGGCATCCCACAGGGTTCTGTCTTGGGTGTACTTCTTTTCCTCATTGCTATCGATGGACTTGGGGCCTCTGTTGGTCCTTCAGTCGCCCCTGCCCTGTATGTGGGTGATTTCTGCATTTGGGTTGGTTCCTCATCGATGGCCTCTGCAGAACGGCAGGTCCAGGGAGCTATACAGCGTGCCTCTGCATGGACCCTCCCACACGGGTTTCAATTCTCTCCTTTAAAATCGTGGGTAGTCCACTTCTGTCGCCGTACTACGATCCACTCTGAGCCAGAGCTCTATCTCGATGCACAACGATTGCCTGTGGTCCCACACTTTCGTTTCCTAGGTCTTCTTTCCGACAACAAGCTCACTTGGCTGCCCCATATCAGACTTCTGAAGGTAGGATGTTTCCTTAAACTCAATGTCCTTCGCTTCCTTGCCCACTCCTCTTGGGTTGCGGGCCGCTCCCTCCTCCGTCTTTATCATGCTCTAGTTCTGTGTCGCTTGGACTATGGTTGTCAAGTTTATAGTTTGGCTGCTCCTTCCACACTGCACGTGCTGGATCCATTCCACCATCGTGGTATCTGTTGTGGGTTGGCAGGAGAGCCAACACAGTGATATTAGAGGAAGCCGAAAGGCACGCGTTTTAGCTCACGCAGGCTGGCGTGAGGTCTGGAACAGGTCAAGGAAATTAGACTTTAGCAAAAAAACGGACGTAGCTGGTGGAATACTTAACTTTAATCCATATATGGTGAACGTCGCTCTTGGACTGTACATTATTTACAATATCAATAGTAACTGAACATGGCGCCTTGCTAGGTCGTAGCAATTGACGTAGCTGAAGGCTATGCTAACTATCGTCTCAGCAAATGAGAGTCTACTGTGTCAGTGAACCATCGTTAGCAAAGTCGGTTGTACAACTGGGGCGAGTGCTAGGAAGTCTCTCTAGACCTGCCGTGTGGCGGCGCTCGGTCTGCAATCTCTGTTAGTGGCGACGTATACTAACGGACCGCGGCCGATTTTAAGGCTACTACCTAGCAAGTGTGGTGTCTGGCGGTGACACCACAGTATCCGTTTGGCCACTGGTGCCTTCCCTACTAGCATTGCTAGCACTGTTGATAGTCTCCTGGTTGAAGCTGGGATCACCCCCCCCCCCTTCTACTCGGCGGTCCCAGCTTCTGGTGTCTTATGCACTCGCTGTCTGTTCTTCTCCCACTCATCCTTCCTATTCTATGGACGTCGCCCACCTGATTCCCGCCCTCAGGCAGGTTTACCGGTTGGGCTCCGCCTTGCGTCTCTTTGCCGTGATTTTCAGCTTCCTTCTTAGTCCTGTGTTCCTTGCTTCCTACCCTCCACCCCCCCCCCCCCTCGGTTAGTTCCTCGGCCTCGAATTCGGATGGATCTCCGCCGAGGCCCGAAAGATTCCATCCCCCCCCCCCCCCCCCATGGTGTTCCTCCCCCTTTTTCCGCTGAATTTTATGGGAGTTTCGGGATGCTGTTGTTTTTTACACTGATGGCTCTAAATCTGCTGATCATGTTGGGTATGCCTTCAAGTCCTCTGTTGGAACGGAAAATCATCTGCTGCCACCCACATGTGGGTGGCAATTTCCCAGGCCCTTACCTTTATTAGACAGTCCCAACACAACCATGTTTTGTTATGTACGGACTCAATGAGTGGCCTTCTGGCTATTGACCGATGTTTTTCACGCCATCCCTTGATCTCTGTCATCCATGACCATCTCGCTGATATTCACCGTGCTGCTTGTTCCGTTGACTTCCTTTGGGTCCCTGGCCATGTGGGTATCCTGGGTAATGAGCTCGCTGATCGTCAGGCTGGGGGAGTAGTCACTTACCCCCGTTATCTGTAAGCCCTCCTGCAGCGGATTTACGGCTTCACATCAAATCCCACTTCGCACAGTCGTGGGCCAATTCTTGGGAGGCTACTCCCCTGTCTAATAAACTTCGTGCGATTAAGGTGACACCAGGCCCGTGGCGTTCTTCCTTTGGCCTCTCCCGAATGCACTCGACAACACTGTGTCATCTCCACATTGGCCATACCAAGCTGACCCATGGTTTTCTTTTGTGTGATGAGCCACCCCCACTTTGTGGTTGTGGATTCTTCCAGTCAGTAGCCCACATTATGGTTGAATGCCCCATTCTTTTGGTTCTGCGTGCTAAGTACAGGCTCCCCCACACTTCACCTTTAATGTTGGCTGGCGATTCCCAGATGGTCGACCTGGTTCTCGGCTTCCTCAAGGAAAGTGGTTTGTATTCTCAGTTTCAAGGTTTTTAATCTCTCTGGTGTTGGGGCAGGGCGGTGAGTGTTGGGGTATCTCCCACTGTACGCCGTGTTTGGAGATTCCCGACTCCCCTCTCTGGCTGAGATCCTGTTTTCTTCCCCTTTTACTGTAGCCAATCCTAAAAAAATGATAAAAACAGTCTCCTTTTCCCATACACACTTCTACATTCTAGCGGTTGCACCTTTTAAGTCGCAGGTGGTCTTGCCTCTGCTGCTTCAGCGTAGCGTTGGGTTCGCTCTCTTGCAGACTTGCCTCATTTTGATTTTACCATTGCCAACATGACTGCCCTTTTACATTTTTAGCCATTTCCCTTTCATCGTTCTGACTTTTTTGAGATATCACACTATCGGAATGGACCACATTTGAAACAAGGGACTGATGGGTTGGTTGGTTGGACCAAACAGACCAAAAGTCTCCGTTCGGCTGCCTCCAAACATGACTTCGTCACAGTCGCATTCGCGCCTAACACCCGAGAAAATTCCTATCACCTATACGTCTTGGATGGAGGCTCTGGAATCCCTCCTCCCGCCGACCGCACGCGCGCGCGGCCTGGCTTGGAGCGTAATCTAAGTTCAGCTTCCGCGCTCGCTCGTGACAGCCGACCCGAAAGGGCACTCTCCTCTGACATGTGAAAGCTGCGTTGTTCTTCTCATGTTTACCGCCGGCGTCTCAGGTCTTGACCTGCCTTCAGGTCTATTGTCAGAACAGCCCATAGCTCGTTGACACACATGATTAACGCGGCCGGGAAAACATTTACTACTCGCAAGCAACCGAGATCGTGATGGAAAACCAATCACTCTGATTTGCGCTACAGGTGTGTGTAATCATTGAGAACACTCAATTTTTTCGAACAACTTATTTAACCATACAGTATATCTATCACGCTATCACTAAAGACCCACCCAGATGTGCCCTGGGCCATGTTGCACAGCCCACAGACACGCACCCAATCATAATTTCAGTACATACAATAGCAAACTGCTGCTGAATAATTCTTCACACAGATGTGTAGATACGCTCAGTACTCATAAACTATCCAAATAACGCATAGCAGAGCCTGTGGATCCGCTCGCAAAATAACTCAGCAAACGTGCTCAGCTACCCCCCCCCCCCCCCCCCCCCTCTCTCCGCACCCTGCCCACAGGATCGTGAAGTCACCCATCCGTCTGATTTCAGACCTCACACAGCCCCTGTTCGGCTTCCGCATGCGTGACTTGGCGCGGTAAACGCGCTCGTCAGCAGTCAAAGAACACACATACGTCTGTCCAGGACCACGATCCGTCTCAATCCCGAGCCGCGAACACCGAACTCGGGTGAAAGACAACTTAATATCAACGTAGCATAATTCGAGAGCGCAGTCTCCATACGCTAGACACATCATAGCAGCGCATGTCTTTACCTCCTATGACACTGTAGCACACTGCGCATTGCTCCTCACACGACATTACACGACCCTTTAACTAAACGTAACTACACATCCCTTCTCTCGCCTCGTCGCGTGACCAGCCATCTAAAACCTTCTCAATATTATTCTTACTTTACAACATTTTTTTAATGAGATCTAATTTACACCTCCCACAGCACCTCACCTCACACCCGTCCCACCATCAACATACGCAGACGTCCTCAACACTATCTTGACCATGTTCATCACTCAATTTACCATTCTCATCCCCTCTTTTCGAATTACGTACAAACGTAGCCTCTATCTAAACACCAATCAACTCGTCTTTCTCGCACTTTCAACAGTAAATTAAAGTTTACACACCCCCAGAAATACCAAACGCAATTAATGAGTCAAACTTTTATACAGAGCATCAAGCACATACGACACTCACACCAATATTCAAAGCCTGATCCACATTTACCACCTCCACCTTGAATTAAGTATTATTACCATTGCCCCAACATTCTGCCAGCACTCGATTTCGACCTATTTTTCCGCTCTTAACTGTTGTTACTAGCGGTCGAATATCACTATCTATAGGTTGCATAAATTTCCACATAAAAAAATCTCGCGCGCCGTTTAGAGACTCCTATATCCGAACATCATTAGGCAAGAGCAAGTGATAGTTGTTGAATAACTCATCCATCAGGTCTGGGGGGCAAGGTCACCCCTTTCTTTCCTTCTTTCAGCAGCAGACGGCGAAATTTAGCTACCACTGTAAAAAATAGCTATCAACTTAACATCACCAATCACGAAACATATCTTCAAATACACACACTCTCACTCAATTACACAGTGGTCCCGCTGAGAACATGAACTTCAATATTACAGTTCTTAATCCAATAACGACCAAGACAAGTACTAAATGCTCAAACTAATCACATAGCGCCTTACAAAGCGAGCGTCCGAGCGCCGGTGGCGGCGGCATGTCAAAGCAACATAACTGTCAATCTAAACAGCCGTCCACTCAGCCCTGGGACCAGAATGCTGACCGAGCGAGGTGGCGCAGTGGTTCGACACTGGACTCGCATTCGGGAGGACGACGGTTCAATCCCGCGTCCGGCCATCCTGATTTGGGTTTTCCGTGATTTCCCTAAATCACTCCAGGCAGATGCCGGGATGGTTCCTCTGAAAGGGCACGGCCGACGTCCTTCCCCATCCTTCCCTAATCCGATGAGACCGATGACCACGCTGTCTGGTCTCCTTCCCCAAAAAACAACAACAACAACAACCAGAATGCTGAAGTGGGCTCTCTCTTTCTATAACTGCTCTCCAGCTATTGTCTAACGACATACAGTGCACAAATGGATTCCTGAATAGCGCAGATCTCTATCCCTCCCTCCCTCCCTCCCCCCCCCCCCCCACTCGCATCGCCAACAGGACATGTGAAAAGTGTCTCCCCCAGCCAGCGAACCTGACGTCATTCACCCTTCGCTGACAATTTCCACTCGCAAATCTTAAACACTCGCATATATAAAACCATATTCACTCCGGCCAAAACTCACTTAATAATATTAAAAAATCATTCTCCCTTTCTAAGCGTAGATGAGTATGCATTTATCTTCACCCATTAGATCTCTGCAATTTTAGTCGGAGAAAGACATGTCTATTACCTTCTGCAGCCTGTATAGAAACAGGACGACCTCAGTTACTGCAACAGGACCTTCTTTTGACCATTCGCCAGAAATGAGCGCAATGTTGTACGTCACAAACTAGATACAACAGATCCTAAACGCCCTATCATCTTTATCCCCTACCATCAAACAGTGAAAAAGTCACGAAGGCACCAATGC
Organism: Schistocerca serialis cubense; assembly: GCF_023864345.2. Classification (NCBI taxonomy): domain Eukaryota; kingdom Metazoa; phylum Arthropoda; class Insecta; order Orthoptera; family Acrididae; genus Schistocerca; species Schistocerca serialis. The sequence goes on from NW_026047573.1 coordinate 4,749,528, forward strand.
GATCCACCTCCAGCGGGGACAAACGGAATTCACAATACTCTCCCCGAATAACTCAGAGTGCGACCATCCAAGAATTCCTGACACCTCAAACAGCTCACCAAGTCAAACTGCAGCTGCCTATATGAACAAGATCATATTAAATATACAGACGCTGCACAGACCACTTTAAAGTTTGACCACCCATACTCTAAGCGAATGAGAAGCTACCTCTGACCCTTGTTCAAACAATGTTTTCTAACACGCTTTTGCACACTGCCGAGCATTTCGTCCTTCTGCCGCGACTTCGAAGTCAGTGTCTGATTCTAAACAGACATTAACACGGACTGAAGCACGGCCTCTCACAGGAAACTATACCTTGCAGCTTGTAAATCATTCAATGTTATTCTGTCGACTGTATGAATAGGATTTCAAATAAAGGACAGCCACAACACAAGGAAACTAAAAGAGCCTGGTGGCGTTGTGGCGACTTCCCTCGAAAATGATTGACCACGTCTACATTTAAACTCGTATGTCGCAGTGACCGAATAGTTTATAACTCTGTGTTCCATTTCTAGTGATGGTGATCCCGAACTTGTGTGCAAAAATGACCCGTTTTCGGTGCTAGCAACCCCGGAAGTTGCGGTCCATCAACCAAAATTTGACTGAAAATGCTTGTTTGAGTTGGGGGACAATCATTATGTCGTACCCAATGCACTGATGCGGTGGATAAGACACCACCGATCTTCTGTAATATTATCCATCACAGCTGATACTGTAAAATTTTTTGCGATAAGTCCAACACTGGCCTATCATGTTATAGCTAGTTTTCCTAATTTCAGTATCATAGCTAAACCATACATCCTCTGCTTTGCAAGTATCATTGCGAACATTCATAGATGACTGCTCAGCACGTCCATTCACACTTAATTCTCGAACACACAAAAAACGATCAAAGAAATATCTATAGCGTTGTCTGGTATACTAAGACCTCGCACATAGTACTCGATCAATTTCTCTGCGTATGGCGGTCACAGAGCTATCTCGCCCTCTTACGTTAAAAGACCATTCTCACCTCGGCATTGACCTACCCCGCAACATCGCTACCCAATTATTCCTCAGCCGAGCAGACGAATACAGCTACACTCCACCTCTCTTGACTGAATAGAGCTTTCCTAGTCCTAAACCCTCCAAGTGCACCACATTTCTCGAAATGTAACAAAGTCTTGGAGCTTAGTACACCACATCGATCTATAGTAACAGATCTCAAAGTGCCTTAATTTAATAGCATACAGTTAAGAACAAGAACGGAGTGCTATTTGTACACAACGTAGTTCGACGCACTTTTACGTAAGTCATCCAATCTATCATGTGTAAAATATTGTTCTAGAGTCCATGATTGGTGCATCGAAGGTTCCGGTGGGAGAGGGGGAGAGAACATAAACACACACACACTCCTAAGACGAGAACGTTTAGCACTTAAAAACGGGCGATAACCTTAGATCGCTTACTTTTCCGTCCTGTCAGACATAATGCTCAGCGTAAGGGAAGCGGGGAGAAGGATCTCTCCCCCCCAATCGTAAAACTCTTCCTCTCTAATACGAGCCCCCATATGGCCCTGCGGACACGTCTAGTGCCCAATGATCACATACAATGACGAGTCAGAAATTATAATTTTGATGTAGACCTGATGGAGTAATAGTAGAATTATTAGTAGCCGGTACATCCTACAGGCAAACAGATACGCTTAACAGCAGCGTCCAACATGTGAAAATTAAGTCATCCCGTCACCAACTCTGTAAACACCCATCCCTCGAGTAAGTGTGTACACAATGAATACAGCCTCTCACAAATACCCACATCTTAGTAATGACGCTGAAGTCTCGATTTTACACCAAGCATGCGACAGGGTGGGGAACGCGTAAATCAAATTGCGTTTAGAGGAATGTGTCAACTTTCATCACACATGAGATGGAAGTCCTCTAATGACAGACGGGTTCACCGTCAACGACCGCAAGTAGACAGTGCTTTAAACCACATACGGAACACGTACCTGCATACGACTAGAACGCAGGCTATATCACGTGACTAAAGCATCCAAATAGAATACTGGAAAAAATCGACCTTCAGCAACTAGTCCTACTCTAGAATAAATGAGTCAACGTTTGAATCGTACCTAGTTGCAGCTCTATCTCAATCGATCATCCCGTACACTCTGTTATCCTTCAACACAGATGTAAGTTTAGACGTGAATGATTCTCTGTCCTCCTGAAAAGCATCAAATACAGTATTGAACTCGCGTGTATCACTGCTACCTCAGTAGACATACTCTATAATACGAACTCAACGTGAAAAAATTAACTACCTTCCTTAATCCGCTCGCTTCGATGTCATCGTTTCCCTACATTCCTCTTGCTGCCGCATACTTGACCCCATGTACAAACTCCTCCCTGCGGACCAGAAGATAAAGTACGTTCTCATTTTCACCGCATTTCGGTGTATATTAAGTTAGTTTATACCTATGCGCTAATCAGTTTTCGCATTTCTTTCGATTTTGTCAGATCCATCCATTCGACCGCGACATAACCTATCGTTCTGTGTTCTAAAATTGCCTGTAAATGTAACCAAGGCGTATTCAGTCACCTCTTTTTATTTCATCTACACTGCTGGCCATTAAAGTTGCTACACGAAGAAGAAATGCAGATGATAAACGGGTATTCATTGGACAAATATATTATACTAGAACTGACATGTGATCACATTTTCACGCAATTTGGGTGCATAGATCCTGAGAAATCAGTACCCAGAACAACCACCTCTGGCCGTAACAACGGCCTTGATACGCCTGGGCATTGAGTGAAACAGAGCTTGGATGGCGTGTACAGGTACAGCTGCCCATGCAGCTTCAACATGATACCACAATTCACCAAGAGTAGTGACTGGCGTATTGTGACGAGCCAGTAGCTCGGCCACCATTGACCACACGTTTTCAATTGGTGAGAGATCTGATGTATGTGCTGGCCAGGGCAGCAGTCGAACATTTTCTGTATCTAGAAAGGCCCGTACAGGACCTGCAACATCCGGCCGTGCATCATCCTGCTGAAATGTAGGGTTTCGCAGGGATCGAATGAAGGGTAGAGCCACGGGTCGTAACACATCTGAAATGTAACGTCCACTGTCCAAAGTGCCGTCAATGCGAACAAGAGGTGACCGAGAGGTGTATCCAATGGCACCCCATACCATCACGCCGGCTGATACGCCAGTATGGCGTTGACGAATACACGCTTCCAATGTGCGTTCACCGCGATGTCGCCAAACACGGATGCGGCCATCATGGTGCTGTAAACAGAACCTGGATTCACCCAGGTTCGTCGTTGAGTACACCATCGCAGGCGCTCCTGTCTGTGATGCAGCTTCAAGGGTAACCGCAGCCATGGTCTCCGAGCTGATAGTCTATGCTACTTCAAACGTCGTCGAACTGTTCGTGCAGAAGGTTGTTGTCTTGCAAACGTCCCCATCTGTTGACTCTGGGATCGAGATGTGGCTGCACCATCAGTTACAGTCATGCGTGTAAGATGCCTGTCATGTCGACTGCTAGTGGTACGAGGCCGTTGGGATCCAGCGCGGCGTTCCGTATTACACTCTTGAACCCACCGATTCTATTTTCTGCTAACAGCCATTGGCTCTCGACCAACCGAGCAGCAATGTCGCGATACGATAAACCGCAATCGCTATAGGCTACAGTCTGACATTTATCAAAGTCGGAAACGTGATGGTACGCATTTCTCCTCCTCACAGAAGGCATCACAACAATGTATCACCAGGCAACGCCTGTCAGCTGCTGTTTGTGTATGAGAAATCGGTTGGAAACTTTCCTCCTGTCAGCACGTTGTAAGTGTCGTCTCCGGCGGCAACGTTGTATGAATGCTGTGAAAAGCTAATAATTTGCATATCACAGCATCTTCTTCCTGTGGGTTAAATTTAGCGTCTGTATAGCACGTCATCTTCATGGTGTAGCAATTTTAATAGCCAGTAGTGTATTTACGAACTGCGTAGCACACAAAACCACACAATATCGACCCTCATTACCAGCAAAGAATCCAGCAAAGCATCTTTGCTTGTCTCTCATTATAAGTAATATCGCTGTATGTAAGTTCGAAAGTCCCTGAGCCCATATTAAAGGCGTTTTATGAAAGCGGAGCGGTGGACAGCATCCGAATTCTGTAGCTTCTAAACTGTGCGCTTTCCACTCCTACGTCTCTTACTGAAACCGTGTGCAACACATCACTTACCTTTCCGTACTCGAGCCACGGCACGTACTACGGCCTCCTCTTTACCTCGGGCACAGCGACATGAACACTTCCGACACGCTCCGTCATCTTAAAGCGACTCAAGGGATGCGTTTCCGCGGATACGAACTTAGCGATCATCAACTGTCTTTCATTGTTGCGTGTGCCGTGGCTTCTGCAATGTAAATGACTTTCTATACGATCTTTACATGTAATCGAGTAGGCACTGGATATCAGAAGCTGTTGATTCGGAAACTTCATTTTTGTGTGGTAACCACGTGTTTCATCTCACTTACCTGATGTGCTTCCTTTGAGAATGCTATACGCCTACATCATCATATAGGAGCTGACGTCACGGCTTAGGAATGGTGTGAGGTAAAGTCATCAAACTTAATATTTTTGCTCATAACTTTATGTGATCAGAAAGCAATCAGTCATACATACATTTCAAATATATAGCAATTTCTGATTAAAAGCAACAATAACTCCAATTTTCCTTTCATGTGAAAACGTACCGTACTTCAAAATTTGTTATAATCATTCCACAAACGAAGACTAGAAGTGAAGATAGCCTTAATTACAGCTATTCCCATTAGAAATTGCATTTCGCAAATATTAAGCTGAATGCTTTTAACAAACGCATAAGAGAGTCGGTACAAGTGACGGTATTGTCTTTTGACTACATAAAGGCAAAATGCTTTACTGCAGTTGATAGGCAAAACATCAAGTGCAAAATTTTCATAAAAATGTCTGCTGTCGTCCTGCAGGACAACAAGTGGATGCTATATAAAGAAACCGTAATCTTTAATGATTGTTGTTTCATGTCACCCCAGGCAAGTAGAAGATTCTAAATAGCACTGTTGTGCCGAGTTATGAAAAATTATGTTCGAAAATTTATGTAGCAATCTTCCCAGAAGTTTCGTAGCAGATTAGAATACAGAAAAGTGTTGGTAATTGTACAGAGCCACTTCTTGTCGATATGATTCACTTAAATTGGAATTTAACTATAACGGTGATAGTATTATTGGCCAGACACTTTTTGTTACTGAATGTGCATCCTGTGTATTCGTCCACGTGATTAATAGCTTTGATAAACTACCAAGATGTCGCTTACATTCTACCAATTAATGTCTTTGAGTAATTTATGATTACATGTATCGTGGTTGTATCGTGGATGTATCGTGATTGTGGTTTATGGTGTGGGTTCCTGTTGTCATGTCCTAGTTCATGAACCACGGGCAACGTATGAGTGGCCAAGTAAGTGGTCCTGACAGTCAGAATACCAGTTACTTTGGAATAAGGCTGGGCATCTCGGACATATCCTGCGTCGTGGTCACCTTTGTGCTCAGACGACAAAGACTACCAAATCCACCGGTTAGTCCCTCAACCGTTAGTGGTAAAGCCCAATGGGACCCGGGGCAAGTAAGGCTAGCAACCTGCTTCCCTGGTACTTTAAATATGATGCTGGAAACAATCAGAGCAAAATGCCTCGGACCTTTGGAGGTGACGGAGCCCTGCCTCCAATTGATAACCCAGGGACTCCTGATATGACTCGGCAAACGAATGGTAACGAAATGGGGAGCTATTAGTATCAATGGGGGCTACTCTGGGAAGAAGGTAGAGTTGGCAGACGCTGCAAGTAAGATGGGGTTGGACGTTTTAACTGTTAGTGACATTCGGGTAAGGGGGTGAGAAAGAAGAGGAAGTGGGAGAATACAAGGTTTACCTGTCAGGAGTCAAAGCAGGAATAGCACAATGGGGTGTAGGGCTTTACATCAGGAAAGAAATGGAATCCAGCGTAGTTGCAGTAAGACACGTAAACGAACGAATGATGTGGATAGATTTGACAGTGTCTAACAAGAAAATTAGGATTGTGTCAGTACATTCGCATTGTGAAGGGACAGATCAAGATAAGATGGATTTGTTATGACGCACTTAGTAACATAGTTGTTAGAGTAAAGGACAGATGGATGGCTCTGAGCACTATGAGACTTAACATCTGTGGTCATCAGTCCCCTAGAACTTGGAACTACTTAAACCTAACAAACCTAAGGACATCACAAACATCCATGCCCGAGGCAGGATTCGAACCTGCGACTGTAGCAGTCGCGCGGTTTCTGACTCAGCGCCTAGACCGCCGCGGCCGGCAGTAAAGGAAAAGGACAGTGTTCTGCTCATGGGTGAATTTAATGCCACGATTGGAAATCGAACAGAAGGGTATGAAAAGGTTATGAGTAAATTTGGAGAGGATATGGAGGCCAACAGGAACGTGAAACAACTCTTGGATTTCTGTGCCAGTATGGGCTTAGTAATCACAAACTCATTTTTTAAACATAAGAACATTCACCGGTATACTTGGGAAGGCAGGGGAACCAGATCTGTCATTGACTATACAATAACAGATCAGTAATTCAGGAAGGCTGTGAGGGGGACACGTGTATTCAAGGGATTCTTTGATGACACTGATCACTATTTAATCTGCAGTGGAATTGGTATTGTGAGGCCGAAAGTACAGCAGGTCAGGTCCATATGTAGGAGGATAAAAGTGGAGAAACTTCATGATAAGGAAATCGGGCACAAGTATATAAGTGATCTCAGAAAGGTACCAGTTAGGTGAATGTAGGCAATTACAGTCATTGGAAAAGGAATGGACAAGGTACAGGGATACAGTACTAGAAGTGGCTAAAGAATGTCTTGGAACAGTAGTGTGTAAAGGTAGGATGAAGCAAACAGCTTGGTGGAATGACACAGTCAAGGCAGCCTGTAAAAGGAAACGGAAGGCGTATCAAAAATGGCTACATACTAGAACTCAGGTAGACAGAGAAAGTTATATTGAAGAAAGAAACAAAGCCAAACAGATAATTGCAGCATCCAAGAAGAATCTTGGGAAGACTTTGGAAACAGGTTGGAGACTTTGGGTCAAGCTGCTGGAAAACCATTCTAGAGTGTAATTAGCAGTCTTTGAAAGGGAGGTAAGAAGGAAATGACAAGTATTAAGGACAGATCAGGAAAACTGCTGGTGAATCCTGTTGATGCCTTGGGCGGATGGAGGGAATATTTTGAAGAGTTGCTCAATGTAGGTGAAAATATGATGAGTAATGTTTCAGATTTCGATGTACGATGAGTTAGGAATGATGATGGAAATAGGATCACATCTGACGAAGTGGAGAAAATGGTCAATAGATTGCAGGACAACAAAGCGGCTGGGGTGGATGAAATTAAGTCGGAACTCATCAAATACAGTGGAATGTCAGGTCGTAAATGGCTACACAGGATAACTGAAATGGCCTGGGAGTCGGGACAGGTTCCATCAGACTGGACGAAAGCAGTAATCACATCAATCTTAAAACATGGAAACAGAAAAGATTGATTAAAGAGATACCTCTGTAGTTGTTACAGCTTTGTGGGTAAAATCTTCTCAGGTATTGTTGAAAGGAAAGGGCGAGTATTAGTTGAGGACAAATTGGATGAAAATCAGTGTGGGTTTAGGCCTCTTAGAGGTTGTCAGGACCAGATCTTTAGCTTACGGCAAATAATGGAGAAGTGTTATGAGTGGAACAGGGAATTGTATCTATGCTTTATAGATCTAGAAAAGGCATATGACCGGGCTCCTAGAAGGAAGTTACTGTCTGTTCTACGAGATTAACTGCTGCCTGACTATCTATGTGAAGACCTTTATGGAATAGTAGGCAAACTTTTGCAAGCAATTAGTTGACGGTAAATTGAGTTCAGGGTTCAGAGTAGTTTCAGGGGTAAAACAAGGCTGCAAACTGTCTCCACTGTTGTTCGTATTATTTATGGATCATAAGTTGAAAACAATAGACTGGCTGGGTGAGATAAAGATATGCGAACACAAAATAAGCAGTCTCGCGTATGTGGATGACTTAGTTTGCAAACTTTCAATCGAATCTGCCATCATAACTAATATTTCAGAGCTAGATCAGAAATGTAAGGACTATGGTATGAAGATTAACATCTCAAAAACGAAAGTAATGACAGTGGGAAAGAGATATAAACGGATTGAGTGCCAAATAGGAGGAACAAAGTTAGAACAGGTGGACAGTTTCAAGTACTTAGGATGCATATTCTCACAGGATGGCAACATACTGAAAGAACTGGAAGCGAGGTGTAGCAAAGCTAATGCAGTGAGCGCTCAGCTACGATCTACTCTATTCTGCAAGAAGGAAGTCAGTACCAAGACTAATTTATCTGTGCACCGTTCAATCTTTCGACCAACTTCATTCTATAGGAGCGAAAGCTGGGTGGATTCAGGTTACCTTATCAATAAGGTTGAGGTTACGGATATGAAAGTAGCTAGGATGATTGCAGGTACTAGTAGATGGGAACATGGCAGGAGGGTGTCCACAATGAGGAAATCAAAGAAAAACTGGGAATGAACTCATTAGATGTAGCAGTCAGGGCGAACAGGCTTAGATGGTGGGGTCATGTTACACGCATGGGAGAAGCAAAGTTACCCAAGAGACTCACGGGTTCAGCAGTAAAGGGTAGGAGGAGTCGGGGTAGACCAAGTAGAAGATAGCTGGATTGGGTTAAGAATGATTTTGAAGTAATAGGCTTATCATCAGAAGAGGCATCAATGTTAGCACCGAATAGGGGATCATGGAGGTATTTTATAAGGGGGACTATGCTCCGGACTGAACGCTGAAAGGCATAATCAGTCTTGGATGATGATGAGGATGAGGATGATGATGATGATGATGATGATGATGTATCGTGATTATGCAATACTGGCATAATGAAGATAAAATGGATTCACGCAGTAACTTTTTCATTCTGATGCCAATTTTCTACTAACCCTGACTGCTTCAGCGTAAACTTCGTATGTGAATTCTCTAGGAACGGCATTATTTACATTGAACGTATCGCCACCTGTATTCTGTTGTTATTTTCGCCAGTTACGCAATTAACTGAATCACCATGCTCTATAAGAGCAGTTATATCTAAAAAATTAAAATAAAAAGTAAACAAGAATGGCCATGAGACTTAGTGCTTTGTACCGCACCCTTGTTAAGTACGTGACGGTAGCACGAAGAAAGCTTCAGACCATGAGTCATGGTTACCGTATGACAGATACACTCTGATGCAGTAGCTAGATGCAAGTGGTTGCGAATGTCGCCGAAAGGAGTCAGCTTCTTATGGACTACGAAATTAGCAAGTAGTTTAAACATATTTTGGAAACAAAACTTTAATAATAATTATTGACAGTCGTAATAAGCATAATAACTAATTAGTTTATTAATCTGAATGATTGCGTGAGTCGGAAGTAAGATATTAAATGATAAGTACACGTTAGCGTGAGAACTGTGATTGTGCAGGAACGGTGAATTATACTGACAAGGGAATTTTGTAATGTACAACTAGCTAGACTATGGGGTTGAGAAAACAAGAAACACAGATCGATAATTCTGTTACTGTACCCTCCGTTGTTGTTGTTGTCGTCGTCTTCAGTCCTGAGACTGGTTTGATGCAGCTCTCCATGCTACTCTATCCTGTGCAAGCTTCATCATCTCCCAGTTTTTAATGCAACCTACATCCTTCTGAATATGCGTAGTGTATTCATCTCTTCGTCTCCCTCTACGATTTTTACCCTCCACGCTGCCCTCCAATGCTAAATTTGTGATCCCTTGATGCCTCAGAACATGTCCTACCAACCGGTCCCTTCTTCTTGTCAAGTTGTGCCACAAACTCCTCTTCTCCCCAATTCTATTCAATACCGCCTCATTAGTTACGTGATCTACCAATCTAATCTTCAGCATTCGTCTGTAGCACCACATTTCGAAAGCTTCTATTCTCTTCTTGTCCAAACTGGTTCTCGTCCATGTTTCACTTCCATACATGGCTACACTCCATACGAATACTTTCAGAAACGACTTCCTGACACACAAATCTATACTCAATGTTAACAGATTTCTCTTCTTCAGAAACGCTTTCCTTGCCATTGCCAGTCTACATTTTATGTCCCCTCTACTTCGACCATCTTCAGTATTTTTGCTCGCCAAATAGCAAAACTCTTTACTACTTTAAGTGTCTCATTTCCTAATCTAATTCCCTCAGCGTCACCCGACTTAATTTGACTACATTCCATTATCCTCGTTTTGCTTTTGTTGATGTTCATCTTATATCCTCCCTTCAAGACACTGTCCATTCCGTTCAACTGCTCTTCCAAGTCCTTTGAGGTTCGCCGATGACATTGTAATTGTCAGAGACAGCAAAGTTTTTAGTTCTTCTCCATGGATTTTAATTCCTTTTCCGAACTTTTCTTTTGTTTCCTTTACTGCTTGCTCAATATACAGATTGAATAACATCGGGGAGAGGCTACAACCATGTCTCACTCCCTTCCCAACCACTGCTTCCCTTTCGTGCCCGTCGACCCTTATAACTGCCATCTGGTTTCTGTACGAATTGCAAATAGCCATTCGCTCTCTGTATTTTACCCCTGCCACCTTCAGAATTTCAGAGAGAGTATTCCAGTCAACACTGTCGAAAACTTTCTCCAAGTCGACAAATGCTAGAAACGTAGGTTTGCCTTTTCTTAGTCTAGCTTCTATGATAAGTCGTAGGGTCTGGATTCCGTGGAAATATGGGAACACGTGAGGCAATACAAACTGATCTTCCCGGAGGTCGGCTTCTACCAGTTTTTCCATTCGTCTGTAAAGAATTCGCGTTAGTATTTTGCAGCCGTGTGATAGTAAACTGATAGTTCGGTAATTTTCACATCTGTCAACGCGTGCTTTCTTTGGAATTGGAATTATTGTATTCTTCTTGAAGGCTGAGGGTATTTAGCCTGGATCATACATTTTGCACACCAGATGGTAGAGTTTTGTTAGGACTGGCTCTCCCAAGGCCGTCAGTAGGTCTAATGGAATGTTGTCTACTCCTGGGGCCTTGTTTCGACTCAGGTCTTTCAGTGCTCTGTCAAACTCTTCACGCAGTATCGTGTCTCCCATTTCATCTTCATCTACATTCTCTTCCCTTTCTATAACATTGACCTCAATTACATCGCCCTTGTATAGTCCCTTTATATACTCCTTCCACCTTTCTGCTTTCCCTTCTTTGCTTAGAACTGGGTTTCCATCTGAGCTCTTGATACTGATACAAGGGGTTCTCTTTTCTCCAAAGGACTCTTTAATTTTCCTTTATACAGTATCTATCTAACCCCTAGTGAGATAAGCCTTTATATCCTTACATTTGTCCTGTAGCCAAGCCTCCTTAGCCATTTTGCACTTCCTGTCGATCTCATTTTTGAGACGTTTGTATTCCTTTTTGCCTGCTTCATTTACTGCATTTTTGTATTTTCTTCTTTAATCAATTAAATTCAATATTTCTTCTGTTACCCAAGGGTTTCTGCTAGCCCTCGTCTATTTACCTATTTGATCCTCTGCTGCCTTCACTATTTCATCCCTCATAGCTGCCCATTCTTCTTCTACTGTATTTCCTTCCCCCATTCCTGTCAATTGTTCCCTTATGCTCCCCCTGAAACCCTGTACTACCTCTGGTTTAGTCAGTTTATCCAGGTCCCATCTCCTTAAATTCCCACCTTTTCGTAGTTTCTTCAGTTTTAATCTACAGTTCATAACCAATAGATTGTGGTCAGAGTCCACATCTGCCCCTGGAAAAGTCCTACAATTTAAAACCTGGTTCCCAAAACTGTGTCGCACCATTATATAAACTATCTGAAGCCTGTCAGTATCTCCAGGGACTATACAGTTATTGAACCGGAAAATTGATGGTTAGATGGGAAGGCGAGCAAAGTACCCATGCACCACAGAGCGTTACAGTTTCTAATGAGTTAAATCATGGATGTTTAATCAGATGAGTGCTATAACTGATTTGATTTCAGTGTAACTAAAATCCTAGGAAAAAAATGTTTTACTGATGATACTCTATAGCGCTTCATAATGAGAGCAAGGAGTATCGGAAAGATATTCTTAAAAATAAAATTAACCTACTCTAATTATGAAAGTTTTATTACACGTCCACTTGCCAATAGTGGTAAGAAATGGTACAAGAATCCTTCTTGGAAGGGTGTGAATTTGAAGCGGATGGTTTACTTCACTATTGCAATTTGACAGTACTAGATAGTTGAAAATGACATTTTCTTTATGAGAAAGTATATCAGTAATTAGTGTACGGTGACTTTTATACCATGTTTCTGATACCTGCTACTTCGTTAACATAGAGAACAGATTCTGTAAGAGCTTCACGGAAATCTTGCTTGAGAGGTAAAGGTAATGACTCTACCTCACTGCTGCCTGTACCTGTGATGAAAAATCACTATCGTAGCACTTACGTTTCAGGAGATTGTTCCAATGCCTGTTGTTTGAAAATTAATGAACTCTTAACATACTGGACTATGCGCTGGGCTATACTGAGAAGCTGGCAAAGAAATGCAAGAGGTGCGATGAGTTTAAGAGACCACTAAGATAATTCACACGGTAACAAAGGTGCTGGTGAAATCTCAAAAGTTAACAAGCAAGATAAATTCATTGCCTCCCCAGTTTTTTTCCTTGTTTATGCGGAACCAGTTTCGGTAATGTGAGTGGAGCAATGTAATGCTGAGGAGAAAACTGTGTGGTTCCCTAGAACAATGTACCGAAACTTGGAAGTTACCTGTCACATTTGCACTTTTCATTTCTGAATTTCGAGGATTTGCCGAAAAGTAATGAGTCTACACTTTTTATGTGAAATCTCTGAACTGAATTCCGTATATTTAATTTGAGGATTATGCATTTCAGATGTGTTTAAAACGCCTTTCACTGACAGTTTCATGAGCAGCAGTGTTTTTTGAAAATATGTAAATAATGCAATGTTGTAGTAATAACTTATAATTTTGAAGAGACTAGGACTACTTTTCACAATAAAACGTATGGTGTTGTACATAAATTGTTGCTTATAAAATACTTCCCTCTGGGTGAAGCTGACGTGTGTGGGTGTACAATTGTATTGAAATGTATATATTTGTATTTTTCGTCTCATGAACTGTAAATTTTCAGTATCTGGCAGCTCAATGTCAACGTCTCACGACATTTCAGTCAACGCTCTGCAAGGTGTTCATTGCATGTTCAGTAGTAAAGTATAAAAATAGAAGTAACAGTACGTCTACATCTCCAGCTACAGCCACAAGTCACTGTATGGCGCACGGTGGAGGGTACCTTGTACTACTAGTCGTAATTTCCTTCCTTTTTCCACTCTTAAATGGAACGAGGAAGAAACGACTGTCTATATGCATCCGTGGGGCCACTAGTTTCTCTTATGTTGCCATTGTGACCGTAATCGTAATGTATGTGGCGGCAGTAGAATCGTTCTGCAGTCAGCTTCAAATTGCCGTTCTTTAAAACTTCTCAGTGGTGCTTCGTGACATATGGGAATCCTTTGAGGGAAGACTACTTTCTTTGAGTTCCCAAAGCAACTCCGTAACACCTGCATGATCATCACAGCTATCGGAAACAAGTCTAAGCGCCTCACGTCAGAGCTGCTTTTTTTCTTCCATTAATCGAACCTGTTGGGGATCGCACGCAGTTGAGCAGTACTGACGTATTCCTTGAAAAATGAGTTACATTTTCCTAAAATTCTCCCAGTAAATCGGAGTCATCCATTCGCCTTCGCTACCACGGCCCTTACGTGCTCGTTTCATTTCGAATAGATTGGAGACGTCACCCCTACATAGTTTATCGACGTGCACACCACTCATGCTGTATTCGAACGTTACAAGATTGTTTTTCCTTCTCATCCGCATTAACTAACATTTTTCAACTTTTAGAACATGCTGCTTCGTTGTGTCCAATTCACTTTGTATCCTCCTATAGTCGCCTAACGATGGCACCTTCATGTACACCACAGCATCACAAGCAAACAGCCGCAGATTTCTGCCCACCCTGTCCACCAGATCATTTACATACATAAAGAACGATAACGCTCCTGTCAGACTTCCAGGACACACTCCTGACGACACACTCCCTCTGATGAAAACCTGCCGTTGAGGACAACTCACTGTGTTCTATTACTAAAGATGTCCTTGAGCCTCTCACGTATGTGAGATTATAATCCGTATGCTCGGACTATATCATTCTGCAGTGGACACAGTACTAAATGGCTTCCGAAAATCTAGGAATATGGATTGTGTGTGTTTGCCTTCACCCATGCTTTGCAGGAAATCGTGTGAGAAACCAGTAAGCCGTGTTCTGCACGATCGTTGCTTCCTAAATCGGTACTGGTTCGCGAGAAGTAGCTTTTCGGACTCAAAGAAATTTATTATATTCAAACTGCGAATATCCTCAAGAATTCTACAGGAAACTGATATTAAGTGTATTGACCAGTAATTTTGCGGCTCATTTCATTTACTCACATTATACACATGAGCCATTCGAGTTTTGATCCCAGATAAGGGAGGGTTTCGCAATAAATTCAAGCTAAGCAAATGTCAAATGCCGAACAGTCCTTGCTATAAAAATAAATTGTTTCTACCCGGTCCGGGCGGCTTGTTTTCAACTCTTTCAGGACGTATGTTTCACTATCCCCCACACGGGAGTCTGTGCGACGCTCAAACGATGGTATGTCTATACAATTCTCCTGAATGAATGAAATTTTAATTTTCGTTTAAAAAATCAGTCTGGAAAGAAAGCGTCGACTCGCTTTGTGGTTACGTGCTCGTTTCATTTGTTGTATGCTTCGTGGCTCGACCTTTTTCTACATGCACGAATTGCTAATGTTGCCTGTCGATATTTCCGCCTTCTTTTTCTAATCCTGAGCATTTTCTGAATGTTGTTATTAAACCACGATGGGTCTTACGCGCTTAGTCGCCACATGCTACTCCAGAGCGCGATTTGCAGCCAGATCAGTCTCGGCCCGTGATGCATCTACGCTTATCGTATTGGAACTAAGTGCCGTTGATTTATAGTCTATGTGGAATGCTAACAACCGTTGATCCGCTCTTTGGAGTTTAAAGAACGGTCCTAGCTTTCTTGATCGACTCAATTTAAGCTTTGTGTTATTTCCAGCTAGTCGGTTCAGCATCAATGACTGCGGTTGATTGCCGGCCGATGGTGGCCGAGCGGTTCTAGGCGCTTCAATCTGGAACCGCGCGACCACTACGGGCGCAGGTTCGAATCCTGCCTCGGGCATGGATGTGTGTGATGTCCTTAGGTTAGTTAGGTTTAAGTAGTTCTACGTTCTAGGGGACTGATGACCTCAGATGTTAAGTCCCATAGTGCTCAGAGTCATTCGAACCATTTTTTTTGGTCTACGGTAGATTTTAATGCCATGTGTGTATTCTAGCAGCTTCAGAAACCTCATTTATCTACCTGCGCCTCATGTTATTGTCCCTTTTATCTTTCCTTATCCGCAGCAGAGACTTTCACAATGAGTGAAAATTTCAGTTCGTCATTGCCGTCTCTGTCCTTCCTGGAAACTCCCTCATGACGACAAAAATAAAACAGAGTTAGTGTCATTGTCTCTCCTCCCACGACGTGGGTGTAGGGCCTTACACAAAAACTTTGCTCTCTGCTGTTCTATTCCTATCATTAATGGCTTCTGTGGAGCGTAGCTGCAGACGAATTAAGAAAGAGAACGAGAATTAGTTCATCTGCAGAGGAATCTGGTGCGTATACAACTGGACGATAGGTGGTTAAATGGTAAAGAAAGAAACTGCCTAACGGTGATAATGTAAATAGATGGAAAGACCAGTGGGTTCTACACAGAGGTATCTTGTTTAATACATGCAGATACGGTTTAGAACGATGCAGAGTGTGTATCTCTTTGGATTAAAGATGTGAACTCATTTGGTATATTTACTGAACTTAGTCATTTTGGTAGTAAGAAATGTATAGCTCACGTAAGGAGATATCATTATTGTAAAAGCATTAATCGAATGTTCAGAAAGAAATTAAGTACATGTAAGCTATGCCAACAAACCAACTATGCATTAGGCACTAGGCTGGTACTCATTTTCCATTTATACCTAGGACGTTAGCTGACATTTCTTCAACTAACACGTTTTGGCTGTTACCGAGAGGAATAGATGGTATATGTTAAATTATAGTTACAGTAGACTTATGATCTAAGTTCCTTAAATTACATTCTGTCAAAGCTGCCACTGGCCAAGCTGTTGTAAGGATTTTCCATAGGGATTCCATAATTCATAAAAGAACAGGTGTAGCAAGTGGGTGCATTCGGTGCACCAGCCAGAGTTCTTTTATGAATTAATTAAATTAATTATACTGTACTATGTTAATTAAACCAATTCATTATATTAGATTATATTGTTGTTGTTGTTGTTGTGGTCTTCAGTCCTGAGACTGGTTTGATGCAGCTCTCCATGCTACTCTATCCTGTGCAAGCTTTTTCATCACCCAGTACCTACTGCAACCTACATCCTTCTGAATCTGCTTAGTGTATTCATCTCTTGGTCTCCCTCTACGATTTTTACCCTCCACGCTGCCCTCCAATACTAAATTTGTGATCCCTTGATGCCTCATAACATGACCAGAAGAAGGGATCGGTTGGTAGGACATGTTGTGCCACAAACTTCTCTTCTCCCCAATCCTATTCAATACTTCCTCATTAGTTAGGTGATCTACCCATCTAATCTTCAGCATTCTTCTGTAGCACCACATTTCGAAAGCTTCTATTCTCTTCTTGTCCAAACTATTTATCGTCCATGTTTCACTTCCATACATGGCTACACTCCATACGAATACTTTCAGAAATGACTTCCTGACACTTAAATCAATACTGGATGTTAACAAATTGCTCTTCTTCAGAAACGCTTTCCTTGCCATTGCCAGCCTACATTTTATATCCTCTCTACTTCGACCATCATCAGTTATTTTGCTCCCCAAATAGCAAAACTCCTTTATTACTTTAAGTGCCTCATTTCCTAATCTAATTCCCTCAGCATCACCCGACTTAGACTACATTCCATTATCCTTGTTTTGCTTTTGTTGATGTTCATCTTACATCCTCCTTTCTAGACACTGTCCATTCCATTCAACTGCTCTTCCAAGTCCTTTGCTGTCTCTGACAAAAACTTTGAGGTTCGCCGATGACATTGTAATTCTATTTCTTTTCCATGAATTTTAATACCTACTCCGAATTTTTCTTTTGTTTCCTTTACTGCTTGCTCAATATACAGATTGAATAACATCGGGGAGGGACTACAACCCTGTCTCACTCCCTTCCCAACCACTGCTTCCCTTTCATGTCCCTCGACTCTTATAACTGCCATCTGGTTTCTGTACAAATTGTAAATAGCCTTTCGCTCCCTGTATTTTACCCCTGCCACCTTTAGAATTTGAAAGAGAGTATTCCAGTCAACATTGTCAAAAGCTTTCTCTAAGTCTACAAATGCTAGAAACGTAGGTTTGCCTTTCCTTAATCTTTCTTCTAAGATAAGTCGTAAGGTCAGTATTGCCTCACGTGTTCCAGTGTTTCTACGGAATCCAAACTAGTAGAAGCCAACCTCGGGGAAGATCAGTTTTTTCATTCGTCTGTAAAGAATTCGTGTTAGTATTTTGCCGCTGTGACTTATTAAGCTGATAGTTCGGTAATTTTCACATCTGTCAACACCTGCTTTCTTTGGGATTGGAATTATTATATTCTTCTTGAAGTCTGAGGGTATTTCGCCTGTTTCATACATCTTGCTCACCAGATGGTAGAGTTTTGTCAAGACTGGCTCTCCCACGGCTCCAATGGAATATTGTCTACTCCGGGGGCCTTGTTTCGACTCAGGTCTTTCAGTGCTCTGTCAAACTCTTCACGCAGTATCATATCTCCCATTTCATCTTCATCTACATCCTCTTCCATTTCCAAAATATTGTCCTCAAGTACATCGCCCTTGTATTGACCCTCCATGTACTCCTTCCACCTTTCTGTTCAAATGGTTCAAATGGCTCTGAGCACTATGGGACTCAACTGCTGAGGTCATTAGTCCCCTAGAACTTAGAACTAGTTAAACCTAACTAACCTAAGGACATCACACACATCCATGCCCGAGGCAGGATTCGAACCTGCGACCGTAGGGGTCTCGCGGTTCCAGACTGCAGCGCCAGAACCGCGCGGCCACTTCGGCCGGCTCCACCTTTCTGTTTTCCCTTCTTTGCTTAGAACTGGGTTTCCATCTGAGCTCTTGATATTCATACAAGTCGTTCTCTTATTTCCAAAGGTCTTTTTAATTTTCCTGTAGGCGGTATCTATCTTACCCCTAGTGAGATAGGCCTCTACATCCTTACATTTGTCCTCTAGTCATCCCTGCTTAGCCATTTTGCACTTCCTGTCGATCTCATTTTTGAGACGTTTGTATTCCTTTTTGCCTGTTTCACTTACTGCATTTTTATATTTTCTCCTTTCATCAATTAAATTCAATATTTCTTCTGTTACCCAAGGATTTCTACTAGCCCTCGTCTTTTTACCTACTTGGTCCTCTGCTGCCTTCACTACTTCATCCCTCAAAGCTACCCATTCTTCTTCTACTGTATTTATTTCCCCCATTCCTGTCAATTGCTCCCTTATGCTCTCCCTGAATCTCTGTACAACCTCTGGTTCTTCTAGTTTATCCAGGTCCCATCTCCTTAAATTCCCACCTTTTTGCAGTTTCTTCAGTTTTAATCTACAGGTCATAACCAATAGATTGTGGTCAGTCCACATCTGCCCCTGGAAATGTCTTACAATTTAAAACCTGGTTCCTAAATCTCTGTCTTACCATTATATAATCTATCTGATACCTTTTAGTATCTCCAGGGTTCTTCCATGTATACAATCTTCTTTCATGATTCTTAAACCAAGTGTTAGTTATGATTATGTTGTGCTCTGTGCAAAATTCGACCAGGCGGCTTTCTCTTTCATTTCTGTCCCCCAATCCATATTCACCTACTATGTTTCCTTCCCTCCCTTTTCCTACACTCGAATTACAGTCACCCATGACTATTATATTTTCGTCTCCCTTCACAATCTGAATAATTTCTTCTATTTCATCATACATTTCTTCAATTTCTTCGTCATCTGCAGAGCTAGTTGGCATATAAACTTGTACTACTGTAGTAGGCGTGGGCTTCGTATCTATCTTGGCCACAATAATGCGTTCACTATACTGTTTGTAGTAGCTTACCCGCATTCCTATTTTCCTATTCATTATTAAACCTACTCCTGCATTACCCCTATTTGATTTTGTGTTTATAACCCTGTAGTCACCTGACCAGAAGTCTTGTTCCTCCTGCCACCGAACTTCATTAATTCCCACTATATCTAACTTCAGCCTATCCATTTCCCTTTTTAAATTTTCTAACCTACCTGCCTGATTAAGGGATCTGACATTCCACGCTCCGATCCGTAGAACGCCAGTTTTCTTTCTCCTGATAACGACATCCTCTTGAGTAGTCCCCGCCGTGAGATCCGAACGGGGGACTATTTTACCTCCGGAATATTTTACCCAAGAGGACGCCATCATCATGTAATCATACAGTAAAGCTGCATGCCCTCGGGAAAAATTACGGCTGTAGTTTCCCCTTGCTTTCAGCCGTTCGCAGTACCAGCACAGCAAGGCCGTTTTGGTTATTGTTACAAGGCCAGATCAATCAGTCATCCAGACTGTTGCCCTTGCAACTACTGAAAAGGCTGCTGCCCCTCTTCAGGAACCACACGTTTGTCTGGCCTCTCAACAGATACCCCTCCGTTGTGGTTGCACCTACGGTACGGCTATCTGTATCGCTGAGGCACGCAAGCCTCCCCACCAACTGCAAGGTCCATGGTTCATGGGGGGGTAGATTATACTAAAATTTATAAATGTAATATAATATAATGAATTAAATTAATTGTATTACATTATGCAAATTAAATTAATTTGTAAGAAGTGGTTGTGCATTAAAATCACACCTAATGTGCTCCATACCCACTTTCTACTAAATATAAAAATCAATGCCAATTTTGAGCACACTAACTAAAATCCATAGAGAAATGCAAAAATAAGTTATTTGTATATGTTGGCCATCCTGAGCGAACTAGAAGTAAAAAATAATAATTTGATGTTCAAAATCATTGAATATTCTTTTATATTCAGTCAACAAATTTTCAGCAAAAGCTTTTGATAGGAAACGTATCAGGTTTTTTTTTTTCTCGTGGTTTTCTCTTTATTTCATTTCAGCCCACTGTTTTTTTTTAGTCAATATTGCTTTTGGACTGCAACTCACCCAGCTTCTTCTTCTTCTTCCTCTTCTTCTGGCAGCCTCTTGGCAACAATATCTGCAGATGGTACAGTTGCTGATAAGAGATGTCCTCATTTTCTTCTAGATGTGCTCAAGCAAATAACAATAGTATTGGATAGGCAAACAAAACCTACAGCTATTGAACTGTCCTCACAGGGCAAGGAAATAACGTTTACAAGTTGTATATACAGTTAGTATTTGAGAACAAAGCTGATTGAAGAACAAAAGTGACACACCTGCTAGCGGTTTCCTGGACCAGCTCCAGCTGCTAAGGCTGTCCTGGAAGCTGTGGCTGGACAGCACGGCGCGGCGCGGCCTCCCCGCCGCTCCGGATGGCGATCAGAATTTGAGTGGGACACAGGTCACTCAGGAGGCAGGAGCTGCGCTATATTTCACTCCAGCCAGCCTGCTGAACTGATCGACTTTCTTTGATTTTTCAGCCAAATATTAACCAGTTTTAAAAATTCAGAATTCGAGTGTAATCTACATGAAAATGGATATTCAGAAAAATAATAATGAATAAATTGGGTATCATAGATATGCAGTTCCTCTGTTTAAATATTTTCAGTAGGTATTCTGTTTTGAGACTCCCATCTAAGTTTATTTCTATACATTAGTATATAGAGAAGTGTGTCTTTTGATACCTTATCATTAAACGTACCCGCCAAAACATTGGTGTCTTTTGACTTGTAAGTATTTTGTCGAAGTGTCATGTTGATCACATAAGGAGGATAATGTGTTACGAAATCAGGAGGATTTATATCAGTATCTCCTTTGTAGAGTAACTCGTTTAAAATAGTGTCATAAGCTTTCAAATTATTATCTGCTGGTTCTAAATTCCAAGTTTCTTGTGGAGACACGTCGCTTCTCCCGTTTTTCATATACAGATTATACAGCGTTATATGATCATAAATTGACAATCAGGAAACTGGAGGAGAGAATCACTGCTCAGAATAACATCAAATTTGAGTAACATACTATTGATGTAGTGGGGAAATGTGATGGGATAAACATTTAACGAAAATTTGACCAACAGATGGCGCTGTAAGCGTCGGAATCTGCACAACAATAGACGCACAGCACACGGCCCTCCCACAGTTGCAATTCATCTGTCAACGATAGCCGATTCCAGTTATGTTAAGACCCTGACAGCGCCATGTAGTGGGAATATTCGTCTCCATGATGTTTCCCCCTGTGTCAATAACATGTTGTTCAAATCTAGCGTCAATCCGAGCATTGGTTCTCTTTCTACGGCGTTTTGAAACTGAAACAGCATTTTATGTAAGCAAAAAATTATGTAGTGTAACAGAATTTACGTCTATATTAGAAAAATATGCATGCTAACTGCAAAGCGCAAGAATAAAAGTTATAGTCTTAAAAATTTCCATGCACCTATAAATGGTGACAATAGAAGAAATTTGCAGGCAGTAAATCAGTTTTGGGTTCTTTTAGATTCTGAAATCACCAACATACCTAAAACCAACGTTATACTTCTCGGCTACTTCAGCGTCCAAGCTGCGAGGGAAAAGATGTTTGTTCATAAGTGTGCTGGATATTCTTAAACAGAAATGGTGAAAGACTGATAATGTGCGTAAAATGTTGCATTTAAAACTGACGCCTGCACATTTTCGCAAACTACCAAGAAAAGCCAAAACTTAGATATCTTCAAACCCAAAACTAGGAGAATATCAACTGGATCACATAGCCACATCTAAAAGGCGTTTCATGGTAATCATGGACGTTAAAGCAATCAGATGTGGGGAATTTGATTGATGCCATTAGCTCACTATAATTAAAATAAGATTTCTCCCCTTTAAAAACAATAGTACAACCAAGAAAGTAATCAGATAAAGTGCACTACAACCAATATTACAAAATAAAGTACAGGAAAATTTAAAGAAGAAACTCAGACAACAAACCAAGGTGACCGGCATGAACTGCAGGTACAGATTGCCGTGGCGCGCACAGCCACACAAACGCAATGGTCGGCTACCGCGGCGCCTGCAACTTAGTGCCAGCGCGTTCCGCCAGCCGGCGCTAGAGGCGTTCCCGCCAAACATTCAATCAGCCGTGAACTACGTACGCGCACGAGCCTTTTTCCGGCGCGGATGGTCACACTATGATACCACCATCCGTCAGTCAGGGATCGCCAATGGCCGCCAATCGTCACTCCGGCATCAGCGGAGAAAGACTGGAGCCGCCGTGTTAAATAGCCGGAAGAAAGGGAAATAGGCGTCTTTCGACCAGCCGCGGACTGCCGCCCGGAAGATACTTCGCGCAGCCGGAACGTCCGGATGCCACGTCTTCGCTACGCCGGCCATCGACCCCGGACCCTACGTACCTTTGTCGGGTTTTCTCTCGACGCTTTCCGTCGGATGCCGCGGAAGTAGAAGGGCGCAAATTCAGTTCAGTTGCTAATATTTCAATTCAATAAGGTGGCTCATTCTTTGGCTTGTTATAAAATTATGGTTGGAGAAGACGTTTTTCGTTTTCGAAGAACGTTTATCTTTTGTAAAATTAGGCGGTGGCCTTGCTCCACCTAATAAAACTTTTTTGTTCGCACGTGGGTGTTAATCTGTGGATATAACAGATTTTTGGCGACGAGGTAAACACTTTGTGCATTTTCAGTATGACGAATACGGAGCCAGTCGACATGACCCAGGCCGTGCTGACCCTGATGCAGAATCTCTGAGCCACCAATGAGAGGCTGGTACACGAAATGCCGGGGTTGGTACACGGCAGCGGACGGACAACAACTTCCTCATCGGCTTTCCCAATACTGCCTCCTTTTCCAGCTTTCGACCGTCAGGTAGAACCTTGGAGATGCTATATAGCCCGGTTGGAGCAACACTTTGCAGCATATGGAGTATCAGGTGAAACGCGCTTTTCTATTGGCTTACACATAGGCCCTGCTGTCTATCAACTTATATCGCAACTCCACCCGGATGAGGATCCACCCAATTTGAGATACGGGCGTATAAAAAACAGTTTATCAAAGTACTTCGACGCGCAAATCCATGTAGCAGCAGCTCGTCACAAGTTTAACTGCCATAAGCGTCAGCTCGAAACTTACAGAGAATGGATAGCCCGTTTGCAAGGATTATCACGGGACTGCAAGTTTGCATGCACCAATTCAATCTGTCAAAAGTCCTGCTCAGCCTCTCTCGTACAGGACATGATTCTGGTTCACGCACCAGATGAGTATTTAAGGCATGATTTGCTTAAACTTTGGTAGGCACGTTTCTAAGCTTGGGTGCCTATCATCCACGCCTTTAAGCAATCGCAGCGCTCGGTTGGGGCCACACAGGAACCGGCATTAGTTTTTTTCAGCACATCGGTTCCTCCGCAACGAAGTAACAGGGTCACAACGACTAATGTTAGGCGCAGACCACAATTAGAACGGCGCAGACAGCCTCTCCCGTTCTGCAAGTATTGCTTTATCAAGCACAATAGACAATACTGCAGGTTCCGTAGAGTTCGATGTACAGCATCGGACGTACGGGTCACAAGGCAGAAGTCTGTCGTTCACCCGATAAGGTGGATGTGGACCTCACGCATGATACTGCTTCTGGCATGGGTTCGGAACCACAGGACGTCGCGACAGTCGACGCACTGATGCCACCCTCGCCTCACAAGATGTTCGTAACGGTCAAAGTCCACGGTCAGGACATCAAGCTGCAAACCGACACAGGGCCGGCAGTAACAATCATCAATGAACCGAAGTACGAAAAATTAGGCTCGCCTGCTGTCAGCCCATTTACGACTACGCTCAAGAGCTTCACTAACGATACCATTCTGGTCAATGGCGCTTTCACAACGCAGATCAGCTACGGCCGTCAGACAGTCACAGGCCACATTCTGGTGGTTTCCAGCTCAACTGCCACGAACATTCTTGGTCTGGACATCTTTCACGCCCTCTGAATGCAAATTCACGACGCGGAGCCGGCAATTAATGTCGTCCCACACGAAGAACTGACGGCGCACTTTCAGGAAAAGTTTCCTTCTGTTTTTCGACTCCCAACTGCCAGGGTACGAAATTTTCAAGCAAGCATTGCACTTATACCCCAGGCGGTCCCGAAATTCTGCAAAAGCCGCCCAGACCATACGCACTCCGTGAAAAACTAAAACTGGGACTACAGAGACTACAGGATGAAGGAAGCATATCTCCCATAGCAAGCAGGAGATGGGCATCGCCAATCGTCACAATAGAGAAACCGAATGGGGCGATCGGAATCTGCGGTGACTTCAAACGCACCATCTACGCCAAACAGTCACCGAATCCTACCCTATTCCAACGCGCGAAGAAATTGTCACTCGACCCGTTGGAGGAAAAATCTTGGCGAAAATATAATTAAGACACATACCTGCAGCTGCCGATCGGCAAAGAGACACAAGAAAAACTAGTAATCAACACGCCCTTTGGGTTGTTTCGAAGTAATCGCCTCCCATTCGGAATCTCTAGTGCTCCGGCGATTTTCCAGCGGTTCATCGAACAACTGATCCACCACATCCCGGGCACGGCAAATTATTTGGACGACATCATTGTCACAGGCCGGATCATAACGGAGCTCATACGGACCCTTTCGGAAGTATTTGCGGTATTTCAAGAGGCAAATCTCAAATATAACGCGGAGAAGATCGTTTTTGGGGTTCCACAAGTGGAATACTTAGGCCACATATTTAGTGCTTCAGGCATACAAACCAATCCGGCGTACACAGAGGATCTCCAGAAACTGGCGCCACCCACGGATACCACACAGCTTAAATCAGTTTTGGGGAAAATTAATTATTACAGGCGGTATATTCTCCACACCGCTGCAATAGCGAAACCACTACACCACCTTCTCCGCAAACGGGTAAAATGGCACTGGTCATCCAAGTGTGACAATGCTTTCCAGGCTTTGAAGAAGGCACTATTGAAAACTATGACTTTGTCCATACGATCCGACAGACCAGCTGGTACGAGCAGCAGACGCCTCCGATTATGGGGTCGGAGGAGTCCTTTCCCATGTGAGACAAACGCTATGGGTCTTTCCAGACCACTGATCAAAGTCTCTCATAACAGTTCAACGCAATTACAGCCAAACAGAGAAAGAAGTTTGGCTATAGTATTCGGAGTGAAAAAGTTCCACGGATACCTATATGGACGACATTTTGTGTTGCAGACGGACCACAAGCCTCTGGTACCACTGTTCCGAACGTCGGCCGACATACCCCCCAGGACGGCTCGCCGAATTCAGCGGTGGGCGCTATTCCTGGCAGAGTATAACTACGACATACAGTACCGCTCAGCAGCACAACACGCGAACGCGGACTTCATGCCTCGGTTCCCGGCAGAGGACGATCCAGCATTTGACGCGGACGTCGGCCATCTGCTGCCAACTAGAGGGGCCCACTGGCACAGCTTCCACTGGGTGCAAAACTCATCGTCAAACGTACAGCTGAAGACAGTCCTTTCAAAAGTTCTCCGATTCATTAAGACCTGCTGGCCAGGCAAGAACTGTAACAGGTCAGGTGTATTGGGACATCGCTTTGCACCAGTATCTCTGCTTTTTCAGGGGTGCAGTTGGTGCCACCTTCCTCCTGATGAATGATAACGCACGGCCGCACAGAGCTGCCATCGTGGAGGAGTACGTTGAAACAGAATATATCAGGCGAATGGAGTGGCCTGCCTGTTATCCAGACCTAAACCCCATCGAGCATGTCTGGGATGCTCTCGGTCGAGGTATCGCTGCACGTCTTGAAACTCAGGAGCTCCGACAGGCACTGGTGCTAGAATGGGCGGCTGTACCCCAGCAGCTGCTCGACCACCTGATTCAGAGTAGGACAACCCGTTGTGTGCGGGGTACATGCGCAGGAAACAGTGGCGTTTTGTAGCACATGTGTTTCGAGACCATTTTCTCAACTTCTCACCAATACTGTGGACTTACAGTTCTGTGTCGTATTTGTTCCCTATGTTCGTATGCTATTAGCACTCGTTTTGAGTACTGTCACATTATGTGAAAACTGGAGAATGGTAGGTTTAGTATTTGAAACCGGTTCATAGCTGAGAGGCTACGTGTGGCATGTGCCAGAAATGGTAGTTCATGGTGTTTGTTTCCTCTCCTGAAACCTTGAAGCTGGGTTGCGTTTTGTGACTCGAATGGCTCCGTATCTGCTTTTGTCACAGAGCTTATCCATCTGTAACACACGGATATTGGAAGTGGAGTTCTGTCAGATCTTTATCTTCGACGCGGTATGAGAGGTACATCAGCTGCAGTTGTGACTAGACTCGACTTGGATGACACTGATGAAATGCAGACTGCTGCCAAAGGATTACTGTCTGAGGACTAAGAACTGCTACGTTAATAGTAGCTTACTGGACTACATTCCAGAGAATATTGTGGCATTCATTGGGTGAGTGTTGTAAAAAACAGATTTTGGCAACCGAATAATATGGTAGATTTCCAGTACCTGTGGGAACTACTATGTGAATGACACTCGTGGAGAGTAACCAGTGAAATTTAAACATATGTGGCGTGTTTCTACGGTCTCCTGCAACACCGCCAACCCGCAAAATGCCACCGCTATGCGGGTCATCGCTCCAGTTCCGTAGGTGCACCAGCCGAATTCCGCCCGACTTGCAAGAAGCAGGCTACTTCAGAGGTGGCGTGTAAGAACAGTAGAGACTGCCCCATCTACGGACCTTTTGCTGCACCCGCCACGCCTTTCCTCCGCCAATTCGAGCCCACATTGCTAGACCAGTAGCTATCTGGTAGCTACCCGCCACATGGGTACAGCTGTCCTCGCAGTTCCATAACCGCCAGCAGAGTAACGAGGTCGCCAGCACCACGCCACCAACTGGACTCGACGCAGCCCTTGCCACCAGCGACGACTGCGCATCATAACCTGCAGCTCCGGTTGGAACTCCTGGAACCACTCGTGAGATGCCTACCACTGACGTCTAAGAAGGTAGTCTGTCTCGTCTGCAGAGAACTTTCCAGAAGACGACGATGATGACGTTGGTTTGTGGGGCGCTTAACATAGTGGTCATCAGCGCCAGTACAAGTTCCAGATCTTTTCAATTCCAGACTCGGCACTTCCAGAATGATGATGAAATGATAACGGCAACAGAAACACCCAGTCCCCGAGCGGAGAAAATCCCTGACCCGCCCGGGAAACTGTGATCCAGAGGCAGCAACGCCAATCACTGAACCGTGAGCTGTAAACTTTCCCGAAGATAGTCTCACACAGAGGTTTACATTTGTTGTTTTCCATGAACTTTAAATTGTGAAAGAAGTCATTCCTTCATTTTCAATGAGCAGTTTTTTGTATTTATTTTCAACTGCTAACCGATTGCAAAACTTATATTTGCGAACATAAAAATCAATTTATTGCCGCAATCAGTTTGAGTATAATCAACTGACTTACTGTGTTTAATGAAATTTGCCTTTTCAAATTTAAATGGAATTTCATTAAAGAATAAAAGTAAATAATCAGTTACCTTTTTTAAATTTTTTGCTTTTAATTGCTTTGCCTTTCTTTCTTTCTGTACGTACGAACGAACTTCGTTGTAGAACCTCTCATTTACGTGTGGTAATAAAAAATTCATTTACACGGAACTAAGTACATTTAAAATTACGTGAACTCATATTAACTGATTAAGAATATTTAGTTGAGAATTAAATCCTTCACATAATTCGGCCTTGGCACACATTTTCTAAATGCAGTGGGTTTTTTTTTTTTTTTTTTTTTTTTTAATATTTACTGAATTCTTTCCCGGCGTTAGCTATGGAACACAAGACTGTCTCTATTAGCAGAAAACGGTTAAATATTGCCAAGCCGACGTTTAATTATCACTGATAAAACACACATCCCTATACATTTAAGTTATTTGAAAGAACCAAAACTGTTAAATTTTAACATTAACTAGTTCACATTTGTGCATTCATAGGCGGATAATTTAAAATCCGTAAGTCTCAGGATCACTGTAAAAGAAGAACATTTTCTTAATTCACTGCTAATTTTTATCTGTTCCCGATTTACGGGTTTGGTTAATTTTTCTTAGCGGAACAATATTTTAAATGTGCCGCCGCTGCAAATCGATCGGTCGCGGCACAGCCCAGCAACACCGCTAAAAATGCTGAAAATTATTTAAAGAAATATTATAGATGACATGGGCAAGCTAATTTATATTAATAATACACACTTTTGATAAATTATGATGTATTTATACCACAACAATAATTCAATTTCTGCTCTAATGGCGGCTAAATCTCGATACAGACAAAAGAAGTCTACCCATTCATAAAACGCTTCGTCACAGCTTCCTATCGCTTTCAGCTCTAAAGGAGGATGACCGAAGAATACATAGTACATTGTGCTTTTATACTACTGCTGACTATTAACATTTCTTTGTAATCTCACAACATTATTTTCCTCTGGCTGAATTTCACATCTCTGTTATCGCAGATATTGACACATTTCGCAATTACATTATGAATATAGAAATATTACCATCCTAAATACAGAGAGAATACTACTACAAAAAATGTTACAATAATAACAAATGTCTTTTACACAAAATTCATTAATATTTTTTGCTAAATAATTACAGTATATACAAATTGCTCAGAGCGGCGTATATGGTACAATTAAATTTTAGTTTATTAATAGTGTGAGTTTGCCAGGGAACGGTCCATTGCCCCCTGGCAGCATTTGGCAAAGAGTTTCTATACTTTGACGCAATGGTGCCAGTAACGTTCTTTACAATTCTGTATTTTTTCATGGAATGGTTCTTTTAATTAGTCCCAGGGTTATATATATTCATGGCTCCCCCATTTGGGCGAAGGCAGACAGGAAACCTGGGCAAAACTGTGCCGTAGCCCAGCCATCCCAGTTGGTTCATGATTAATCTTGTCTCTTTAACAGTCATTCTTTTGAATTGATATATTATGTAACCATTGATGACAAACTGCTATCAGTCACATACAATTCAACGAAAGTTTTTGTGTGTGATTAACACGTTATTATCAATTTTTGCGATGTACTGCAAGGTCACTTGTCCTAGGATACATCACTTAGTTTTTTGAAATCACTTAGCACAACGTCACTTTTTATAATGTTCCCACTACCTACGTGTTACAAATCCATCTCCTACACTTGTTACTGTTCATTTTCTCTTATCAGTTTACGGATTTACATAATAAATGTTCAATGTTTATCAAAAATGGAGTCATTGATATGTTATGCAGTTTGTGTAAATATTTTGGAATATGTCAATAATGCTGTGGTTGGTGAGCGGTGCGGAGTGATTGTTGAACGGCGCTCGGCGCGGCGCGTTGGCTCCGTGTAGGTCACCGCCCCCCCGGTGTTGACAGCTACGGCGCGGAGAGACGTGTGGCTGTATGGTCTGCTACGGGCTGCTGCGGCCGCTGCATGGCTGAAGTAGCCGGATGCGCGTTGTATATCAGCTCGCCCGTGTGACATCTTCTTGTAGTGCTCCAGCAAACATGCAACAAGTTCACAAACAGTGTACCATCCTTATGGGCATTTTTCCTGCTGTGGGAAAAAACGCACACAGTTATTGGCAGTTATTATTCAGTAAGCCTTCACTAGTCTGGTTTGCACAATGTTTCGTTGTCATAGTAACACGTTTTATGGGCATACAATATTTTTTCACCATGTCATGACTTGTCATTAGTCACACGCAAGTTTTCACCTTAGGACAGAATGTATCTCTGTAGTCAATGCGCTTTCCTAGCGTCCCTTGACACACAAAGAGTTATAGTTTGACACTAACTTGGTCCACCGTCCGTTATCGGCTCACTGTTCGTGTCGTGCTAGTTCCTTGTCGACTTGCACACACGGCGATGATACAGTTTCTTACTGTTTGTTAAACCTGCAGCAATACGTCACGAAATTGTTTTGAACAGTCACTGTCTGTCTCTGCCACACAATACTGCACTTTTGTTTAAGTTTTTTTTTTTTAGTTACAATGTCCGTTGTGCGATTTTTATAACAGCACATTCGTTACTTCTTTGTTCGCTTTTTACCAAGGTGTGTGATATTTGCGTACATGGTAACAAATATTAAAACTTCGTATTAGTTTGCCCAAAAATCATCTATATTTATGTTCGAGTAGATTTTATTTGTGCATTCCAGCAGGATTTAGGCATATTGTTCAATAACTCCTTTGAAATTATGTCTCACTTTACTTGCAAGGTCCTACGTAACTACAGTGTAGTCTCTGTAGGCTAAAATTGACTTGGACTGTATCAGGCTAGCTCTTTTTTACTGATTGAATCTGCACATGCTTCAATTGAAGCTTCTTTGTGCGTAACTTTGCGTTACTTAAATTTGCAATAAGTTTGCCTCCCATGGTGCCCTCAGGTCACTACTGGGTGCATTATTCTCTTTGATAACACTGGTTTGAGAATAAAGTTCTCAGGGTCTCATATTATTGATATCATTCTGGGTTCGAATCTTTCAATCTGACAGCTACACATACATACATATATACATATATAATAGAAAAGATTGTACCAAGAAATATTTCAAGTTTGACACACACATAGAATATTATGCAGTACACAAACTAATCACTACTAAAATGTTCCTCCTGACTGATCTCTGTCACAATTTAACACTACAAATAATTGCATTAATCAGGTTATCTGTGCAGACATTTAGAGCATGTTTAAGCTAACACTAATTAAAAGAAGACATAACACAAATATTCATAAACAAAAGAGAAAGTCAATCATGTTCTTATAGCTAAATACTTCTACACTAGTACATTATCTCCACAGATCACACATCATTAACGTTCATTCATTTTGAAAAGAATGGTGTACGTTTCTTACACATAACACATAAGACTATTAGTCAATTACTGTAGGAATATTTTCACATCCTTACGCGGACACAGTCCCCATACTCTCCGTGATTGGGGATCTGCTAAGAGATAGCTACTATTTCCTTCTTGGACTAAGGAATGGAGTATGAGGCTCGACAGTAGGTTTTGTGAAGCTTCACCTCGATATTGTATTGATATCCCTTAACAATTCCTGTTCGTCCCCCCAGGGGGTCCTTAACTCTTTTGTGGACACGTGCGTAGCGAGCACGGGACCCCGAGCTAATGTGGCCCTCCTTCCTTTCCGGGCTGCATACCTTCCCTTCCCTTTCCGCATCCTTCCCCGTCCCCCATCTTCGCCCCCCCCCCTCACCTCTGGCTCTTGCCTTCCCTTTCTCCCCCTCTGGGAGTATGGTTTGTGCCTACGTCCGGAGACGGACGCTCGAAACTGTTCCAAATTCCTTGCTCTCTACACTTGCAAGTCCTCGTCCTTCCTCTGTCCTTCTCTTTTCCTTCCCTCTTCTCCTTGCCCTTTTCTCCGCTGCGGCGTTTGAGACCCCCTCTTCTTTCCTTTCCCTTTCTCTTTTTTCCTCCCTGTGCGTGTCTGAAGGCCGACCCACGCACTTCCATGCGTAGCCGGTGACGAGGTAACGCGTAATTCCCCGCCCCGGGTAGACAGGTAGGACACGTACGTACCCCCTGGTAACAGCCAGGCCCAGGGACGGGTGATTACCCGAGCTGATACCTTCCGAAAGTGCCGATTGGTCCCTCCGTCCGTCCGTTTGTCGGGAGGTGTGACCTGAGGTGTGAACAATCACCTAAGGCGGGTGTGCCCTCAGTGAGGGCCCCCACAAGGGAGGAGCGCGCCATCGGAGACGCCGGTAATCATGAGGGATTCTTCCGCAATGGTTTCCTCACCTTCCACTATGTCTGCTCACAAACGTAAGTTCACTGAGTCTCGGCCACAGACGGTTCTTCCATCGTTGCCACAGTTCCTTGTTGTTTCTCGGTCTGACGAAGGTCACGACTTCTCCACGGTCAACCCTTTCCTTATTCAGAAAGGTGTCGACGCAATTGCAGGTCCTGTAAAGTCTTGTTCCAGATTACAGAATGGCACCCTGTTGCTAGAAACACACAGTGCCCTCCAGGCTCAAAAATTGCTGCGTACTTCTCTGCTCCACACCTTCCCTGTCCGGGTGGAACCGCACCGTGCCTTAAATTCCTTGCATGCAGTCGTTTATACACGCTCCCTCGATGGATTGTCTGACGAAGAAATTCAGCACTACCTGTCTGACCAAGGCGTAACGGCTGTTCATAGGGTTGTGAAAAGGGTTGACACGAACATCATTCCAACCCACACTGTCTTCTTGACATTTGACGAAGTTCAACTCCCATCGATAATCAAAGCAGGCTATGAGATAATTTCCGTTCGCCCTTACGTCCCAAACGCTACGCGTTGCTGTCGATGTCAGCGGTTCAATCACACCAGCCAGTCCTGTTACAATCTGGCCAAATGAGTTACGTGTGGCAAGGATGCCCATGAGGGTGCTTGTCCCCCTCCATCCCCTCGCTGCATCAACTGTATGGGTGACCACGCTGCTTCCTCTCGAGATTGCCCCGTTTTTAAGGACGAAAAGCTCATCCAGGAAATAAGAGTGAAGGAAAAGGTGTCGACCTTTGCTGCTCTAAAATTATTCGCAAGTCGACAGCCCACCACGCCTCAAACAGGAAAATACAGCACTGTCCTTGCTTCTCCTCAGCCAACAAAGGAGGCGGCCACGCAGACTTGCGACCTCACCTTTAGTACCACGGTCGTCAGATCGGCCAGCGCAAAGATCGCCCGTTCAACCTCACCACTTTCGCCTGCCCACTCTATGGCTCACCCTTCGTTGGGTTCTGCTAAATCTCGAGCCCAAAGGTCTGACGCCAAGTCTTCGAAAAAAGAGCATACTCGTGAAGAGTTTTTACGTACCGCAACTTCACAACTATCGGTTCCTCCTTCATCTAAACATCATACTTCCAAGAAGGCTACAAAGAAACACAGTTCCTCTCCTTCTTCGCCAAGGCATGTCCCATCTACAACACCACCTGGCGGAAATCGCCCTCGGCCGTCTTCTGTGTCGCCGAGGCGCACTGCTGGTGGCCGGTCAACCGGCCGATCGCTGGTGGCAGGAGCTGCTCCTGACCAACCTATGGATCAGGATCTTCTGCCTTCGACTGAATGCCATTCCATGCTGTCGGTCGCAAGCTCTGAGCAGTCGTTGAGTTGACAGCGACCTTGGTCACATTCCTCCATTTTCTGTTCACCCTATGTCCATTATCCACTGGAATATCCGCAGCATTCGAGCCATCGGGATGAATTGTCGATCCTCTTACGATCCTACTCGCCGGTCATCTTCTGTCTTCAGGAAACAAAGCTGCATCCCCATGACCGCTTTGTTCTCCCTCATTTTCAGTCCATCCGATACGACCTCCCCTCTGTTGAAGGCACTCCAGCCCATGGAGGACTCATGATTCTTCTCCATGATACTATCCATTATCACCCAATCCCCTTAAACAGTTCCTTCCAAGCTGTCGCCGTCCGTCTTTCCCTTTCCGGATACACGTTCTCTCTCTGTACTGTATACATTCCATCGTCCACACCAATGGCACGAGCTGATCTCCTTCATCTTCTTGGTCAGCTTCCACCCCCCTATTTGCTGGTTGGGGACTTCAATGCCCAACACCCGCTTTGGGGATCTCCACATCATTGTCCACGTGGCTCACTATTGCTAGACGTCTTCCACCAAGCAGATCTAGTTTGCCTCCACACTGGGGTCCCCACATTTTTGTCTGCCTCCACGACCAATTTATCTCATTTGGACCTTGCGGTCGGTACTGTTCCGCTAGCTCGGCGCTTCGAATGGTTCGCCCTTGATGATACACACTCGAGTGACCACTTTCCATGTGTTCTTAGACTGCAGCCTCAACTGCCATGTATGCGCTCGCGACGCTGGAAGTTTGCCCAAGCCGATTGGACACTTTTTTCGTCTTTAGCGACATTCGATGACCGTCGCTTTCCCAGCGTCGACGATGAGGTCACACATATTACCGACGTTATTCTTACAGCTGCGGAACGTTCAATACCACGCACCTCCGAATTGCCCCGGCGCCCCCCAGTTCCTTGATGGAACGAGGCATGCCGTGGCGCAATACGTGAGCGGCGACGTGCTCTTTGCATTTTCCGTCACCATCCAACTTTGGCCAACTGTATCCGATATAAGCAGCTCTGTGCGCGATGCCGTCGCGTCATCCGCGATAGCAAGAAGGCAAGCTGGAAATTCTTTACTAGCTCATTGAACACCTTCACTCCCTCCTCGGAAGTTTGGAGTCGGCTTCGACGGTTCTCAGGCGCACCTAGTTTCTCCCCGGTCTCTGGGCTCACTGTCGCGCATGATACCTTAGTGGACCCCGTCGCAATTTCTAACTCATTGGGTCAGCACTTTGCTGAGATTTCAAGCTCTTCAAATTACCCGCCAGCGTTTCTCCCGAAGAAACGTGCAGCGGAAGTGCGACGTCTTGCTTTCTCCTCTCAAAATCACGAAAGCTACAATTCTGTTTTCTCCATGCGGGAACTCCAACATGCCCTCTCTTCTTCTCGCTCCTCCGCCCCAGGACCGGATGGTATCCATGTCCAAATGTTGCTGCATTTATCAACCCAAAGTCTGCGTTACCTCCTTCGCCTTTATAATCGAATTTGGACCGACAGTACCTTTCCCAGACAATGGCGGGAAGCTATTGTCGTTCCCGTTCCGAAACCTGGAAGGGACAAACATCTGCCCTCTAGCTATCGCCCCATTTCTCTCACGAGTAGTGTCTGTAAGGTTTTGGAGCGTGTGGTGAATTACCGTTTTGATTGGTGGCTGGAATCACGCAGTCTTTTAACGCCAGCCCAATGCGGATTCCGAAAGCATCGTTCTGCAGTTGACCATCTTGTTGCTCTCTCCACTTATATCATGAACAATTTTCTCCGGAAACGCCAAACGGTAGCAATATTTTTTGATCTGTAGAGAGCATACGACACCTGTTGGAGGACAAGCATCCTCCGCACACTGTTCTCTTGGGGCTTTCGAGGCCGGCTGCCCCTTTTTCTTCGCGACTTTATGGCAGAGCGCACATTTTGGGTGCGGGTGAACACTACTCTCTCCCGTACTTTCTCCCAAGAAAACGGGGTACCCCAGGGCTCCGTGCTGAGTGTTGTACTGTTTGCCATCGCCATAAATCCAATAATGGATTGTCTCCTTCCTGATGTCTCGGGCTCCCTCTTTGTGGACGATTTTGCGATCTACTACAGCTCTCAACGGACCAGCCTTCTTGAAAGACGTCTTCAAGGATGTATCGATCGCCTCCACTCGTGGAGCATCGAAACCGGCTTCCGTTTCTCACCCAGTAAGACCGTTTGTGTGAATATTTGGCGACGTAAGGAGTTTCTTCCGCCCTCCTTACATCTCGGTCCTGTCAACCTTCCGTTTTCCGACGTCGCTAAATTCTTGGGTCTTATGTTTGACAGAAAACTGTGCTGGTCCTCCCACGTTTCCTATCTTTCGGCTCGCTGTCTGCGTTCCCTTAACACCCTCCGTGTCCTGAATGGTACCTCCTGGGGAGCGGACCGAGTGGTCCTTCTCCGCCTCTATCGCGCCTTAGTGCGCTCGAAATTGGATTATGGAAGCATAGTCTACTCCTCTGCTCGGCCGTCTATTCTTCGGCGTCTCGACTCTATCCACCACCGTGGATCATGTTTAGTGTCTGGAGCTTTTTACACCAGCCCTGTGGAAAGCCTTTATGCTGAGACTGCTGAACCTCCGCTGTCCAATCGGCGGGCAGTCCTTCTGAGTCGTTATGCTAGCCATCTGTCTTCTATGCCTGCTAATCCAGCCAATGACCTTTTTTTCGATGCCTCCTTTGATGTAGGGTATGCAGGCCGCTCCTCCTCCCTACTACCCCCGGGAGTTCGCTTCCGTCAACTGCTCCATTCTCTTTCCTTCCGCGTTCCTAAAACCTTCTTGACAACTTGGGGTACAGCACCGCCTTGGCTCCGTCCCCGGATCTACTTGCTCCGTGACCTATGTCAATTTCCCAAGGATGGTACCCCTACACTTGTTTACCGTCGGGCATTTGCTGCTCTATGTGCACAAATGACGGACGCCACATTTATTTACACCGACGGCTCGAAAACATCGTTAGGTGTAGGGAGTGCCTATATTGTCGGCGACACCCCAAATCACTTTCGGCTTCCCGACCAGTGTTCGGTTTATACTGCAGAGCTTTACGCTGTTCTCCAGGCTGTTCACTACATCCGCCGCCATCAGCGGATACAGTACGTAATCTGCTCAGATTCTCTCAGCTCTCTCCTCAGTCTCCAAGCTCTTTACCCTGTGCACCCTCTGGTCCACCGGATTCAGGACTGTCTGCGCTTGCTCCACCTGGGGGGCGTCTCGGTGGCGTTCCTCTGGCTCCCGGGACACGCTGGTATCTGTGGGAATGAGGCGGCCGATATAGCGGCCAAGGCTGCAGTATCTCTTCCTCGGCCAGCTGTTCAGTCGCTTCCCTTCACCGATCTCCGGAGCGGTTTATGTCGCCAAGTTGCTCATTTATGGCATGCGCATTGGTCAACACTTCCCCATAATAAATTGCGGGAAGTGAAAGCCCTTCCTTGCGCTTGGACCTCTTCCTCCCGAACGCGTCGTCGGGAGGAGGTCATTTTAGCTAGACTCCGGATAGGGCACTGTCTTTTTAGCCATCGACATCTTTTAAGCGGCGATCCTCCCCCACTCTGTCCCCACTGCTCTCAGCTGTGGACGGTCTGACACCTTTTAATTGAATGCCCCTATTTTAATCCGTTACGCTCCCGTCTACAGCTATCGCCTGATCTATCGTCGATTTTAGCAGATGACACGCGCTCGGCCGACCGCGTTCTCCAGTTTATTAGTGACAGTGAAATGACGTCAGTCATTTGAAGCTTTTTTTTGGGACAACCAACCCCTTTCTGTAGTGGATTTTTAAGCATTCCTTCTGCTTTTAGTTTCTCAAATTTTATGACTTTGTTCCCATTGCTGCTGGTTTTAAATTTCGGTTTTTTCCTGTTTCCTAAGTCACGGGCTGGGCGCTAATGACCATAGAAGTTTTGCGCCCTAAAACCACAAACAAAAAAAAAAAAATTAAAAAAAAATTCCTGTTCGTTCTGAAAGTACATCTGCATAATTAGCGAATAACTGTACCAAATCCTGCTGTTGCATTGAGTTCAAATTTTCGGACTGTGATACTTTGTTCACAAGTGCGTCCACATTTGCTTTTAATTGATCACTTTGTACGTCTGGATAATAGAGATTTTGTCTTTGACAGTGTTTGTCTAAATGTAGTATCCACTGATTCCTACATTTTATGTTAATAGCATTACAATTAGGCACAGTTACCTCTTCAGATCTGAGCATGGAAAATTCTATCCTCCTACCCGCGTTCATCAAACTTAATTTTCCCCGAGAAAGGTCGATTATTGCGTCCCTTTCACTCAAAAAATCTACCCCCAAAATGCAGGCTACCTTTAAACCCTTTACTACCAGGAATGAGCACGCTATGGCTTCTCCCCATATATACATCTCTACCCGCACTTCTAGTTTAATTATTTGTCGCTGTGCACTGATGGCTCCAGAGACTTTACAATTGTTCACAGGAAAAGTCAGCATACGCTTTTCTTTCCCCAGTACTCTGAATAAGTCCATACTCATGACACTAACAGTAGCACCTGTATCTACGATTGCTTGCACATCAATATTGTTAATTTTGATCTCTCTTATCGCTTGTACTTTGTCTTTGTGCTCCTTTATGCACGTGGATGGTTCAGTTATTAATTCATGTCCCATCTGTACCCCGTCATTATACCTAAGGATACAGATTCCCGATGTTTTGTTCTGTGTCGGGCTGCTCTCACTCCAAACCTCAGCCGACGATGGAGAGCGTATCTCGGCTGAATCTAGTTTGTTGGATTATTGCTGGTGGATGGGTGTGGCTGATCTGTGTCACTGACCTCCACTATGTGTAAGTTGTGTTGCGTCGGCCGCCACGGTTGCGCAATTGGCGCATTTTGTGGTGGCGGTCGGTTATTGTCATATCTTTCACTGTTTTGCCGGTCCGGACTGGGCCTCTGGTTCTGTGGCCAAGTTCGGTTTGCATCGTTATAGGTATTACTGTTCCACGGCCCCCTGGCATTTTTCCATCTACTATTGCTTGGTGGGCCTGTTTCATATCGGTCATCAGACCTCCTTTTCCGGTCATTATTCACCGGCGGACTA
Source organism: Schistocerca serialis cubense (assembly GCF_023864345.2). Classification (NCBI taxonomy): domain Eukaryota; kingdom Metazoa; phylum Arthropoda; class Insecta; order Orthoptera; family Acrididae; genus Schistocerca; species Schistocerca serialis. Next base: position 4,788,169 of record NW_026047573.1, read on the forward strand.
TTGCCGTTCCGGTCTCTACCTCTGTTCCCGTTTTGTACATAATCTTGTCGAAATAACACGCCTCCACCAAATAATGGAAACGGCGGAGGTAACAATAGAAGACATTTCTGTAACCGTTTCCGTTACTTCTAGCCTGTTCAGAGGCTGCCTTAACATCCTCCTGAATCAGGTCAATTGAGTCCAGAACAGACAAGAAATGTTCTATGTCGTTGTCCGGTACGTGTATAAGTTTTTCCTTTACGTGTATCGGCAAGTGTGATTTCAAAAGTCTGATCAAATCCCGGGATGAAATCTGCTCGTCCCAGTAACGGGTCTTATTAATGTACTTCTCAAAATATTTTCGTAAATTGCCTAATCGTGGAGAATACGGCTCTGGATTATATACCTCTTTCCGTAATCTCTCCTGAATACGTGTTGACCAATATTTGGCCAAGAATGCCTTTTCAAATTGCTCATATGTGTCGCAACTGTCGGCTGCTTCGGTTGCCCATAATGCAGCATCTCCTTGTATGTAAGACATAACGAACTGTATTTTCTGTGTATGACTCCAAACGCTAGGCAAAATGTTTCTAAATCCCTTGATAAACACTACAGGGTCAACAGATTTCTTCTCCGTTGCAAAGATCTGAAACTGTCGGTCTCTAATCAGGCTTTCTTCAATCACTATTTTGGAATGACGTTTATTTGTTTCGCTAACATTGGTTGCCTGTTCTGTCTCGCAGTCGCAATTTTTTACTGTTGTATTTATACGCCTATCATTGTTGGACCTGGCTGGCGTGACACACGCCTGTGCGTCGCCGTGCAGCAAGCTGGTTTCCAGCTCTGCAAGACGACACAGCGGAATATCAGTGTGTACCGCCTTTTTTAGGTCCTGCACTTCCTCATTGGAGCCTACGTCTTTGGCTTCAATCGCGGCGTGCACCTTCTCATCTATTTTTTTTTTATAAATTCATTTTCAATTTTGTGCACTTGTTTGGACATTTTGTGCTCAATTACTTGACTTGTGTCAATTTCTAATTGTTCCATCCTGTTATCCAGTACACTAATTTCACCCACGATACTGGCGTTAACCACCTGGATATTATCTACTCTGTCGCTCAGTTCTTGCACCGCTTTGGGTATGGTTTCGTAGTTTTGTCTCAAACTAACAATCTCACTTTGCATAGTTTCCAAAGATTGCATTAACTGCAAGTCTCTCTCATTCAAGCGTTGATCACGCTCTGCTTGTTTAGCATCACGTTCTCCATCGCGTTCTGCTTGTTTAGCATCACGTTCTTTATCTCGTTCTGCTTGTTTACGTACAAATTCAGCTTGGAAATTGAGCATGCGCTCGAACATAACTCTTAATGATTGCACTTCTGACACCTCACCACTCTCTGGTCCGTGTCTAGTGCTTGTGGGTGGCACAGTATTTCTACTATCAACTGAATCACTGGCTGGCAGTGGCAACATTTCTTGCCCTTCTGCCCCCAGATTCTCACATGGTACTTCCTTAATTACGCTACTAACATTACTTTGTGCCCCACTTTCTGACTCGGTATCACTACTTGCTAACTGTTGTTCATTATCCATGTTGATATCTTTCTGACTACGCAATCTAACCATAGTCAACAAAAGAAACAAAATCTGAACTAAATATCCTAACACTCAGGTTTCACTGACATAATCACACAAGAAATGGTCATTTGTTGAAACACACTTATTATATACTACAATGACTAACTACTCCAATGTCCTGTTATTTAAAAAAAAAAAAAAAAAAAACACTAACAACAAGCACACCACTAATGATCCGAGAACACTGCACTGAGGCTACTTTACTACCCACAGGACAACTACACTGTAGCTTTACCTTTTGGTGATCTATCTTGGGTGCAGCTGCCCCCTGGTATTGTGATAGGTAATTAATTTTTCGATATAATGAGCTCTCTTCTTCAGCTTGCCTCTGGGTATATAGTGTTCTCATGCAAAAAATCATATACAGGTATTACCACACAATATTGGTTAGGCAATACATACAATACATGAAAAAAAAATTATTGGTTGTTCTCCAACAAAGTTCGACTAAAATAATTCCCTAGTTATCTCATGGGTATTTTGTGGCCACTGCATATTCGAGCCCCACGTTGGGCGCCAATTTAATGAAATTTGCCTTTTCAAATTTAAATGGAATTTCATTAAAGAATAAAAGTAAATAATCATTACCTTTTTTAAATTTTTTGCGTTTAATTGCTTTGCCTTTCTTTCTTTCTGTACGTACGAACGAACTTTGTTGTAGAACCTCTCATTTACGTGTGGTAATAAAAAATTCATTTACACGGAACTAAGTACATTTAAAATTACGTGAACTCATATTAACTGATTAAGAATATTTATTTGAGAATTAAATCCTTCACATAATTCGGCCTTGGCACACATTTTCTAAATGCAGTGGTTTTTTTTTTTTTTTTTTTTTTTTTAATATTTACTGAATTCTTTCCCGGCGTTAGCTATGGAGCACAAGACTGTCTCTATTAGTAGAAAACGGTTAAATATTGCCAAGCCGACGTTTAATTATCACTGGTAAAACACACATCCCTATACATTTAAGTTATTTGAAAGAACCAAAATTGTTAAATTTCAACATTAACTATCCGCCTATGAATGCACAAATGTGAACTAATTTAAAATCCGTAAGTCTCAGGATCACTGTAAAAGAAGAACATTTTCTTAATTCACTGCTAATTTTTATCTGTTCCCGATTTACGGGTTTGGTTAATTTTTCTTAGCGGAACAATATTTTAAATGTGCCGCCGCTGCAAATCGGTCGGTCGCGGCACAGCCCAGCAACACCGCTAAAAATGCTGAAAATTATTTAAAGAAATATTATAGATGACATGGGCAAGCTAATTTACATTAATAATACACACTTTTGATAAATTATGATGTATTTATACCACAACAATAATTCAACTTACACTAGTTTGTAATTTCTGCTCTAATGGCGGCTAAATCTCGATACAGACAAAAGAAGTCTACCCATTCATAAAACGCTTCGTCACAGCTTCCTATCGCTTTCAGCTCTAAAGGAGGATGACCGAAGAATACATAGTACATTGTGCTTTTATACTACTGCTGACTATTAACACTTCTTTGTAATCTCACAACATTATTTTCCTCTGGCTGAATTTCACATCTCTGTTATCGCAGATATTGACACATTTCGCAATTACATTATGAATATAGAAATATTACCATCCTAAATACAGAGAGAATATTACTACAAAAATATTACAATAATAAGAAATGTCTTTTACACAAAATTCAATAATATTTTTTGCTAAATAATTACAGTATATACAAATTGTTCAGAGCGGCGTATATGGTACAATTAAATTTTAGTTTATTAATAGTGTGAGTTTGCCAGGGAACGTTACATGTGGAAGTGACCCAAGCTGGGACACTTTAATATGCTCCAGCACAACGGATTTAGTGTAACAGCCGGTTTTAGGTGAAGGGTAATGACTGAAGACACAGGCAGGTATGCTTAAGTGATATTACTACAGACAGGGATAGCATCCATGTGCTATGACCATAGACGTCATCATGATGCTGGAAACATTCATTTCGAGCGTATCCAAGATGGCGACCCATTATTTACCACAACACATGCGAAATTACAAATAAAGCCCGGTCCACAACATTCACAAAACCTAATAAAACTAGTAAAACAAATGCGGGAAACAGGAGGCTTTGGGCGGGGAGAAATTAAAAATTCACTAATAAAAACAACACCGATTAGTACGCAACATCTGGAAAGACCACTCAAAACTGCCGAAAACTAAAACCTCACAACACCATAAAAACTAATCGATCTGCACAAGAACATTGCGTAAGTGGATCAAAGTAAATTAATTAGACCTATCTCTTGCTGTGATTTATGTTTCTTAATTAGATCATGGGAGGAGGAACGTGGATCAATGTTTATTAAAAATAGAACAGCACCTTTGATCCTTGGACCAGGATATCAATAAAGCCCTCCACCCCCCCCCCCCTCCCTCTCATCTACAGGAGCCGATATTCCCATATCCAGTTGACGTGAGCAACTCAGTTCGGTACCAGGATCCGAATAACCCTTCCCCCAAAATAACAACAGCTGGCATCCCAAACACCAACAAACTTAAAATACTGAAAGGAACAGTAAACAAAAATCCCACAATTAAAATCAATAAAATATACATAAAAAACCCAAGACTTACTACACTTACAGTAAAAGAATGAACTCGTGCCTACACCTAGACTGATTCCCCATCTCTCTCTCTCTCTCTCTCTCTCTCTCTCTCTCTCTCTCTCTCTCTCTCTCTCTCTCTCTCTCCCTCCCTCCTGCCCCCCCCCCTCACTCACACTCTCACAAATACACACATTTACAGACGCATTGTGTTGTATCGAACTGGGGACCTAGAAACGACGGAGAGGCTCCGTCCCCGCCGAGCCCTCAGTGGTACACAACCCCACAACAGGCTACAGCAGTCCACTCACCCCACCGCCGCCCCACAATGAACCCAAGGTGATTGTGCGGTTTGTCCCCCAGTGGACCCCCCAGGAACGTCTCACACCAGATGAGTGTAACCCCAATGTGTTCGTGGGAGAGTAATTATGGTGTACGCGTACTTGGAGACAGTGTTTGCGCAGCGATCGCCGACACAGTGTAACTGAATCGGAATAAGCGGAACCAGCCCGCATTCGGCGAGGCAGATGGAAAACCGCCTTAAAAACCATCCACAGGCTAGCCGGCACAGCGGACCTCGATACTAATCTGCCGGGAGGATTCGTGCAAGGGACCGGCACGCCTTCCCGCCCAGAAAGCAGTGCATACAGACCCATAAAACCACAAACAAAGAAACACACAAACAAACATACACACAAACTACCTCACGCAACACCACAACCACCCCCCTTCCCCAACAAACCACACCCCTATATCCACATGAAGAAACACCACACACCACATAAAAATAGCCATCAGGTACGCTTCCACTCCAACAGTACTCAAGACGAAACTGCTGATTCGAAGTGGGCCTTTTCCCCCGCCCCATAACACTCAGTACCATGGTTACCTGTCAACTGACACCAGCCCCTAGACCGCAGCCCCCTACATAAAGACATATGACAGGAGAACCTTTTCAATATGTTGCTCTATCAACACTACCAAAACCTGTTTTGTACACCTCTTTACCACAAACGCACTGTGTACGCCTCTCCACCACCCGAAAAATCGAACCTGTTGAGAGATAAACCCGGGACGACTGCCCCCACACAGCTCGGTGCAGCCAGTGACGAGTAGCTGTGCCGGTGTGCACAGCGTAACTGCGGTTTTGTAGCGCTTCCTGTCTTGCCATTAGAGTACAAGTTTGTAATGCACACCGTGGTGAGTGAAAGGTTGGCTGGCAGTATTGTCATGATATATTGTCAATAAAGGTAAGTAGACGAGACCTGCGTAAATTTAGGGCGTAGGTAGTCACAAATGAGTGCAAATACGAAGCTAAACTTGTCTCTCATCACCTACTTATATCCTCAGACATCTTAACGTCAGAGAGTGACGTTGCGAAAACATTGTGTAACGGTTCACGATTTTGCGCCTCGTATAGGGGCCATGCTAATCTTCTCTGTATCCTTTGAAGCGATATGATAACGGCAGATGCAGCTTCTCAGTGTACTTGGAATGTACTTGTTTCGGCGGTACGTATACTAAAATTCAAACGTGTCTCGACTCGGGCTTAGCTTTGCTGTGCCGTGACAAGGGGCACAAGACTTACCAAGCGCTAATCTGTCAATCAACTGCTGTGAAATATGATTGTTAATAAGTGGTGACGCCAAACTTAGATTGTAGTGCAGCATACTCTCAGCATCCGCCCAGAGCAGCTGCAGTTTCACAGAGCTGCCAATGGGTGGCAGCACCAACATTGGCATAGTGCTCACATCTGCACCTTAGTGTCATAGGCATGCCTACGAAACACACTTCTCCAGTATGTGAAATGAATGAACCTGTTTATGGCTGGTGTCAGATTTTGAACACTTTCTAAACTGTTGAATAATTTTGCAGAGCCATCAGTAACGCTAACACAAGTTTCATTACTATTACAATGGTACTTTGTAAACGATACTGCACGATTCAGTCTTTGAGCGGAGAATGTGTGGTGTTCTATGTAGGACACTTTTTATCTGATACTCAAGAATTTACATGTGGTGTACTTGATGTAACTCCACCAGAATAGAAGAGAATATTAATTGCGAGAATATACATTATCGCCTCATAAACGATCAAGTAGAGCATTCGTATTGTACACTTTGAAACACACCAGTGTAGTTCCATATCAGGCATGGATGGTTTTGCAGAGTTGACATTGCGCCACTTTCAGTACAGTAGCCAGTGTTAGAGCTGTGACTGATCCATGGGTACACAGGACAGCTTTACTTGACATTAGTGTTATACTGTGATGTAGATGTATGAATGAATGATCACGAGAAAAACCGTATTCAGGGACTATATGAATAGAGGAAGCAGGTTAGCTTGTGTATTGGTAACTGTAGTTGTTTGCCAGTGATATGCTGATCAGTTGTCACACAGATAGGGAGATACTGTAGTGCAAAACTAGAACAGATATTTATTAACCGCTTTCAAATTCTAATCCTGAATGCTCACTGCTGCCATGTGGAAGAAATGGTAGTTCGTGATGTTTGTTCCCTTTGCTGACACTTTGAAGCTGGGTAGCGTCTTGTGAGTTGAATGGCTCCCTATATGCTTTAGTGGCAGAGCTTATGCGTATGTAACATGAATATTTCATGTTGACTTTGGTCAACCCTTTCTCTTCGACACGTTATGGGATCAGCTGAAATTGTGACTAGACTCGACTTGTGTGGCAGCACTTTGCATTCCGTAATTTTCAAAGGATTACAGTCCGAGAATTAAGTACTACTATGTCAATATTAGCATACTGGACTGCTTTCTAGACAGTGTTGTGGCATTCACAGGAGGGTGTTGTGACAAATTGATTTTGGTAACTATATATAACGGTGGATTACCAGTATCTGTGGGGAACTACAATGTGAATCACACTCATGGAGAATAACCAGTGAAATTTTGACATGACATATTCCAGAATCACACAATGGCTGCAATAATTGGCAAGTTTTAGAAGCTGCAGTTATCTTGTGTAAAGTCAGTGTAATATTTTCAGATGATGTGTGTCGGTGCAGATGTGTGTTTTGTAACGAGATAGAGCTGATGCAAATCAACTTGATTGTAGGGGTAGGCGATGTGACAGCTGATTGCGTTTTGTTTCATGCCGCAAAAACAAATATCAGTATCACAAACGAAGGTCATATCCACCCATCTGAAAACCTTAGAATACTAATAAGAAAAAAAGTTAAAAACGATTCCACGTCAAGCCCAATCGATGGAAGGAAACAGAGCTAAGAACAAGAACTTTCTTTTGGTGAAAGGTCCACATAATATGCCATAGAGACAAGGGAGGTGCTGAACTAAAGATTAAATGTCCTTCAGCGTAACGCTACGACGGATAAAAAATAAAACGCAGTCGACAGCCAGTGCGTCCTTCGCTAAAACGGGCGATAACTCAGATGGCAAACATACGGTAGAACGTAAGTGCTTAAAAAAGGACATTCGTGCTCATTTCCTGACCGAAGTGGTGGGGGAGCACCACTTAACAAATAGCCATACCTCAAAAGACAGAGCCTGATACGCAACCCAGCTAAAATGATCTCCTCACGAAGAGGGTACCGAGAAGAGGTCGCCCAAGCCGCTGGGAGAGGCTTAATACCCCGAAGCTTGTTCCCGCGAAGTGAAGACCAACGGTGACGCCGCAGGGACACCACCTGCTCGCAGATGGCAACACGGAGACCATCAGGAGGAATGGAAGAGTCAGCGGGCCCAGGTAGGAGGACTGCATCCTTGGCAGCAGTGTCAGCAGGCTCGTTTTCGTCAGACCGACGTGACCAGGAACGCACATAAACTTCGCAGTGGCCCCATCTAGAGTGAGCAACTAGTGGCTTTCTTGGACCTACTGCGCTAAGGGATGGACTGTGTACAGCACACACAGGCTCTGAAGGGCACAGAGAGTCTGAGGAGATGACACAATTAAGAGCCTGTGTCACCGGATGTACTGCATGGCCCGATTCGGGGCGCTGCTGTGAATGCTAAGGAGTGTTCCAGAAGCTGATACCGAAAATCGTCGGTGGCCATTACGAAGGCACACCCGACACCATGGTCTGTCCGAGAGACATCAGTGTACACAATGTTCTGTGCGAAAGTCGAGGAACTTGCAGCGAATCCAGAGTGGTTTCCTTAGAAAGCGAATGAAGTTGAACACGAGACGCCATACGACACAAAGGTGGTTACGGGATCACACCCATCGAGAACGTGGCAGAGAGCGTGAAGTTAATCTGCCGGAGCACTAGCCGAAAGTTAACTTCAGGAGGTAAGAGAAGTGGGATGCTCCCCATACCAGCAGTCGAAGGAGTCATCGAAGGAGGCGGCATAGAAAGGGTGGACGGACATGGTAGACAAAGAGCAACTGTATCTGCTGAGTAGCAGATCACGCCGCATGACAGCAGTAGTTCGCCAGCTTCTGCACAGACACACTCAACGGGACTAGTGTAAAAGATGCCATTGATCAAACGGATTCCATGATGGTCGATTGTATTTAGGCGGCGTAAGTTGAATTGATGTGCAGATGCATAACCACCCGTTTCGAACGGACAAAGGGAGCGGCACAAATCAAGTAGGGTCGTCCGATCCGCTCCCCAGGAAGTAGTGCTGAGGACACCCAGGACAATGAGGGGCAGCAAGCATCCAGGTAAGACGTGTCGGAGGACCAGGAAAGTTTTCTATCACGTATGAGTCCCAGGAATTTGGTAGTTTCAGCGAATGGAAGAGAAACTGGCTCAAGATGTGAAGACGGTGGAAGAAACGCGTTGCGCCGCCAGAAATTCGTACAAACGGGTTTGTCAGTGGAAAAGCGAAAGCCATTGTCGACGCTCCACGATCGAAACACCGCTGAAGACGCCGCTCAAGGAGGCAGGTGGGTGGAGAACTGCAACAGATCGCAAAGTCGTTCACGAAAATTGAGCCAGAAATGCTGGGCAGGAGACAGGCCATGCTAAGGTCAATGGCTGTAGTAAAGAGGACGACGTTCAGGAGGAGCCCTGAGGTACTGCTTTTTCCTGGATAAACGTACCCGACGGGGCAGAACCCACACGGACCTTGAGAACTCTATCTTTTAAAAATTCCCAAAGAAAATGGGGCAGGCAACCTCGGATGCCCCATGTGTATAAAGTAAGGAGGTACCAGTCTTCCGTAAACTGTCGTGGGCTTTCTCCAAATAAAAAATTAAACAAAAAAAAACTCAGCCAGTCTGGTATTTCCACAGAAAATCAGTCATAACATAGGTTGACAACTTGATGAGATCCTCAACTGCAGAACTGCGCGCTCGAAATCCACATTTTGCAGTTGTTAGTAAATTGCGAGGCTCCAGCCACCACACCAACCGGGCATGAAGTATACGTTCCATCACCTTGGAAACACAGCTGGTGAGAAAAATTGGGTGGTATCTAGAAGCGGGGTGTTTCTCCTTACTGAAGAAATATCTGGCGTTCTCCAAGGAAGTGTTATAGGCCCTCTATTGTTCCTCTTCTATATTAACGACATAGGAGACAATCTGAGTAGCCGTCACAGATTGTTTGCAGATGATGCTGTCATTTACCGTCTTGTAAAGTCATCATATGATCAAAACGACTTGCTAAATGTTTAAGATACGATACCTATATGGTGCGATAAGTGGCAAATGACCCTGAATAAGCAAAATTGTGAAGTTATCCACGTGAGTACTAAAAGAAACCAGCTAAATTTCGAATATGCGATAAGTCACACAAATCTGAAGGCTGTAATCCCTCAGTATTTAGTTGAATTTACAGTTACAAATAACCTAAATTGGAACAATCACATAAATAATATTATGGGTAGGCCAAACCAAAGACTGCGATTCATTGGCAGAACACTTAGAAGGTGCAACAGGTCTACTAAAGAGGCTGCTTACACTACGCTTGTCCGCCCTATTCTGGAGTATTACTGTGCGGTGTGGGATCCGTATCAGGTGGGACTGACGGATGACATCGAGAAAGTACAAAGAAAGGCAGTTCTTTTTGTATTATCTCGAAATAGGTGAGATAGTGCCGCAGATATGATAAGTGAATTGGAGTGGCAATCATTAAAACAAAGGCGTTTTTCGTTGTGACGGGGTCTTCTCATGAAATTGCAATCACCAGTTTTTTCCTCCGATTGCGAAAACATTCTGTTGGCACCCACCTTCATACGGAGAAATGATCATCAAGATAAAATAAGAAAAATCAGGGCTCGCACAGGAAATTTTAAGTGCTCGTTTTTCCCGCGTGCCGTTCGAAAATAGAACGGTAGAGAGACAGCTTGAGGCTGGTTCATTGAATCCTCTGGCAGGCACTTTATTCTGAATAGCAGAGTAACCAAGTAGATGTGGTTATAGGTGTACTAATAACGGAGTGCTTTCAAATAAATGCACGTATATGAAGGAACAACGTACAAATGACTAGCTTTACAAGATACGAGTCTTTACTGATAGCTGAGTAGGCGCTTTCAATAGAAGTGACTCAAATTTTCCAGCAATACACAAGGTACGTCGATTTGATGGCAACCAAAATACAGTGAAAATCTCATACAGACTATACATAAACTTCTGGATACCGTCCCCCCAAAAAAATACACACACCTTCTTAATAGTAATCCAGCCAACGGATTTTTAAAAAGGAAATAGTAGCTGCTGGTCCCCATGCAGTTACACACTCTGCCGGCTGGTCGTACTTCAACAAGACGTACACGAGGACAACCAAGCAACAAGTACACTCGCTGCAACGCAGATCGTTCAACAAAACGAAGGCACCAAAATCACTTACACCTTCGATGGAGAGCGTTGTTCGAGATGGTCTCCAGGGATGGGTCTCTCCGAGAAAACAGGCATCAAAGCAATGCGACGAACAGCGCCCGGAGTTGACATCAGGCAGGTCCGCCACAAACTCGGGACGCGTTACGAGGTAGACCCGCCGTCCCGCTGCTGGCCGAGCACGCATGTTTCCCTCTTTCGTTCACGCAAGCACGTCCTTCCACCTCGCCGCGAGTCCAATACCACCTGCCACGAGCGTGAGAAACACCCGCGAGATCACTACAGAACCGAAGATCCTAGTACAGCCAGGTAATCGATAATGTGGCGCCAAAGAGCTGGTGTGCGATAAAAGGCTCACCACGTCTCAGAAGACTCACTCCTGCAGGGTGCAGAGTCATCGGCATTCTCTCTGGGTCGGCCTGCGGATTCCAGGACAGAAAAACTTTTGGTGGTGCGCACCGGCGAAACAGAGGTCGGCCTGGCGACGCTATCTCGCGCCGACACCTTTGAAGACGATCTTAGGGAAGACCGTTGTTTGATTTTTTTTTAGAGCCTTTGCGATGCGTAGATGAATCGGTTGTGTGGCTGGAAGGAGGTAAGAAGTCTTTGCTGGAATGTTCCTTTTGTTCTTTCTGGCGTGCTGGTTATGAGGCGTGCGTTTTCACTGCCGTGGGCGAAGTTTTGGTGACTTGGTGCACAGCTGGAAGAGAAGGAGACTGGGACGCTACCGCGACACTGGGCGACTTGGTAACCGCACTGCTGAATTTGAGGTCGCACGGCCGCATAGGATATCCTTCATGCAACGAGGTGTAGCAAGAACAGTACTGTAAGTGCTAGATGCTAAAACACAGGGCTTTCGAGTAGCAAACATCTTGCATGTCATAGGGTAAACTCCACCCTTATCTCCTGAGTTGCCCGCTCATTGAGATATATGTAAAATTCTCGGGATGAGGCGACACGGTCTCTGTTACCATTGATGCAGTAGGGAGAAGGAGGCGAGCAACTGCTTTCGTGTGTATCCCTACCACAAGTAACACATCTGGCTGTGTTTTTACAGGAAATTCGAGCGTGTTTGTAACGTTGACATTGGTAGCAAACCATCGGGTTTAGAATGTACTGTCTGATTGTAATGACCTTATAGCCTACTTTGAAATGGAAGCAATACTCGACCAAAAGCGAGAAAAGGGGATGCACATTGGAACTAAGGTGGCATCAATCTCTTTCTTTACTCGATGCACTGCAGTGAAGACCTGATCAGAGACGTAAGTTAGATTTCTCCCTCGGTCAGATCATCAAGCAGCGAGGTGTATATAGCACCATACGAAGAATTCAGTGTTCGATGGGCCTCAACATAAACAGGATAGACATGGAGGAGAGAATCTATCAACAGTTGTTGAGCTTGAAAATCACTATTGGTTTCCAAAAGCAAAGTACCATTATGCAGACGAAACCAGGATTTCACAGGGCCAGCAATGCCATCAAAAGTTCTCTGAATAATAAATGGATTAACTACAGGGAAGGACTGCGTCAATGCTTTAGAAAATGTGAGATGATTCATAGACGATCTGGAGGGTAGACCAGCTGCAGAGTACAAGCGATTTTCTGCATGCATTCCTCTAAAAACGGTTATGGGCTACTTTTAGGACATGAGGCAGATTATTATAAATGCTAAACAGGAACACATTCTGGTACGGAGTGCATCGGATAATAACTCATACATTAAAGGAGGTCAAGAGGAGAATATGATCACAATTAGCAAGATAATATGGAAAATACCCCACATCAGTGTATCAGACGAGGAGCGTTTGAAGCTTTTAAAAGACCTGAATTCCGGTACATTTCTATCACCAACATTTCTCTCTTCGGATGTTTTCGAGTAGCCAGTGTTACCGACTGCAAGCAGACAAACATGGGGTATTAAAACCTGTTCACATCTACAGACACCTTGATTTTCAGACTGACAGGAGAGGGAATATATCAAATGATTTCACTGCATTCGACAACTGCGGTTTAAATAACGCCAGAGTCTACCTGAATTCAGAATTCTAACCATATGACAATTTACACCTGCAGTGGGATGAAATTTATACAGTCTAGCATATCACATGTATGTTAGCACTTTGAACTTCTGTGGACTGAGTAGACATCCCCTTCTTTTCATAGTAAGAAACCTATCACCGATCATCGTAATAGACCGCTCGAAACAGAACAAGACAATTACATTTCGACCAGATGTATGTATTGAATTTAAATCTTCAGCAGATTTCCCAGAACATACTGCAATGTATGCTCTAGTTCTACATGACCGTGTTATCAACTACTGCCCGCTCACAGGCGTTGTGCAACGAGCTGTATAAATGAACAGGTGCTGCGCCATAGCTAGAGCATTCCAAAATGGCATCTGAAGGCATGAACATCATTGGAGACACTCAGGGTTTCTATGACGGTGAGCGTAGACAGTTCATATTTAAAGATGTTGCATTCGTAGCGTACAGAGAAGATGCCGGAAAATAGACATTCTCAGCAAATAAAGCGTCACCGAGGTCTTTCAAGGATGTGAAGTGCGCCAAGACACAGAACAGTGCAAAGTAGTTAACACGTTTCTACCGTTGGAATTCATTGGGATGATCCTGGCATAACCTATAAAGATATGGTGACGTCGCTTCGGTTATTCAGCCACACAGATACCATCATCTTCGTGAAGGGGTAGGATACGATCCTCAAGTTTGTTGCTATTCAGGACATGGAGATCAGGACACCCGTAGAATTCCAACGACTCAAGGAGTACAAGACGATGTGTTTGCTTATGAAAATGTAAAAATTACATTTAAGTTGGATGAGAAACAGAGGCTGTAAAGTAAAGAATCAATTTTGTTCTTTTTTCAACACTGTTCCCGCTTTGACATTGTACATTTTTAACCAGATATTACGTCTGCGAGTTTCTTCAGGCAGCAGAGATATAATTTTAGACATGTCTGCTGTATGCCTTTGGAATTGGACACGTTTACGTGCCTCCTGCTCCCATAACCCGATTCGTGCTGCGTGATAGGCATAATTCCAAGCAGACATTCTATATATTTCGTTATCTTCCGCCTTAAACTTCCTCTTTAATAACACTCATATTCAGCAAAACTTATGTCATTTGTGGCCAGACAGCCGTTATATATATATATAACGCAATAGGCAACAGGGTTTTGTTTTGTAAATAATAACAATAAAGATGTATGGTGACGCATTTTTTTCGTTTATTCAATTCACACAAATACAACATAGTTGTTGAGGTACAATATATTTCCTGAGGTACAAAGTAGTTTTTGAGGTACAATATAGTATTCGTGAGGTACAACTTGACTCTTCTATTCCGGTGCAGATTTACATGCTACAACAGTAACATTGGAACCTTTATTTTTAATCTACGCTAAAAACGAGTTATAGTAAAAAAGTACCTCCACACTAAATTCCACAGTCCCGGTAGCATAGCTTTTCCAGTAATTCTGATCGAATGCGCGCACTTAGAACCTAAATTCAACAGCCCCAATTGCAAAGATTTTTACAGTAACAATTCTGATGACTCTGAGATATATATATATATATATATATATATATATATATATATATATATATATATATATATATATATATAATGTTACAGTCAAAAGTGGTTTTTAATTACAACGCATCTTACTAGTTTATACTGAGCCACTTCGTCAAAACGCGTTTTGCCTAGTTAAAACTAGTTTTAAATGACTTTCGCTTTTGACCAGTAGTAAATTCTAGTTGTAACTATGGCTATAAGTATCAACTAGTTTCAACTAGTAAATTCTAGTTGTAACTAAGGCCGTAAGTATCAACTAGTTTCAACTAGTAAGAACGTGTTATAACTAAACTACGCAGAACTAGTTTTCAGTAAATATATTTAGGGGCAAATATTAAAATTAAGAGCAACTACGAGTTGACAGAAATTAAAAAACAGCATTTTTGAATTGTGCAATGCTATATTTATTGAGAATATTGATCATACATCTAAGTCATTAATATTAACTACAGCAATACAAAAATAACCATACACTGAAGAAATATTTTAAGGTACATTACAGAGCCATATTAACAGTTTAGGTACGAAAATGGAAAGAAAATAATCATACAGTGATAGTATATTAATTAGACATTTGAGAAAAGTCGCTACAATCTTAACAAAAGAGAAACGTACCAAAAAATTTAACAATTAAATTTTTATTATTTGTTATAGCAAGGCAAACTGTCATCACAACTGGTTCAAATGGCTCTGAGCACTACGGGACTTAACATCTATGGTCATCAGTCCCCTAGAACTTAGAACTGCTTAAACCTAACTAACCTAAGGACATCACACAACACCCAGTCATCACGAGGGAGAGAAAATCCCTGACCCGCCGGGAATCGAACACGGGAACCCGGGCGCGGGAAGCGAGAACGCTACCGCGCGACCACGAGCTGCGGACTATCATCACATTTTGAGTTACAAACGTTTCCGTTTTTCCTACAAAACTACTCTTTGAAAAACACGCCTTCTTACAAACATAGCGAACAAATCCTTGTCCTGATCTATGTCGAGTTACCTATTAGTGAAACAACTTGCAGAGAATGGTTTCAGCGCTTCAGAAACGGTGATTTTGACGTCGATTACCAGGACGGCGATGGAAGAGAGAAGCTTTTCGTAGCTGCTGGAACCGACGGAACACTCACAGGAGACAGTTATCGAAAGCAATTGATGCGTTTGAACCCAACCCTGGCAGACAAATGGCCACAATGCAGCGACAGTCAGCGAAACGTATTTTGCCGCTTCACTGTGCCAAGTTTTTATGATGCCAAGTTCAGAAATGATGTAAATACAAAACAATAGTATAAAACTATTTTGACAAATAGACTTAATGAAACCAAAGATCAGACAAGAGTGACCATTTCACATCTTTCTGCAATATCCAAATGTACACCACATGAGACAGGTGAAATGAAAGACAGAAGAGAGGAATGAGACAATAAGAAGAATGCTGGAGAGGGGAACAAGAATTACTGTAAAAGAACCCCAGGGCAAGAGAAGGGAGGCACGTAAGTAATGCAAGAGGAAACAGAGAGAATTTCAAAAACAGTGGATTGATGAGTTAGAAGAGGAAAAAACTGCTCACGAAACAAGGAAAATCTATATGAGGGTGAACGATATAAAGAAAGGATTCTAACTCAGAGCAGTTTCCCGTAATGATAAAGAGGGAAACCTGATTAGAGGAAAAGATCAGATTTTAATCATATGGGTAAAGTATTTCAGTGAACTACTGAATACAGAAACGGAAAACGAAGGTGATGTTGATGCTGGTATCGTAGAAGAGGTGGAGCAGGAGTTAAACAGAGGAGTATCAGAAATCAGTCGAGAACCTACAATGGAAGAAGTTAAAGGTAGTATCATGGCTCTTAAAAACAAAGCTCCAGGAGAAGACAATATTACAGTAGAAATGATAAAATATGGCGGTGAAAAACTGATAAGGGTTTTACATGAGATTATAGTGGATATATAGCGGAAGGAAAATATGACGGAATAATGGAATACAGCAACACTCCGCCCTACTCATAAGAAACATGACAAAGCTGACTGTGCGGATTGTAGAGGAATTGCACTGCTCTGCATAGTATATAAAGTATTAGGAAAAATCATTGCTGGCCGACTAATAACTTGAGTAAAAGCGACGAGATTTCCACCAGCTGTTTATTGATTTCAAACAAGCTTACGGTAATATCGAAAGGAATCAACTCCAGAAGGCAATGAAAGAGGCAGAAGTACCCAACAAACTAATAAGGCTAGTTCATATGACTTGAGAAGAAAGTATCCAAAACGAAGGTTGAGGGCACAATGCTAAAGCCATTTGAAGTTAACCGAGGATTGCAGCATGGTGATGCGCTGTCCAGTATTCTGTTTAATGACACCTTGGAGAGGATAATGCGAAAGACACAAAGCGGCAACCCTGTGGGAACGCTGTTTAATAGAGTGACGCACGATCTTGCATATGCAGATATATTGAGTTCTTATCCAGGAGGAAACAGGACCTGGGAGAAAAGCTTGAAAACATAGAAAAATATCGAATGGAGGTGGGGCTGACAAGTAATCAGTCAAAGACCAAGCATATGTCAACATCTAGGAAAAAGTATGGTGAAGGAGAAAGAAGCATGACTTTGAACGGGAATGAATATGATCACTGTGAGAGCTTTAAATATCCTGGATCACTGATAACTGAGAATACGGATATGAGCGAAGAAATACACAAAAGGATTGCAGCTGTTGGTCCGAGATACTTTCATACTAAGGATTATTGCTTTAAATACTTTAATCAGTGCAATCTTAAGCTGACTGCGTGTCGTGCAGTAGTGAGACCTCTGGCGATGACAATGACGCAAAATGAGGAAGAATTGTTCCAGTGACGAGAAAGGAAGATACTTACGAAAATCTACGGGCCACAGAATGATAGGGGGCTTTGGCAAAACAGAAATAATAAAGAGATCAGAGAGTTGGGTAACAAACCAGATATAGCGACGGAAGTAAAGAGTAATAGATTATGTTGGTTTGTACGTGTAGAAAGAATGGTGGAGAACAGAATAGTCAACAAAATTTTCAAAGCAAAACCAGGTGTACGCCGTGTAAGGGGCAGACCAAGGACCAGATCGCTATACAATGTGGAGGAGAAATTGAGAGGAGTGGTAGTCAGAAGATGTAGAGAAGAGGCAGCCAGCAGAGAGGGGTGGATGGAGATTGTCCATGAGGCCAAGGCCCTACACGGGCTGTAACGCCAGGGAGTAAGCAAGTAAGTAAGATTTATGGGAACGTACCTATTACTGGAAGTACTCGTAGAGAATTGTTTCAGCGCTTCAAGAACGGTGATTTTGACGTCGAAGACCGGCATGGCGGTGGAAGTGGGAAGCTTTTCGAAGTGACTGACACCGACAGGAACAATCACAGAAGATACTTGGTCGAGAACAGCCATGCTGCAAAATCACGTTTTCATGTCCTTCGCTGTACTGTGGCTATTTGATTTCCAGTGTTCGGCTCAAACGTACCAAGCTTCCGCCAACTGTCGCAAAACCCGTCAAAACAGACTTGGAAACGTTGAAATGGGAAGTCCTATACCACTCACTGTATTTGCCGGACATTGATCGAGAAAGGTGGTAGACAGAGGGAGCATTTTCTCACGGTGGTTGTTTATCATTGATGCCTACTCCAAATACACATATGGCATCCACCACCACAGTGGCCACACTCATGGCCCTGGCCCAGGGTCTCGCCATTGAGGGATGGCCTCATTCATTGATTTCTGATAATGGCCCCCAATTCACAGCATCCTCCTTCCATGACTTCTGTCAGGCAGCGGTATCCAACATATCCATAGCCGACCTTTGCACCCTTCCTACAATGGCTCAACAGAGTGGCTTGTCCACACATTTAAACAACAGTTGACAAAGACGGTCACCCTGTTCTTCAGCACATATCGCACCTTGCCAATTGATGGACATAGTACGGTGGAGCTCCTCCATGGGCGACATCTGCAGCCCTGTTACATTTGCTGATGCTGCCACCCCCACCCTCACCCGGCCCTCTCAGAGTTACTCCTCCAGCGTGGCTGTGTGGGCCCACGTGTATGGGGGGAAGGCAGGTTGGATGCCTGCCACGGTCGTCGCGGCCGATGGTTGGTGCGTAACGTCAGTGCAGTCGTCGAAAGGGTTTGAGCGCCGCCTGCGTATCCCTGCGGGGCTCCCGCCACCACCACCTCCTCCTACACTATCTTTTTCAGGCACAGATGTGGTGCTTGAGTCGCAGCCACTGCCCCCAGTTGCTGCCTCCCGGCGAGCTTGCTGCTGGCCCTCCCCACCCCCAGGTGGTTCGGAGGCTCCCTTTGAGACCATGGCCTTTGTGTCTGCCGCATGGACACGTCGTACGTCCCTTACTCCTAGGCAATGGCAGTTGACGAGCCCGGATCTTCTCCCATCTGCCGGCCACCGCAGCACTGTATCGAGGGCGATTTCGCCCCTACGCGCAAGTTTCAAGAGGGAGGGATCTGGTACCAAGTTCCATGGGTTTCGAATCCTCGCCAGATGGCATGGAACTCGATGACCATTTGAGGTCTCTGCAGCAGTCGCGCCGTAAGCTTTGGCTGTACGCGCTCCTGGCCCCGAGTCTATATGTGGAGCACGTGGTTCCAGTGGTCAATAGCGACGTACCCTGCCTCTCACTCAGCGAGGTAGTCTGGTATTCGTGTTGAGTCGGTTGATATCTCACTTACAGATATCGTGTTTATATTGCATGTGCTTACTTCCCATTTCGTGCGGTTATCTCTTGTGACCCCATTGCTTAATACTTTGTTGTTGATCTTGGTGTATTGCTTGGTTGTCTGTTGTTATGCTTGTCCTTCCATTTCCATTCGTCTGTCTTGTTTGTTCGCTGGCTGCTCCCATTCGGTCCTGCCACATTTTCGTAAGCAGGAACTCCACTACCATTCCTGTCGCGGTTGCAACAACAAACATATAAAATTCCTAATACTATATACATATACACTGAACATTAAATATTTATTACAATAATAGAAAATGAACTGACCCATCTAGAACTATGTCTGCTATCCCATCCATTGGAGCTACACATTGCACTTTACGCTATTCATACAAAATATATAATATTAAAACAGCTATTGAAATTATACAGATTTCAACAGTGAACATTAAAATTATATTTTGCTATTGAAATAAATTGGTGAGGGTATTAGCAACTCAGGAATGTGTTTAATCGTCCTGGAAGGACTCCAGGTTCAATTTGTTGATAACGGTGACAAAGTGACAAGTGATTTATTTCACTAATTATGACAGATTATTAACATTAGTGATAATGTCAAGTGGCTAACTTTTAAAGAACATTAGACCACTTGTGCCAGGCGAACTTTAACCAATGACCACATTGACCTGAGACCTTGGAGGAGGACAATGTCTGAGAACTTTGACACTCAGCCTTGAAGGAGACCTGTATCAGAACGGTGACCCATGACCTTGACCTTATAACTTCGCCTTTGATTGTCCCCAAATTCCTATTATCGTTTCTACTCACTAATGCTAACCTTGCATTAATAAAATCATGTTAGAGTGTAAGGTGGCTATAGTTTCGCACCTTACAGGAACTCATCAACGTACTTTGCCGTGATCTACAAACACAATTAGGTATCATTTACAAGATGTACGTGTCAATGTCAGTCTCCTTTATATATTCATATATACACGTACAACCTGTCACACAATTGTTAACGCTTATTGCATGAAAGGCGACGGAGTGACTTTATTATAAAAACGGCGTAATGAATGATTGCCTGTACTAGTAGAGGTTGGCACGCCAGTGGAGATGAAACAGCAGGCAGAACTCAAGCTCTGGTTGGAAGGCCCACACATGTGTTGGTCCTGTTTAAACACGGGAAGTAGCTAGATAGATGTCGTCGCACCTGATCTCTGGAGCACAATAGGGTGACGGCCGGCCGCTATTGTAGTAGGGGCCGGAAGGGTAACCGGATAATACTTCCGAACTCTGAAAATAATGGACGCAGGTGAGAGGAACGATGAAGCAGCACCTCTGAAACCACGCAGGCTGGGTTATTTCTGGTACCGCGCGCTGCGGTATTTGAATCCCCGCCAGACGTCATGGACGTCGAGGACCCATAGAGGTCTCTGCACCATCGCCCCGTAATCTGTGGCGGTGCGCGCCTCCTGGCCCGCATTTAGAGTGAGGGCGCCACGGTGGAACACGTGGTTGCAGCGGCCAGTAGCGGCGCCCCCGATAGAGTACTTGAGCGCCTGCCTGTCGCTCAGCCTGCCAGTCTAACCTTGCGTACGTCTCAGGACATATTACCTCGCATTAGACAGTGTATTTACTTTCATGTTTTCTGTACGAGTGGACGTGGTGGTCTTGTTTGGTTTTCTTGACTCTGTTGTCCATTCTTGTTGTTGTCGTAAGGTCCTTCGTTGGTCGTGTCCGTCCTCTTTCGTTGTGTTGTTGTTCGCAGGCCGCTCCGCGGGTCCCACCGCGTGTCTGTCAGTTCAAACCGCGACTGATCCGGTCGCCGTTACAACAAGGATGATAGACACAATCAAGCCCGTGGTGGGCAACCTGATGGTGAAGATGAGGAACAGCGACACACTGAGGCAATCGTAAAGATACGGGAATATAATGTAGGGAGTCCGAGTGAACGTAGGACAACTAAGAAGTGAGGTAGATCGCAGTATGTGGCATATCACATGCTGCCTCGTGACGATACCACAGACGGTGGTGATGATTTTTTTGAATATCAAGAAATGGAAAGGAGAAATGGGAAAAGATCACCTAAGCTCAGAAATGGGAAATAAAATTCAAAACATTAGAGCCGAAATGGGAAATAAAATTCAAAACATTTGTGCCGAATTGAGAAGTAAAATTCACAACGTTAGTGTCGAAATTCAATCAATAAAACATGAGACGAGGGAAATGAAAAATGAGGTAGTGAAGCTCCGAACAAAACTAGATTGGGGAGGTCAGAAGAACCGCGACCGAGGCGCGATTACTAGCGAGGGGTGCAAAGCAGGTTGCTACTGAAACATTAGAGAAAACAGAAAATACGACCAAGGTAGGTAGATGTGCATTAACGAAGTTCCAGAGGCGCGTGAAACAGGTAGAAATACCGCAGCGGCAAAAGACGGAAATTGCACCTAATAAGGCATTGACCGAGGAGCTCTCCCAATTTAAACAGAACATAGAGAGCGAAATTAAGCAATTATCTCAGGAAGTCAGATCACAACCAAAGCAAAAATCACCTCTCAGAAAAGAAGTATTAGGCGATTTGGAAACAACAGAAACCGAAAGAGCCAGTTCAGACTCTACACGATGATGTCCAAGCCGAAACGATATTAGAGCGTGCACGAATGTAAGGTTTACTCGTCAACTACAGACTGAAAGTGTATCTGCAGAGCAATGAAATATCGCTAGAGACAGGGTCCGCGCGTCTAGACAGGGCACGACTGGATCGCAAATTGCGAATACGGAGAACCGCATTGAAGTATTTCATGTGCACAATTGTTATCCGATATCGCGCACCACGGAACATTTATCCATCGAGGACAACGTGACAGAGAATAGAAGAGGGGATGCCCAAGGTAACGGTAGACAGGGATCTTAGCGCCAAGTGAGAATGTGATAGGCCGAGCAGGAAATAACTCTAATGAAATTTTCGATTTTAAGCATTTTATCTCTGTAAGAAAATTTTAGTATTACATAGTCGAGGGTAATGCATTACGCCTGAAAACCTGTATTGCTCAGTTTGATTTATCATTACCTCTTCACTGTCCTCTGATGAACAAACTGGACTTCATATGTTCACATATCGAGGAAACAACGGGCGAATGCATGCGGAACATTGCAAAAACATGCACGTCATACGACGAGTTTCGTGACGCATTTTTAAGCAAATACTGGTCCAAGTAGACAAGATAGGGTCAAGCAGGAAATAATGATGAGCAGAGACTTGAAGGGTTCAGGGTTCCGTAGTCCGGTGAAGTTTTTTGAAAACTTGACCAAGAAAAATTAGTATTTGGTCGACCCATGCACACCGGCTGAGATCAAAAGATTATGTTACATGAAGTTGCCAATTTCCTACCAGTAAACACTCGTCGACCTATGTGGAAGTGTTGTAGAAGGGTTCAAAGGTATCTTAAGAGGTTCGCTTTCAAAAAGCAGCAGGCGTGAGAAAATCGTAGGCAGTGAGACGTGCAAGTTGAAAGAAGGAAGAACAACGGAGGGAATAATAGAGGAAATAATTGGCAAAACAATGTAAATCGTCCGCCTCACCAAAACATCGTCCAGAGAGATCGTAGTGGAATTAATGGACAGCGGAGGAACTATGGCAGAGAATATAGGCAACAAAATGATCAGAGATGGGAGGCACAAAATAATGGAGCAGCATGGGGCGACAGTAGAGAAACTCGTCAACGGTCTGACCAAGGATGGGGTGGAATGAACAACAGAAATCGGGAACAATCGATTGAGAGTAGACCACCTAACCCTGGGACAGTACGCCAAAATAACATGGAAAACGAACAATGACTAGGCCAGACGACGGGCACTAGAGAAAATGCGCCAGTAAACAGTCTCAGAAGTAATAATGAAAATATTATAGAATATGAGGAAAATATTACTTGATGAAAAGGAAACGTTACCTAACAGGACATCTATCCGCTGATAAAAATACGAATTGGAGGAATTAGGGGTACTGCGATAATAGCTGAGAGTTCACTTCCACTATCTATTTCAGATAGACTGTTTGCTAAATGCAAAGATTCAGTTGATCCACCAGTGCTCACAGTACAAAAAACTAAGTTACGAGGTGCGTTAGTTGGAAAGGGTATGGAAATATCGCAACAAACACGTCTAGACTTTGATTGTCAAGGACACCGTATGACGGCAAATCTGTTCATAACACCGAAACTAACAGCTGACATAATAATCGGTGTAAATTTTCTTTCAGCGCAGAAAGCTACCACCGATCTACGAAGGGGGGAGTTAACGTTAGGGAAAGAGAATAAAATAAGAATCAAATTTGATGAGAAGGCAATAAAAGCTCAAATTCCGGTGTGCTGTTTAGAACTACAATTCACGGGCAACATTCAGTTCAGAGGGCAGAGAGTAAAAAAGATAATGACAACAGAGCAGAGTTCAAGTCAGAACGTGAACGTATTAATGAAATTAACAGTAGGATTGATTCGAAACTTGAGAATCTGAATAACACACATAATGAAGACAGACAATGCTTGGAGCTTGCACTCAAAAATAACGCAGAGTTCTTCGTACCCAAAATTGGATGCATTCCTTATGCCATCCCATGGTCCTACCGGCAAAGATTTCTAAGTGAACTACGAAGAATGGAGGACGAAACTGTGACTGAGGCCTCGAGAACTGAGTAGAATAGATCACTACGCATAGTAGACAAAAAGGACGGTGGAATTCGACTGGTGTTAGACTCACGGCAAATAAATACCATTATTGTGCCACAGATGGATCGCCCTGAAAGGATTGAGGAGCTGTTTCAAAGATTTCACGGGGTTTCGGTGTTTTCCTCGCTTGATTTGCGCTCGAGCTTTTGGCAGATAGAGCTCGATACTGAAAGCCGAAAATACACGGCATTTATTATCTTCGGAAGGTGTTTTCATTCAAAAGGCTCCCTTTTGAATTGAATATATCTTCAATTGCATTTATCAGTGGTTTTAGCAAAATATTGAGCGAAGAGTTAAAAGAGAAGCTCACGTGTTATGTAAACGATATACTGATAGCAGAAAAGACCTGGGAGAGACCTAACAAACTCTTAGAGGAAGTGTTAAGCAGTTTGAAAAGATATGGAGTAACCACAAACATCGGGAAGTCTTGTTTTGGGACAGTAGGGTCAGCTTTCTGGGTGGGACACGTGACAACAGGAGATGGGTTTAGTCCCGACCCAGAGAGGATGGCAGCAATTACAAAGTTTACCACTCCTACAACCAGAAAACAACGGAGAGGGTTTCTAGGAATCATAAATTTCAGTAAGAAGTTAATCTGTGTGGAAACATTAGCAAGTGCCCGATTCTGCCAATTGACAGGAAAAGCAACACCCTGGGTGTGGGATGAGTGTGCGGACCGAGAATTCAATAATTTGAAGGCGGCACTCGTCAATGCTCCTATTTCATCGCGTCCTGACTTAGCACAGGATTTTTTTATGGTTACTGACAGCGCGAAGATCGGTCTGGGAGCCATGGTGTTTCAAGAATTTGAACAAGATGGCAAATTAGTACACAGAACAATCACCTTTGGTAGCGGGGTACTACCCAAAAGTGAAAGAAATTACTCTGTTGCCGAACTGTAACTCCTTTCAATTGTATGGGGATTTAAAAAGTTCAGATACTTTCTGTTTGGTAGAAAAACAAAAGTCTATACGGAACATAGGGCCCTAGAGTTTCTGCTAACCGCCAAACGTGCGCATGAAAGACTAGCTAGATGGGTAGCGGTGCTTCAGGAATACCAGTTTTCAACGGTCTATGTACCTGGTCCGACAAACGTCATCGCTGACGCCCTGTTCTGCTCAATTATTGGCATAACAGAAAGGACGGCTAAAGCATTAGAGCAAGAACACTTTTCGTTGTTCTACCTCAAGGGTGTGGTATTTGAAAACTTCGTTACTGGAACGATGCGGAATATTCAGAATGAGCAGGACAAGGACCCAGGTTTAGTCAAAATAAAAGAAAAATGGAAGGATCGATGGCAGGCCTACATAAGACAGCAGCACCTCTTGAGAAAAGGGATTCTTATAGGGCAAACGTCAATGATTCGTTGTGGGTGGTGTGCATACGAAATGAGTTAATAAAGAAGCTTATATGGTATACACACGCAATTTACGCACATTTCGGTCCACGAAAATGTTTTATGAAAATGAGGAATGTCTGGTACTTTAAGAACATGGAGAAACGCATACGGAAAGTACTACCCATCTGTAAAAAGTGTCAAAAGGCGAGATCCACAACTATAGGGACCCAGGCTCCTTTATACCCTATTATTCCTGAGAAGCTAAGCCATATGGCAGCGATGGATTTAAAGGGTCCATTACCCAAGACACCGAGGGGCCACCAATATTTATCTTTAATATTGGAGCTGACATAAAAATTTGTAACGTTGGCACCACTAAAAAGGGAGACTGGTGCAACTGTAAGTAGAGCCCTGTGAAGAGACTTCATAAACCTAGTGGGAACTGTAGACTGTATCATTTCAGACAATGGACCTCAATATAAATCTGAGGTATGGAAAACCATACTAAGGAGGTATAAGATAAAGCCCATATTTATTAGTAGGTTTGACCCGAGTTCGAACATCGCAGAGAGGACGATGAAAGATTTGGTCAATTTATGTAGATTATACTGTTGAAAGAATCATGCTAGCTTGGATGTGTTTCTAAAATATTTTCAGGATGTGATAAATGAGCTTCCCCACAGTACTACACTGATGCCACCTATGACGGTTCTGAAGAATAGGGACCTTCCAGATAAAATTCGAGAAATGGTCGATTTTCCACAAAGGACGCGCCGACATGATAAAGCCATAGTGAAGGAGGCTTTGCGCAATATTCGGGTCGCTGGTGAGAAGTGCAAGGTGCGCGTAGACCAAAAAGCGGGTGTAAGGGAGTCTGTAGTTGGACAAAAGGTCTTAGTTAAGTCTTATAGGTTGTCCAACAAACAAATGAAGCTGTGTTAAAAGTTCTTCAAGAGATACAGCAGCCCTATGCGTATAGGAAGACTAGCGCACGCAAATGCGGTTGAAATTGAGACTCCATCATGTGAGCCATCTCAAGCCATTTATAGAATAAGTAGGGAGAAGTGAAGAGAGCTTGTATGGCAAAAGTGTGGTATTGTGTATAGTTAGAAATTTAGTTAAGTATTACACTGAAGGGATTTGTAGATTTATCAAATTTTCTATTATATTATCATGTTAAAAGAGGTACTACAGTGCATAAAAAGTCAGGCTGTTGTGGGTAGGAAAATTATGGTATGTTTCTTTGTGTACGCTATTACTATGTGCACAGCAAGCTGAGTGTACAATTTTAGAAGGTGTGTATAGTTTAAGAGGTGCTATCTGTCCATGAAGGAATAAAGCGAAATTGAGAAACGTGCGGTACTGTAAAAATGTTGTAAGTATGTGGGAATAAAAAAAAATGTTAACCAGTGGACGTGGAACTAATTAGGAGAGAACGCCAGTAAAATTTTTTTAGAAATAAGTGTCTATTTTACATGTTTAGCAATAGGAGCATAAATGAGTGACTTGCTAATAGGGTTTGCGGTGACACGCAGATGTGTCGTCCAAGTATGATTTGTCTCCATTCAGCGAAACGGGAGTTTAATAGGTGCCCAGCTCAACGTGTCTATGCGAGAGCGCACCGTTATTTGTATGGGGATGTTGTTCTTATGCTGTTCAAAGAGACGGAGTAATTGTGTACATGGTGGTCAGTCCTGAGGAATTCCGTATGAGCGCACCGAAAGATTATTTGAGTGTTAGAGGGACATGAAAAGGAAGCGTAATACGGGGATATAGACGCGTAAAATGTAATAAAGGAGAAGTACGAAGCTGTAAGTTCAAAGCACGTGACACAGAGGGTAATACATAAGGACATGGCAGTCGTGTTCATGAGCAGTGATTTTATATAATGTTCTAAAATCTTTATATTTCCACGTACCACAAATAAAATAAAATGAAACTTCATTAAAATAAAAATATCACCAGAGAATGGTAACGGCAGCAGATCCGAAAAAGCGGTACAGAGAAGAGAAGGTATAACTGAGTAAAACCATGAGAAAAGGTACTTGAAAGCGTGCTTAAATTAAAAGATATCAGTAATTGCACTGAACTTGCTGTGTAGTATGATTGTCCACAGGAAGCACTCCAGGAGCATGAAATGAAGAAGTGGCCCACCTAATCATTCATTTGTGTATGTTTGTGTGTGCAGACGTGCACTTTATTGTTCAGATATTCACGACGACAGCCACGATGGAACCAAGAGCCATGAAATCGGACGATCTTGTGATACCCACGACAGTGTAGCAGTTAGACTAGTACAAACATCATACTGGCCAGTAGTTTAACAAGTAATTCAACAAGTTGTTTATCAAATGGTTTAACAAGTGGTATTTGAACTATTGAAATTTGGTGAGGATTAATTATATTATCGTATGAACAACTAATGAACATGTATTTTTATAGGAATGCAGGTGCCAACAGATATTTAATAATTCATTGACATAGGTATAAGTGTATTACTTTACAAGTAACATTAACTTGGTATGTGAAACTGTTGTTGTTGTTGTGGTCTTCAGTCCAGAGACTGGTTTGATAAAAGCTTCCATGCTACTCTATCCTGTGCAAGCTTCTTCATCTCCCAGTACCTACTGAAACCTACATCCTTCTGAATCTGTTTAGTGTATTCACCTCTTGGGCTCCCTCTGTGAGTTTTACCCTCCATTTTCCCCTCAATACTAAATTGGTGATCCCTTGATGCTGTAACACCCCACCCGTCACTTATCTGGTTTTGGCATGTGTTCACCCCAGGTAATTGACTAACAGATCAACAGAGAGTGGAAAACTGCCGTAACGTCGGATAACGCAAAGAAAGTAATAAGGCCCTGTGACTCCTGATTGAACTGCGGTGGCAGTTTTGACATTAATTGTTTCAGAATTGATCCCTTTTAATTAAAAAGGGGTGCACATTGATGTTATATTCAGCTATTGAACACCAGATCCAAATGTTGAACATAAAATAATTAAGAAAATGACTTGGGATTTCAACTACTTGATAAAATGAAAACAGTCGATTAGCACAGATTTAAACTCACGACCTTCAGTCATCACATTACATGGCAGTGGTAATAAATTGCCTTTGCGTGGAGTAAAGCGCGATAAATCAAAAGTAATTCCTATCGACTGACCCAGGCGTAATGCGAAGTGCGAGAAGAATTCTACAATACATGGCCCATGAAACCCTCGTGGAAACTTTTCCGACGGGATCCAAAAAATTAATCAGTGGTCGTAGCGGGCGCAATATCACCGAATGCAGCGTGGCGGAGAGGCGTCGTTATACAGACGTCGGCCGACCTCGTGGTGCTGCAAGGCTGAGCTCGTCTATTCACTTCTAGCTATCTTGCTCAGTACATAGCTGAACGAAAATCTCCAAGCTCAATAGTTCCGTTTGCTAAGTCCTAAACTGCAGAGATGCTCACACTCTCTCAGGCAAGCTGAGTAAAGAACGCCACGTCCGCACTCTAGGCAAGCTGGGAACGGAAGACCACTACAGAGACTTCTCCCAGTACGCTCTTCGCCTCGGTTTCCCCTCCAGCAAAATCACTTACGCCAATTGCAGCGCAAGTCGAGTTAATTATGTGTCGCTTCCCAGCGCCGACCAATGCCTGCTCTGGGAAGTGAACAAATCCCCACAAACATTGCCTTCCTCTCAACTTCTGCTATTTAGCTCCTCCCAGGCCATCCACCAAGGTTAGCATCTGCACAAAACACCAATTTTTCCGGAATTCCGACTCCCAGGAGAGTACTTCAGATTCCTTGGTACTACATTCCCATCGGAGGCCGGCGTATTTCATTCTGTCGCTCTTCACCTGATTTACTTCAGACTCTATAGCAACTTCACGCTGAATTCACGGTCCAGTCATGAACATGCATATTTTGGCCTCTATTGACCGCTGCACCATAGCTTTGCGTGGCTTTCTCGCATGTTTCACTGAAAACGGGACAACGGACATTTATCAACAGGCGTACGAGTTCTCCATCTGCTTCCCAGTATAGCAGCATGGGGTCAACCACCCACTCACTGTCACTCATCTTAAGGTAGCTGGAGGCCGTGCCCCCTTATTGCTTTCTCAGAGCTTGAGCCACCCTAAGCTGCCTATTGTCGCTTCCCTTTGCCGCTCCCCAGCCAGCCACAGTCAACTCGAATACTTCCCTGGGATAAACTAGCCTCCAGTAAATCGACGTGTTTCCACAAAGTTTTCATGCCATGTGAATTACTTTAAAACCATCACCTGACATTAATGATTCCAATATGTCCATACTATACCCTCTACAAGATGCATCGTGCCTTGTCAATCATTTTTGTTCAGCCCTACTGTTCGCTCAACGTGAGTTAGGTGATCTTTAATGACTTCATGTAAGGGGCATAGTTCTTGCCATCTTACACAGCCCCTCTATTCAAATCACTTTTGTAGTACAGGTGATAACTGCTGTGGTGTTACCACCTGTGGTACAAAATTAATATCTCCATAACTGGTATTTTAATCCGTTCACGTGATTAGTTATGGGCAATTGATTACCATTGCCTCCTCTCTGATGCAAACTCCCACTCATTCCTAGGGTACCTGCCTTCAATGGCTGGATTTATTGGTAAAGACGTGGTCATTATTTAGTCGTAATTTTACTTTAATCTCTGCCGATTCCTGAGACAATTATTGGTAGGAGTACTCAAAAGAGAACTACAATTATATTACAAGGACACACGTCGCAAAGGGCAAATACACATGTTTAAGCACCTCTGTGCTTGTCATTTGAATGGCAAGACCCGCAATTATAACTTAAGGTCCATTCACTCTGTTATCCATCCCCACTCGACTTAAATTACTAAAAACATACATGGAGAATATTCATGTAACATTTTGTGAAGTTGATTGTGGTTGCTCTCATTCAATTATATGTGAACGCCCCTTTGACATTTTATAAATGAAGGTTGTTTTTTGTGTCTCACTGTCTCTGGACATTTATATTGTGCATGGTGAAAGTGTCATCTTTACACAATTCAACAAGGTCTGGCCCAGTCCAGTGTCTGGATTGTGTATACACATGTACCTTATATATAAATAACACAACCAAGATGAGAAGAATCATTACGTACTGAGCAACCACTGTTGTGTATTTGTAACAAGGTACAAGTATGAAATCTCATTCTAACACAAAGAGACGTGGCATGACAAATATATCACGTTTTAACAAATGGCACATTTATAAAATCATAAATTTCTTATAACATAGTACATAAACAGAACAAATGAGTACTTTACGTTCGTTGAGGTGCATGTTATTCATTTGAATCCACACTGACACACTCACACACACGGCACAAGTTTCTTGCAGGCACGGAAGTGACATTAGTTCTGACTAGCAAGTTGAGGAATGGCTAACGGCTGAGAAGAGAGCAACGTCGATTACGGAGATGGCGCCACAGGCACCCGCATCTTCTTGAGGCAGGATGGCTCTCACCTAAGAGCTCGTTGTTGACATCTTGTCCGACAGGCACAAGACCCCATCGGTGCATCTATGATCGGTGACCTCTAGCGGCTCAGCCACAGGTCATTGTTCCTTCTATAGACGTTTTAGGGCAAGGTAGGGACCGTGATCTGACAAGAGCCTATTTTTAGCTCAGGCCTTAAAAGTTGGTGTCATTAGGCACGAAGGGTCAACTGCGCTGTCGCTCCACCTGACGTGGCGAGCAACAAATATAGAAACCGTCTTGGACATCTTCATTGCTGCCCCCTAACCGTACCGTGTGCAGAGACCAGGACCGACCCCTTTGTCGTACACAGAGGTGCTGGATGTCACCTCTCCTTGGCTGCTGGGTTGACCACCGTCGATTCAGGGCGTGGTGTGCATGCCATCATCATCGTCCGTTGTGTGCTCCCCTCATTGCTGTCGTCCTCGTTCCTTGTCAGCTCGTGTGTGGTGTGCCAGGTGTCGTAGCTTCAACTCCCTCTTGTTCAGTTACGCCACCTTAACACACTAAGACAACTAATTTTAGTACACGGAAAGCGCTTATGTTTAACCATCAGTACCATACATTTTTTTGAAGAAAATGAACTTGTTTCATTGCAAAAGCAATAATTTTACTTGTTTGTAAATCAACTTCAGGATCAATTAAAATAGAAATGTAACAGAATCTTTTATACATAAACATAAAAATGTACAAGACGACTTGCTTCACAGTCGTTCACACACACACACACACACACACACACACACACACACACACACACACACACACACACAAAATCAAGGGGTAGGGAATCAAGATTATCTGGACAGGATCCCATTACCATTTCTAACTACCAATTCCTACGACTAACACGGTGTTGGCCAACCCGACTATATACCTACTATTAACTACCTATTATCTCTAATCTTGTTTTTTCTTCTGAATTCCCTATGTGGCAGACGTCCCTCTTATTGTGCCTGCGAACATGTATAAAACACAACAAACGTAGACATGTGTCAGTCTTACCAAGATTTTTGTTGGAAGTTTGGATAGCTTCCTTTATCGTGTTCTATTGCGACACTTCTTCTCTCCTCTATTTTCTTCCCGTTTTGTACTATTGTCACGAATGTTTTTATAAGACCTGTGAACATATTTCGTATTAGCAATGTCTCAATGGCACAGCACAAATATAGCTCACTGCTCACACTCGCAGTTGTTACACTATCTTGGTATCAACAAGTATTTCTGGCGTATTAATGCTGCCATTTTCTCTGTAGTTAATTACATCCGGTTCTTTTTCAACATGCACTTGGTGTGCCAATTCACGCAACTGCGCATAGCTGTCCACCTTTTACGCATTCAGGGGCATACGAGATGCATCGGTGCGTCCTCGTAACGACCTACGGGACTGGCCACCTTAAATATGTTCTCCAATGACAGGGATACAATTACGGGGAACTTTTGCGTAATTTGCAGAGTTCCTAATCTATCTTTTTCTAGGGGTACACCCAGAAATACTTGTTTTCCATTCTTTAATCGTGTGTTTATACAAAATAATCTAGTTCAAAATGGTTCAAATGGCTCTGAGCGCTATGGGACTCAACTGCTGAGGTCATTAGTCCCCTAGAACTTAGAACTAGTTAAACCTAACTAACCTAAGGACATCACAAACATCCATGCCCGAGGCAGGATTCGAACCTGCGACCGTAGCGGTCTTGCGGTTCCAGACTGCAGCGCCTTTAACCGCACGGCCACTTCGGCCGGCAATAATCTAGTGCACCTCACTTTCACAACATCGAGAGGCGAGATATTATTAACAATAAAAACACAAAATACCGGCACATATAAACGAGACATTCTACCACTAAGATCAGTACATACATAAACAAACAAGACACTTTAGCAAAAATCGTTACTCTAAGCCTATATTTACTACGTGCGCGCTCTGGTCTAGTCATTCGTAATCCTGCCCGTTAAGGTGGAATGGACAAGGCTTCGGAGGGCGGACTTCGACCTCTTCCTGGTGGTTATTTTGGTAACCATTATTCCTGTTCCTTCCCGATTGCTGATTACCGCCCCAAGTCCTTTGTAATTTATTATGTTGCACCGGAGAGTGTCGCTCTTCTTCCGTGTACCTTCTTTTCGAGTTGCCATTACTCTTATCTTGATTGTGGCCGTTGTAGTTCGGCACTGGCCTACTATCCCACTGAGGTCCATTATTGCGACGGTTGTTATTTTGTTCACGCTGTCAGCGTTTCTCCCGCCCCTGTTCCTCTTGAAATGCGAATTCCAGTTAGCGCAAAATGCCCTGAAATGCCTCAGTATCGCTACCACAACGACCGGCAAGTGATTGTTAATACGAGATGGGAAGATCCATGTATCATAATCTGACGATTTCCGCACCGCTACATGGGTTGTCTAGGTACTGGTTCCTTTTTGTCATATTTTCAAAACATTTGACCGGACTCCAGTACCCTGCCCCTTCCATATCTCTGGACATCATAATTTCTTGTTTGATTCTTTCTTGGGTCTCTTTAGACCAATACTTGCCAGAAGGCATTTTTGAATTCTTCGAACGAGACGCTCGTCTTCTCTGCATTTCTCATGTACTCAGCGGTCGCGCCCTCCATATGGGAGCGCACAAAATCCAGCTGATACATCAGTGGCCAGTTTGGGGGCAAAAATAACTCGAATTGTCCCATAAAAGGTTTTGGATGCAAGCTATTACCTTCGTCCTTGTAGCGATGGCACTTTCGGACTGATACAAAATACTTGTAGTCAAACCGGTCATCATTCCACTTATCATTTCGACCGTTCTTACGATTCGTATGAACTTCGGGACGTGGACGAATTCGTTCCGACACGCTATCGTCATCTCTCCCCCTCTGTATGTTCGACAGTTGTTCGGTACATCTAATCAGCCGGCAGCAATTGTACTCACTGGACTGCTGCGCGCTGTCCGTGTTTACCTCGGTCGTTGCCTCAGAGCTGTGAATGAAGGCGTGGCTCCCGTTGCTTACAGTGTCAACTTTGTCACACCGTGAAGCGGTTATCTGTGTTCCGGCAAGTGACGGTTCAGTCGACGCAGTAATTACACCCTTCTCCTTTCCTGACGTCTCTGTAATGAGACGTTATACCTCGTCCTCTAAATTTCTTTTTAATGTGTCCACCTCCTCTTTCAACATCTCGTTGGTCCCTATGTCCGGTTGCTCTTGTTGCTTTTCTTCGACACGTTTCATCCGGTTTTGTAGCATTGATAACATGACCTTTCCTACTTTTGCCGTGCTTTGCGTGGAGTCCCGAGTTTCTCTCGCTATTTTCCTTGCAACCTTTCGCAATTAATTTGGCTTCCATTGCCGTCCATACTATACCCTCTACAAGATGCATCGTGCCTTGTCAGTCATTTATGTTCAGCTCTACTGTTCGCTCAACGTGAGTTAGGTGATCTTTAATGGCTTCATGTAAGAGGCATAGTTCTTTCCTTCTTACAATGCCTCAGAATATGTCGTACCAAGCGATCCATTCTTCTAGTCAAGTTGTGCCACAAATTTCCCTTCTCCCCAATTCTATTCAATACCTCCTCATTAGTTGTGTGATCTACCCATCTAATCTTCAACATTATTCTTTAGCACAACATTTTAAAAGCTTCTATTCTCGTCTTGTCTAAACTATTTATCATCTACGTTTCACTTCCATACATGGCTACATTCCATACAAATACTTTCAGAAACGGTTTCCTGACACTTAAATCTATACTCGATCTTAACAAATTTCTCTTCTTCAGAAACGCTTTCCTTGCCATTGCCAGTCTACATTTTATATCCTCTCTACTTCGACCATCATCACTTATTTTGCTCCCCAAATAGCAAAATTCTTTTACCACTTTAAGCATCTCATTTCCTAACCTGATTCCCTCGGTATCACCCGATTTAATTCGACTACATTCCATTATCCTCGTTTTGCTTTTGTTATAATAAATACGTGAGTATGTTGGCTAATTATACAAATAGAGGAATAATAAATGTAAAGGTAAATGACCTCACTATTGAATGCATCTTAAAATTTTCTGTCTCGTAAATGTCAATAAATTGTGTTATGTATTGTATAGTATTTGTTGTAAATCGGAAACTACTTGTGGGAATTAGTGAGTACAGGATGCACAAAAAAAAAACCAAAAAAATCTTTGTGAGACACACTGGAAGCAACAACATGGCGTGCAGACAGAACGGGAGGCTAATGGGACGCCGTCTGTAAACCAAAGCCGCGTCGCGGACGTGGGAAAACAGCTGGGCTATTCATCGGCGACCTGAAGATCTGGGGCGGCAGACAATGACGGCGCAGGTAACAGGCGGCAGCCGCAACAGCCCTGCTCGTTCGGGGCAACATGGGTCTCTAAACGGCCACCGATGACTTGTTTCCACCGTTGTACTACACGATGGAGACGAGATAAGCCAATTGTACACATGATACAGTCAAGTAAGCCTACAGCAACTGCTAATAGCTGTACGGAACTGTCAACTATATTTGATTTCTTCTGCGGCCCTCCGCCGTCTTCTGCAGTCACCTCGCATTGGCTTCTGAGGAATCTGAGTCACGCACAACGACTCAAGTTCCATGTATAGTGTCACCAAACACATAACCTACCTGTCCACAATTACCGATATCCTTATCCAAAATACAATAGTTATATCACGAGAAAGAAGCAACATGAAGAACAGAAGAGTAGGAACACAAAAATAGTAAAAGAAGAAACACGAAGAACTGAAGACTAGGCACATTTACACTTCTCTTAGCCGACGCAGAAGAATTTTAGGTGACCTATAACGATCTTACCTGACTGTACCTCCCTCATACTGTGTGCAGAGTTGACGAAAACTTCGCTCTTTCAAATAATACACCCACTTACCTGGCTGTATAATTCGAGGATCTTTCCACATCATCAGTTCTGGGAGAGACTGGCACCCTAATGAGATCAACAATCGGCTGAGGTGATTCTTCAATTTCTCCAGGCGTATTTTATGAAGAAATAAATCTCGGGTGAATAGCCTGGTACGAGTGTGCATAGGATGAAGCGCATCACATACCTCTACGGGGAGATGTATCGCAGCATGAAAAGGATCGACAAGCTGTGTCATCGGAGAAGTCGTCTACTGAATTCTTTTGTTTTTCTTATGAAGTGCGGAGAAGAACGTGTGGTATCGAATTTTGCTAAGGGCAATCGTCACACAGACTAAGCGGCTGCCAGAAGAATCAAGAAGCGTGCCAGCCTAGCTTTGGTACGAGAGAGAGTTCGCTTCACGCGGTGGCGCTTGGACACTACCAACAAAGAACTCCTACAGTTACATCTACAACTGACCAACCGGTTCAACCCCTGGACGTGGAATTGGGTTGATGGTGTCACATGAGCCACAGCGGACTCAACCCAGAGGAAGTCAACCGAACGACAGGCATCCAAGTTTGAACGTATATCGGAGAAACAACCTTCTGATAGCAGCGGAAAGACCATCATCAATACCGGCAGGAGTGGCCGAGCGGTTCTAGGCGCTACAGTCTCGAACCGCGCGATCACTACGGTCGCAGGTTCTAACCCTGCCTCGGGCATGGATGTGTGTGATGTCCTTAGGTTAGTTAGGTTTAAGTAGTTCTAAGTTCTAGGGAACTGATGACCTCAGCAGTTAAGTCTCATAGTGCTCAGAGCCATTTGAACTATTTTGAACCATCATCAATCTCACTAACAAGGAACTGGATGATGACGGTATTTCGGTTCCTAAGAAAGGATTGAATTTCGCTCCGACTCCTAAAGATGTACCCATTGCTCACATCATTAGCACAGTGGAATAAACATATGCTCGACTTCCACCTGAAGCTGCTGAAGAAGTTCGTCGCCAAACCTGCAGAGCTCTAACCAAAACAAAGCTGATGAATCCGAACATTTCCTACGGGAGCTAAGAGAAGATGCATACATAGTAAAATTACCTGCAGACAAATGCAACGCAAAAGTGATCCTATCCCGACAGGATTATGCTGAGAAGATGCGGGGCCTTCTTGGTGACAGCGCATACCGCAAGATTGACGCCGATCCTACCAAGAGGGTCGAGGGGAAGACTCTGGCGCTTCTCAAGGATTCCGGCTGCCCTGACGAGATCACTAAGAAGCTATGCCCGGCGGCTGCTGTCCCTCCTAGACTTTACGGATTGCCGAAGGTGCACAAGGAATCGATTCCGTTACATCCCATTGTGAGCAATATTGGTGCCCCAACGTACCTTCTCGCCAAGCACCTCAAACAACTGCTTAGCTCTTACGGGTGTGGTGTGTACATTTCCCAACGTGTCTCCGTGGATTTCCTGGGACGCATCAACAACCTTGTGCTTAAGGAATCAGACATACTGGTGAGCTTCGACGTGGTATCTCTATTCACTTAAGATCTGTTACAAGAATCGTCGGAACTCATCAGCCAGAAATTTGACGAAGAGACCACTAACCTTTTCAGATATGTTCTGGCATCAACTTACTTCTTATTTGACGGTGAATACTACGAGCAGACAGAAGGAGTAGCCATGGGGAGGCCACTCTCACCCGTTGTCGCAAATATGTACATGGAACATTT
The DNA here is from genome assembly GCF_023864345.2 of Schistocerca serialis cubense. Lineage (NCBI taxonomy): Eukaryota > Metazoa > Arthropoda > Insecta > Orthoptera > Acrididae > Schistocerca > Schistocerca serialis. The sequence goes on from NW_026047573.1 coordinate 4,825,584, forward strand.
CGAGGAAGACGCTCTTGAATCAGCACATCTAAAAGCCATCTGTTTCTTTATATATGTGAATGATACCTTCGATATTTGGCCACATGGAAGAGATAAACTGGCAGACTTCTTCACACATCTCAACTCCAGACACGAGAATATTAAGTTCACCATGGAGATCGAAACGGATGGGATGCTCCCATTCCTATATGTTTTGATTATAAGACGAGCTGACGGCACTTTGGGCCACAGCGTGTATAGGAAGAAGAGGCACACCGATTTGTACCTACAGCGGATAGTTGCCACCACCCGGCACCAAAGAATGGCGTGCTCAAAACTCTTGTACACAGAGATTACACCATCTTCGACAGGGACAGTCTCCAACAAGAACTGGACCATCTGAAGACCGTGTTTCGGAGAAACGGTTACAAGGAAGGCACAATTCGGAAGGCTCTACATCCCACACCTGCAACACCGACGGAAACTGAGGATGAACCTTAGGAGGAGGCGGCCTTGGCGGTTATTCCGTTTTGTGGGGCCTTATCCGTAAAAACTGGACGAATTTTACGTAAAGACCAAGTGAAAACCATCTTCCGTCCTCCAAGCAAAACCAAGAGCCTTCTTGGTAGTGTCAAGGACAACTTTGGTCTACGTAAATCAGGGGTTTATCAGATACCTTGCCAATGCGGTAGTATATACATAGGTCAAACCATTCGTACCGTTGAGGACCGATGCCGAGAACATCAACGGCGCACTAGACTGCAATCGCTGAGCCAATCGCTGAGCATTGCCTGTCGGAACTCCACAGCATGGGTTATGACCAAACCAAAGTCCTGACACAGATTTCCAAATACTGGGACTGTGTCATCAAAGAAGCCACAGAGATCAGAGTAAGGGAGCCACAACTAAATCGGGACAGCGGTTGCATCCTTAGCAAGGCGTGGGAACCCGCGATCACCCGGATTAAGAAGAAAAAGGATATTTCACAGAGTGTAAGGACTTCGGGGGAGGAGGGAAGAATTAACGAGAGCGGTTCCAGCAAACCCTCCTGAACGAGAAGACCTAGGACGCAGCGCCCAGACGGCGGGAGAACGGACGCTGTACCTGGACCGCGCGCGCACTGACTCATAGGAAGCGCCTGAGGGAGGAGCGGGAGGGGGACTGTCCTATATATACCTGGCGCCGACCCACCACCGGTCAGTACATCAGCGCACCTGATGATGGCAACGTGGTCGATTGCCGAAATATTGTGTCCTATGCACACTCATACCAGGCTGTTCACCCCCGGCTGGGGGTCCAAAGACTGACTTGTAAAGGCAGCATGTACGACCTCGAAAAATCTTCGCTTCCTAAACTTCACAAAAAACAGTGCTTCCATCCCCGTACACAAATTAAGACGAAAGTGTGTTGTGAAATCCAAATAAGTGTGTGACTCTTCATGAAAAAGGTGCATAATGTAGTGAACACTGAACAGTTACACCCACAAACTAACAGTTTCCGACATCTACCATTTGTGTGAACATTTTTACTTATTTTTCAGGGTATTCTTAAGAAAATATTTGTGTATGTATTCATGTAAAATATTGTTTGACAATCTCTTTGATATTGATGCGATGTCCTTCACTGTTTTTATCTATTTGCGTATTTCCAGAATTTTATTTGTGTATGTATTTATGTAAAATTATTGTTTGTCATTTCTTTGTTAATGATGCTGTGGGTTGTTATTTTATGTATTACATTTAACACACCGTGAACAAACACATTTTTAATAAGAGTTCGGATCGACCACCAATTTATCTAATACTAATTGTCACAGTAAATGTAAATGCAGTCGTCAAAGAACACTTTAGAACATAGATTTTGGAAATGTTTAAAGAGTATACACGTTAGGGTAACACTAGACCTGGTCAATCCGTTTGTGAAATGATGTTTTTTTTGTGATGTAGACCAAGAGCATAAATATGACCAACTAATAATTACGCAAACTGTTTCACAGAATTTTATACATTTGTATAATAAACAATAGATAACCTCTTGAATAATTGATGTAACTGCTTCTCTTGGATATTAATGGCTAAATGAAGCACATGTAATTTATTGGGCGACCACTTTCAAGAGATTAGGATACTTTAATATTTTTTGCCTCAACCTATGTCTTAGGGATGGATGAATGACAGATGACGTGTGCCTTAAGTCTAAAGAAAGATGGGTGGGAACTGCCATTTTTGAAAGAGTATTAAAAAATTTTGTAATGTTAGATAATTTCTTTTGATACTGTATATTCCAACTGTCACGTCTCGGGAATATGTCTCAAACATAAAGATTAGACAGATTGTAATAAACATGTAATAAGTGAATTTATGGCAGTAAACCCATGAATGAATGCAGAATGACTGTAGAAAAACATATAGATTCAAGTGGTCCTCTGCCCTCGTATTCTTATTAGTTCGCTTGCACAGGCAATTGATGGTCATATGATTTTGTACAGGATGAGATAATACTATAAGAATTACCCCATCATAGTACCAAATAATTAGTTAGGTGGAGGTATTGTAGGGTGGCTATAATTTCGCACCTTACAAGCTCTCCTCCACATACTTTTACGTGATCTGTAAACACAATTAGGTATCACGTGATAGGTTGTACATCGTATATATGAATATATAAAGGAGACTGACATTATCGGCCGGCCGCTGGTGGCCGTGCGGCTCTAGACGTTTCAATCTGGAACCGCGTGACCGCTACGGTCGCAGGTTCGAATCCTGCCTCGGGCTTGGATGTGTGTGATGTCCTTATGTTAGTTTGGTTTAAGTGGATCTAAGTTCTAGGGGACTGACCTGAGATCTTAAGTCCCATAGTGCTCAGAGCCATTTGAACCATTTTGAACTGACATTATCACGTACGTCTTGTAAATAATTGTTAACGCTTAGTACATGAAAGATGACGGAGTGTATTTACTACAAAAACGGCGTAATGAATGATTGTCTATACTAGTAGAGGTTGGAACGCCATTGGAAATGAAACGGCTGGCAGAACTCGAGCTCTGGGTGGAAGACCCACACAGGTGTGTTGGTCCTGCTCAAACACAGGAAATAGCAAGACGGACGCCGTAGCACCTGAGCTCTGGAGCACAATAGGGTGACGGCCGGCCGCTGTTGTTGTAGGGGCCGGAAGGATAACCGGGTAATACTTCCGAACGCTGAAAATCTTGGAGGCAGGTGAGAAGAACAAAAAAGCGGCACCTTGGAAAACACGAAGGCTGGGTTATTTCCAAGGATTTATACTCACAAGTGTACCATTGTACGATATAGGTTTTTCCTCGCAAACTGTCCGCGCTGGACAACAAAAGACTAAAATATGGTTAGTCGGCGTTCGGAAGAATCTGTAGAGAGGGAGAGTATTCCGTGGTGTCGGGAATGTGATTAGTTTTCGGAATTACAATGATGGGGAGCCTTGCTGGGAAGCCAGAGCTGGAGAGACGTGGTCTTCCGTTGTGAGCGCCCGTGTGTGACGGTCGCTTGATATCAGCTTTTGTTGGTACAGACAGACTTGCTGTCTTTGCTCTCAGTAGAGTTTATAGTTAGAACAGTTACGAACTGTACTGTTGCGAACGTATACGATTCTAGACTTCACCTCCGGGTTTGAAGTCGTCGTTGAGTACGCAGCGTTCAGTAATTGAGGGCACTTCCTCTGCCTATACTTACGTTGAGACGTTACGTGAACACCGTCCTTGTGGTTGGGAGTTCGCGTGTCTCGTCTGTAGAACACAGAGAGGAGAAGACAGTATTAGAGTATATTAGTCAGAGGACCGCCTTCCGCCGTCTTAGCGTTTGAAAAAAATTATTTGTGGCTGGAGTTTTTCCATCGTCGCAGACGAGTACGAGAACCATCACTTCGGCGCACCGGACGCAGTACATATGGCGATATCGCAAATTGCTTCGGCTTATTAGGGCTATAAAAGCTAAACAGCTATGATCACGGTAGTTTACTTCCACTGAGGTTCCACGTCACCGTAGATCATCTTTGAAAGTAGTATCTTCAAATGTTTCGTACGTAGATGATGGCAGTCATTCCGCGGTAATTGATATTAGACCTCGCAGTCATAATAAAGGGCAGAGTTGGGCAACTGATCAGTAATTTTACTTAGGAAATGTAAACTTTGTAATGTAAAGGTTTCTTTTAATCTAAAATGAATATATAAGCAGGAACAACGCTTATCGATTAGTGGGATTAGTTGCCTTCATCATTCGTTTGTGTTTAGATTGTAATTTATAGAACCAAGAGATCCTAAGGTCTGCTTCAGGAGGTAGTCAGGCTGGGCCAAATCTTCATTTTAGCGTTTTATTATTTTTCGTTGCGCACATTCGTTTTACACCCTCCTGGAGTAGCATAATGTTAGAGCGCTCGAAAACTGATTTGAATTTGGTTATTGCACGCACCTATCTCCTATTCTTAGAATGACAGATTCTGGGAAGGTTCTGCAAATTACACTGCCAGAACAAAATTAGTGCACTCTTTTGGGGTTTTCAATTCACTCAGAATTTATTATTACATATCGATTGCATGAAATGATTACATTTACAGATCAACAGCACAAGAGGTTGTGAGGCATCAAGCATCAATCCATGCTGCATCACCATGTTAGTACGTCGTGTAGCCTCCACAGGCGGCAATAGAGGTACTGACTCTGATGTCACTCGGTCGTACAGATGGCGAATACTGTTCCGTGGTATGTTGTTCCACGCCTGCTCGACTTGTTCACGTTGTTCTGCAGTAGTTGGTCGACGAGTCGCACTAGTCACTCCTCGTCCCATCACGTCCCAAACGTGCTCGGTTGGAGACAACTCCAGAGATCGTGCAGTACAGGGAAGTTGCTGCACGTCTTGCAGAGCACGTAGAGTTTGACCGCCAGCTGTATCTTGTTGTAACAAAATATAGCCTTCCTGTTGCAAAAACGGTTAAAGAACGGGTCTACCGACACTCTGCATGTACCAAGCGCTCGTTAGCGTCCCCTCCAGACACACCAAACGTGTGCGAGAGTCGTAGGTTACAGCTCCTCAGACCATAACGTCTGCGGTGGGGCCAGCGTGTCCTGGACGAATGCACTCTACGAGGCAGCGCTCACCAGGGCTACGTGGTACACGCAAACGACCATGACTTGGGTGCAGGCAGAATCTGCTTTCGTCGCTGTAGACCACAGTGCGCCATTACATCTTCGTCACGCTAGGCTTTGTCAGCCAGGAAAGTCTGCTGTGGCTGAAAACTCTCATGACACAGGACAGAGCATGAACTACGCAGATACAAAGATCCTTTCGTCCACTTCCACGTACTGGGACTTCATCATTAAAGAAGCAGTCGAAATTCGCATTAGTAGTGACATGGTCAATAGAGAGACGGGATTTCAACTCAGTAAGATATGGGAACCAGCCCTGGCGGTACTAAGGCATCATCGGCCGCGGTCGGACGAATCTGAGTGGACACAGACGGAGAAGTCCACACACTTAAACTGGGCTCCAACACTCTGCCTGCACGCGTGCTGGCCAGCTATTTGCGGCCGCGCTTCTCCCGCGTCGCCATTGAGAAGCCCGTGGCCCGTTTGTACGGCAGGGGGCACTGGATGTCGCCGTGCTCTACGTCTATGATGACGTTGTAGCCTCAACCCTTTGCGCCTGCGTTTTTCTAGCGAGTCAGCATATATACTGGCGAGCCTTTGCAGCAGTACAGCAGTAAGCACCTGAAGATGACGCGCAGCTGTCTCGTCAAAATATTGTGCAGCTTCCACAACATTATCCGACGCGACGCCCGTGAACCAATGAAGCATCTACTACATCCGGAAAGTCTTAAACAGCAGAATATTTGATACTTATCCGTTGCCTCGCCCTGAATAATTACAGGACAGCCCTGCTGCAACCGCTGTTTTTCAAAAACTGACTCACGCGATGCGTCTTTGCAAATTCCGTTAGATGAGGAGTGTCAGAAACTGTTTGTGGTCAACACGCATTTAGGGTGTTCAAATGTCTTGCGCTTGCCCTCTGGCAGCGCCTCCGCGCCAGCCATATAGCAACAGTACTTCGAACAACTTACTGCAAAAGTTACATTCTGTTCAAATTACTTTGACGATATTGTGGTGTCAGGACATATACCGCAGGAAAATATCAGAATCCGTCGTACGCTTTTTCAAGTAGTTACAGTTGCAGGTTTGAAGTGTCGCCTGGAGAAACGTGTTTTCTTCAGAGTGAAATTCAGTACTGATGACATGTTCTTAACATCCAAGGTGTTCATCCCTTTCAGTTACATTTTCTGGCCATCCAGCACCTTCTGCCCTGCGGAACGTGACGGCAATGCTGTCAGTTTTCAGGAAGATGACGCATTATATCCGAATTTTAGCCAACGCATCACAGATGGTGGCTCCGTTGCATCGCTTGCTCCAGGAGCATCTGCCTTTTGTTTGGACCAAAGAGTGTCAGAAGGCATTTCAGAAACTTAAAAATGTCTTGTTGAGTGACAGATGCCTTGTTCTCTTCGATCCCGCTAAGCCTGTGGTTTAACAGGATGGACACTTCTTCGCAGAGAATTGGAACTCTGCACTCTCACAGATTTGCTTCAGTGCGTAAGCCGAGTGCTTTCGCTTGCAAGTTATTGACCAAAACTCAGTGTAACTATTCTCAAATCTATAAGAAAGCGCTCGTTATCATCTATGGCATGGCGAAGTTTCACCATTATCGGAAGTTTTTCGTAGTGATGGACCATAAGTGACTTCATTCTTTTTCATCCGTCCAAACCTGTTCCACCGCGCACGACTTAGATGGTTCAACTTGGGCTCTGTTATTTGCACAGTACCAGTGCGAAATATTGTACCGGCCCACGTCTAAGCATCCAAATGCTGATGGCCTTTCTCGGCTTCCTATTCGCCGTGACTCTGAATTCGATGTTACTGCCGCATCTTGTTGTCAGATCCATGCGCCTCACATTGAACTTTTACCTACTTCTCCTCTGCGCTGTAGGAAAATTTCTCTGGCCACAGAATCAGACCGTGACTTTGACCCCCTGTTGCACTACATCTGTATGACCTGGCCTCGTTCAGTCAAAAATATTCCGAATTCTTTTGTGCGCCGACGATTTGCTTGTACGCGTAACTTCTCCGTTTATCACGGTGTGATTTTATTACAAAATGACTCCGGAATGGTGCGCTTATTCCTAAAGTGTTGCAAGAAAGTGTGTTGCGATTGCTACTCCAAGGACGTTGGGGGATTGCACGCACGAAATACTTTGGCCGTTGACAATGTGCGTGACGTGGCATGGGCGCCCACATTAAAGAGGTGGCCTCACAGACTCGCGATTGTGCTGGAACACTATCGGCCCCGCCGCAAACGTTTTCAGCTTGGCCAACGTCTCAATCGCCGTGGCAACGAGCGCATATTGACTTTGCTCGTCCCTTTGGGAACACTCGTTGGCTTAATTTTACGGATTATTTTAGCAAATATACGTCTGCAGTGGCCCATGAACTCGACTACGTCGCGTAGTACCTTTCAACCTTTGTCATCTATATTTTACTAGGAAGGTTTGTCTAAAGTGTTGGTTACAAACAAACGACCACAGTTTACGATTCAGGACTTTGAACAGCCTTGTACAGTCCACCTTACCAGTGTTCCGTTTCATCATCAGCCGAACGGAGAACCCGCACGATTTGTGCGTACTTTCAAGCAACAGACGAAATAACTACGTGCCTCGCACACACGGGACAAAGCGCCGCTGCTCTTCCCCGCGACGCGACGCTCCCAGCCCCGCGACGGTCTGCTGCCGGCGGAGCTCCTACACGGCCGTCGCCATGTTGCTCCAGTTGCTCCAGCACGCTGCTCCAGTCGCTGCACCCACCACAGCGCACGGCGCCTCCCACGCTCCTCATGTATCGCTTTGCCCCCCCCCCCCCCAGGGGACTCAGCATTTATGTGCTGGGTACGGGCTTGGCGAACCCGGGGTCCCCGAGCTGGGGACTGGTGTGCGCCGCCAGTCCTCTGACACCGTAAGCTCTGGGCATGCTTCAGGGACTACCGTGTGGAACGTTGTGTGTCGCAGGGACCGGGGATCTTGGCTTGATTGCCTGGATCGCGAGGACGGTACATACCTCTCTAAAAAACCGTTCAATCTTAAGGTGTGCTGCGCGCCGATAAGATGCATGGCTGTTGAGGTGGAACAGTCGCTAGCGGGCGACCTCTGAGGAACCTGCCGCACCTCAGTTGTATAAGGCTTACCCAGGCATGCGGGGCTCTGTCTGGGCTGACGTTTCGTTCCCTAGCTGCTCGTGGGACGCACATGGCAACCACGTATTTCCCTTCACCAACTTCGCAATCAGTCAAGCGCATGAGGGAGGCTAGTCCTCCAGATATGCAGATGGAAAAGAGTAACAGGGCTCATGGAGTCGTAAATGACAATGTTTTCATCGTGATTAAGAGGAAGGAGGGCTCATTTGAAAAAGTGTCTCCTTTCTACATACATAAAGGTTTAGAAGGACTCGCCGGTACACTGAAATCTATCAAACGCCTGAGGAATGGTACCCTGTTAGTTGAGACTACTAGGGCATCGCAAGTGGAGCTGCTTCGGAAGTCACCCAAGTTAGGCGAGTATGATGTTACTGTCGAGTTGCACAATTCCCTCAACTCCAGTAAAGGCGTTGTCACTTGCCGTGATTTAATGGATATCGATGTCGACGAGCTGAAGCAAGAATGGGCAACACAGGGGATTGTAGACGTGGAACAAAGGACACGTAGGAATAATGGAGTTATTGAGAAATCTGCCACTTTCATTGCGACTTTCAATTCGCCTGTCTTACCTGAATACGTTCTGGCTGGTTCCTCCGACTTAGGGTTCGGCCTTATATACCTAACCCTATGCGCTGTTCCAAATGTCAGCGATTTGGCCATACTACGACAATGAGTTGTGGGGGTGAACCAACCTGCGGTATCTATGGCAAGGCAGCTCATGAAGCTGGGACCAACTGCACATCTCCAGCGCTGTGTATAAACTGCTCTGGGAGCCATCCCGTCTGGAGCAGAGACTGCCCCGTCTTTGTGGAAGAACGAAAAATTCAGGAGATCAAGGTGACAAAGAGGCTACCTTATGTCGAAGCCAAAAAAGAGTATAGGGCTACAAAACCCCCTGTCTTTGCCACGTCCTATGCCTCCTTGGTGCACAACCGTGCGTCGCGAGTAGACGCTTCGACGCAGACCATGTCCAGCGTCGCAGTATCCTCCACCAATACCTGTACCTGTGTTTGTACCTGCCAGAGCACTCCCACTAACGATATCGCTATTCAGGCTGCTCCGCCTGCACCCACCGCTATTGCAGAGAAAGCTCCAGTGAAACCTTCGAAGGCCCTCCAGAAACAGAGTGCCTCTCCACTTCCCCCATCCCCAGCTTCCACAAAGAAAACGGGACCAGGGAAAGGGGCACGGCGTTTGACGTCACACCTGCCAAAGGCACCATCGGATGTCGTCATGGCATCCCTGACTGATGAGGAGGACATCGTCATGGATTTTGATACCTCTTCCCCAGAACCTGGCAGCCCCTCTGCTGCCACTCGCTCCACAAGTGCCTCACCAGCGCGGCGCAAAGACAGGGGGAAATCTAAACCGAAACGCTGATATGGCTCCCATACTTCAGTGGAATCTGAATGGAGTCAGACCTCGCCTTGCAGAATTGCGGCTGTTAGTACAGGCAAACCCCATTAGCATCTCTTTGCAAGAGACACATTTTAAAGAGACTGACACGCCTGTACTTACGGGATATCGCATGTACAGGAAAGACGACCTGACTGGTAATAGGGCTCAGGGTGGGGTGGCAGTGTTCATTAAGGACACATTCCACTCCTCACCTGTGACTTTAACCACAACGCTACAAGCGGTTGCAGCTCGGACCCTGGCCCGGGTTAATGTCATAGTGTGCTCTTTGTATTTACGACCCGCTGAGCTCATTCACAGTGAAGCCCTCGCACGGCTCATTGATCAGCTACCCCGTCCCTTTCTCATTTTAGGAGACTTTAATGCTCATAATGCATTATGGGGTTCCAACAAAACCTGCCCCAGAGGCCAGATGATTGAGCAGTTGCTCCGGACTTCCGACATCATACTGCTGAACACAGGTCAGGCCACGCATTTTAGCACCGCTTCAGGTTTGCCTTCTGCCATAGACCTCTCTATTTGTTCGCCTGTGCTTGCGGACATTGCTCAGTGGGTCGTCGACGACGACCTTCATGGCAGCGACCATTACCCTATCTGGCTCCATCTGCCAGGTGAAATGGGTCGTATCGCACAGCCGCCAAAATGGTTGTTCCGGAAGGGAAACTGGACGCTCTACCGGCAGTTGGCTGTTTTTGAACGGTGTGAAGGCGTCCAGGATTGGGTGGATCACATTACGGCAGTGATGCACCATGCCGCTGATGTATCCATACCAAAGTCAAAGGGAACACCTGTGAGGCAGCCTGTCCCTTGGTGGAATGACGACTGTCGTACCGCCATCAGAGACAGGCGGGCGGCTTTGAGGAGATTCCGTCGGTGCCCCACTGCTGCGCATCTGACAACTTTCCGGATAGCACGGGCGCGGGCGAGGGCGAGGAAAATCGTTAGGGAGAGTAAACGGAGGTCTTGGCGTGAGTTCCTGAACTCCATCAATAGGTCCACATCTTCAAGCAAAATATGGGAAGCCATTAGGAGGATCTCAAGGCGATACTCTCGACCGCCAATAGCAGCTATACGTGAGCGGGGGTGTCTCCTAACATCTCCGAGAGACATCGCCCGGGCGTTGGGAGAATCTTTTCAAACTATTACGGCCGATTCTAGCCAGGACCCAGAATTTCTGCGCTATCGGGGTACACAGGAGAGGGCTGGTTTTGATTTCCGTTCACAGAACACTGAGGAGTACAACCAGCCTTTCTCTTTGTGGGAGTAGGACTCTGCACTGTCCATATCTCGGGATACCGCACCTGGCCCAGACCTGATATCGTATAGCATGCTGCAGCAGTTGGATCTGCGGTCAAAAGAAGTCCTCCTTCAACTTTTTAATGAAATTTGGAAGACAGGCGACTTTCCTAGTTCGTGTAAAGAATCGATTTTAATTCCGCTTTTCAAATCAGGGAAGGATCGGACCGAACCCAGTAGCTACCGTAGCATTAGTCTCACGAGCTGCGTCGGAAAGACATTTGAGCGTATGGTCAATAGGCGCCTGGTGTGGGTTCTCGAATCTAGATCCTTACTTACCCGCTGCCAGTGTGGATTCAGGAGGTATCATTCCACCCTAGATAACCTGATCCTACTCGAAACAGCGATACAAGATGCTTTCCTACGTAAGAAACACCTTATCGGGGTTTTCTTCGACCTGGAGAAGGCGTACGATACTATCTGGAGGCATACCATTTTGCGGCAGCTTTATGAGTGGGGTTTCCGTGGGCGTTTACCCACACTCATCCGATCCTTTCTGTCAGACAGGTATTTTACGTATAAGGGTGGGAATGTCCTGTCTGACCGTTTTAAGCAGGAGAACGGTGTCCCTCAAGGAAGTGTCCTCAGTGTGACAGCTTTCGCAATTGCCATCAATAGTATTGCGACCACAGTGCGACGGCCCGTGCAGTGCTCCTTGTTTGTGGACGATTTCTCCATTTTCTGTGCGTCTTCCTCCGTCACAGCTGCTACACGCCAATTACAGCTGACACTCGTGCGATTGGAGAAATGGTCTAAGACCACGGGCTTTAAATTCTCTTTGGAGAAGACCATTTGTGTAGATTTTAACCGTTCCCGTTCTCTTTTTAATCTCCCTGTTTTAAAAGTAGGAGACCCTGTTCTCCCCTTTATGGAAAAAGTGAAATATCTCGGGCTTATTTTTGATGAGAAGCTCACATGGTTGCCACACTTAAAGGATCTAAAGGTCCGCTGTTTCAAGGCTTTAAACGTCCTTAGATGCGTCAGTCATAGATCCTGGGGCGCTGACAGGGCACGTCTGCTCCAACTTTATAAGGCCTTTGTGCGACCTCGACTGGAATACGGATGTCAAGCTTATGGCTCTGCGAGACCTTCCTACCTCAAAATGTTGGATGTGATTCACCATGAGGGTATTAGGCTTTCAACGGGGGCTTATCGCACGAGTCCGATTGCTAGTCTGTGTGTCGAGGCGGGAGAGCCTCCGCTGTCCTTTCGGCGTCTTCTCCTCGTGGTACGGCACGCGTACAGGACCAAGTCCACTCCTCTTTCATTGGCGTCCGACACTTTTTCCCAGCCGGCGGCAACAAAGCCGTTTGGCATCCGTGCAAAGGAGAGTCTCGAGTCGGTACACCTGGAGGGCATTAAGGTCCTCCACCAGGGATGGAGTAGGGGATCTCCCTGGCCACTACAAAGGCCAAGATTACTTCTTGATCTGGCTGCTTACAGGAAGTATTGTACCCCGGACCACCTTTTTAAAATTAAACTTACTGAGATTTTATACCGCCATTCCGATTTTATTCCTGTTTACACGGATGGGTCTAAACAGGGGGATTTTATGGGCTGCTCTGCTGTGTTTCCCGATACTGTCCATCGGATAGGGCTCCCAGAGCAGTTCTCAGTTTACTATGCAGAACTGTTTGCCATTCTGCAAGCATTAGAACATATGCGCCGACATCGTGGCACGAAATTCATCATCTGCTCCGATTCCCAAAGTGCTCTACACGCTCTTCAACAAATGTACCCAGCAGATCGGATGGTGCAAGAGGTGCAGGACGCACTCCTGCTCTTGCAACAGCAGGGTAAGGATGTGATTTTCTGCTGGGTTCCAGGGCACATAGGGATTCCTGGAAATGAACTTGCAGATGTGGCTGCCAAGGAGGCTTGCTCCATCCCACCTCCTGCTCGCTGTTCCGTCCCCCTGCAGGCCATTATGTCTTTCGTGACTCGGAAGGTCATGCGTTGGTGGGAGGCTCAGTGGCTGGACGTGAGGGATAATAAGTTGCGAGCGGTGAAGGATTCTGTCCGACCGTGGCTCACCTCCTTCCGACAACGACGCGCTGAGGAAGTAGCCCTCACACGGGTTAGTATAGGACATTGTCCTTTGACACATGGTTTTCTGTTACGTCGTGAGGAGCCACCAACGTGTCAGACATGTGGGACACAGTTGTCGATACGGCATATTTTAACTGAGTGTGTTTTATATGCAGGTTTGAGGGAAGATTTCAGTCTCCCACCAGACCTACCCTCTCTTTTAACTAATAATGAGGCGAGTGTCACTAGAGTTTTACGTTTTTGTGTGATGTCTGGCCTTCTTCCCAAAATATTGGGATTGAAGTCTTAATGTGCTGTCCAGTGGTTTGGTCACCCATTATTTGTAAGTGGTCACTCGGCCACCGTTACTTATTTTTCCCTGTTTGTACTGCTATTTTATTTTTAGTTTTATCTCTCTGTTTTGCTGTGCTGTGTCCAATCTTGCAATTTGAACAATATCCATTCTCTCCCGATTCGGCTCTGAATTGAACTTTTGGGAACGGGCGCTGATAACCTCGCTGTTGTGCGCCCTAAAACACTAATCATCATCGCTTTGCGCCTATTGGTCCTAATCTTTTCAGAGTTTTTGGTCGCACCAGGTGCTGGAAGAGAGGGCCGATTCTTCGAAATTTGGGCGCTTGCATGTATTTAATTCAATGTGCTGCTGGATTGCTGCGCCGCTGTCAAAACCACATTCTTGCTTGTCGATTGCGAGACTGTTGCGCAGATTTTCTGTCCCCAGATTCGCATCCTACGGTGATCTTGCGGACGGCGAGGCCGCCCCCGGGTGTCTCCTCGGCACCGCCTGCGGAACTGATGGAGCTGGACCGCTGGAGGCGCCACTGGACAGAGCGGGCAGCGCCACACCTCCGGCGCCCCCTGTTAACGCTGGCGTGACCAGCCGGCCGCCTTCGGTCGGCCCCAGTTCTGTCACAGACTTCGAGAGCATCATTACTGAGTAATAGGAAGACGATACTTGGCCTGCATTCTACCAATAGTAGTAGTGTATAAAAGTACTTTTATGTATGACGCACGGCAAGCACACGAAGATGTCTCATAACAAAAAGTTAAGTTTTGGTTCATTCCTCTTTAGAACTAATCGTTTTGGATTCCTGCCACCCTCCACCGCCACTTCTCTCCTTCCTTGTTTGTGACGGTGCTGACCCCACAGAAGCCGACACAAAAGTCAGCAAGACAAAACTGATTATTTTTGGAACTCCTCAAAGTCATGAACAAAGGATGTATTCAACACTCATATCATGAATGAAAAACACAATACTTTTATTAATCAAGTCATTGCTTTAGTTTAAAGTCATTTTCCTATGCAGTCTGAAGTCTACATAGCAACCATATATTTCTGAAAGACTAAAGATAACCTTTACAATAAATAGGAAACTGTATGCATCAATCAGAAACAGGTCTTATATTAATGGTTTTGCATAATATTGCAGGCACTGATACCGACAATGCATTATGGGAAAAAGACAGGTTCATGACGTGACATAATAAAGACAATGTCTGATATAGCAAAGGAGAAAATTGGTATAGTCGCCGACGAAGAGGGGGAGATACAATTAAAATTAAACGATGCTATGGTAACCTCACTATAAAAACCAATATCCATCATAAAAGCTTCAAAATAAAAAAAAATCTTGTTGTGATAATATAATATCAACAGAGTAATATAAAGAGTGTTCTTTAGACCTTAGTAACATATGAAGTCATTTGTGTAGCCAGTTTTATCAGTTAAACGTTTCCCAAGCGCCTGAAATATGCTGAAGCTAAGGCTTTGCGCAGGACTTGAGGTACAGAAATGTTGCAACTTCCACCCAGTTTTCCTTTGCCAGCGTTCTAGAACATTGTCGTTAAAGATTTACACAACTGGCTACTTGACCATTTGGTAACAAATAATATATTCTCAAAATCACAATTAGGATTCCTTCACGATTTAGATGCTCAGAACGATATTTACACACATAGTGATAATGCACTTAATTCATTAGACATAAATTATCGGCTCCTGTAATATTTTGTGATGGGTCAAAGGCGCCTGACGGTGTAAATCATTATATTTTAAGAATATTATGGCGTTACAAGAAACGCTGGAAAAATTGAAATCTTTAAACGCGAAAATTTTAGGTTAGGTTCTGCCGCGACAGTTATTGACACCAAATGAAATAAGTTTACTGTTACCAGTCAGCGTTGATTTATATCCACGACGCTTTTTAACGTTTCAAACAGGTGGTTCAAGTGGATCTAAGCACTATGGGACTTAACATCTAAGGTCATCGGTCGTAACATGTCATATTTATGCTGTCATATTTTGTAAACATATTTGGCGTCTGAAAGCTACTAGATGCAAGGATCATATCGAAAAAGAGAGACATTATCACAAACTACAAAGAATATACATCATAACAACATCATTATCGAATAAATTTTAAAGCATTTTGGAGAGCTTTGTTTTGAGGTGTCGAATACATGTGTTGGTAAAAATAGTATTTCAGGTGGTATATAAATCAGATTTTATAAAGTTCATGTAGCTTAAACTTCGTTCCCGTTTATACAATCAGGTAACACATTCCAAACTTTGAGCACAACAGTTATGTTGGCTACAGTTGTAAAATTATACATAAATAACAATTTTGGTTTGGATTCACAGATATTAATGAAAGGGTGGAAGCAGAGGAAGAGGGAGAGAAAGAGAGAGGGTGGAAGGAGTGATTGGAAGAGAGGAAACTTTCCAAAGCAGGGACTTCTAAAGATTATATCTGTTACATATAACAACTGACTACAGGTTGTGGTAATACATTGGTTAATGCTTTAAAACGTGCAAATCGATCTGAAACTAGTTCCATTAGTTGATGCACATATAGCGTCAAGCTGACAGAATGTACAAACTGTTGATGTGATGGTATATTTGTAAATGAATTCAATCCTTTGTATATTTGGGGGATGTCATGGTAACATAACTAAATATTTATGGTAAATTTTACGGTGTGTGTGTGTGTGTGTGTGTGTGTGTGCGCACTGCAAATTTAATAATCTAGGCAACTTCTGAAAACAGAAAATATTCTTGTAAATATTGTCATCTAAGCTGGATTCCGGTTGTTTTGTTTAGTGCCTGTATAATTGCAGTGTTTCAAGGATGTCTAGTTTTTTGCCTTTAGGTCTGACGTGTATGATGCTGCTTCTTGTGTTGTTAACATGATGTTTTGTTTCATGCAGGTGGGTGACTGCTGCTGATGTGTGGTATTTTTTGTTTCGAATCTAATCTCAAATGATCTATCTGTTTGGCGTTGTAGAAGTGGTCCAAACATTCGATTTTGTATACACCTGTGCAATGAACTGGGTTTCGTGTGTTACTGTTGTGAGGTAACTTCTGTCCAGTCTTGTTGCCTACGGTAAAGGGTATGTTTAAGCGTTTTCGTTTTAAGACATTGGCAAACTGATATGAAATGTTGCCTAGAAATGTGAACAATAAATTGAAATAATAAAACAAACAGCAATTGCAAATGGTTATAACAGCTCCCTAATAGACACCCTAAAACACTCAAGAGTGACAAAGCAATCACATCACAAAAATTAAAAAAAAATCTTCCATAGAATTCCATTTCTAGGTAATAATTAAGAGAATACAACCAGCAGGTGCAATCTCTAATATTTTTTCATCGGCCCGTACTATACATAGTAATAGGTAAGAGCCAATAAGCTACGTGGATGACACCTTCGTCCTGTGGGAACATGACAGAAAGGCTCTGGCTGAGTTACTGGACCACCTGAACAGCGTCCGCGGAAACAAATAACTGACGATGGGGCTAGAACATAAGAGATGCCTTCCAGTTTTGGAAATGCTAATAAGAGGAGATAAATACCGTCTTCCTAGCAGACGCAGTCTATGGAAAAAAGACCCACTCAGATCTGTACCTCCATGCAACGAGCTAGCGTCACTGGCGCAGAGATGCTCTGCAACAGCTTAGACTGTATGCTGCCAGAAATAGAGTACAGTGAAGCGCAGATTCACGTGCATAGAAGAAAACGAATGATAGAGCCATCCGTAAGTAACAGGAACATACCTTTATCGCCTATGATGAGACTATGTAAGCCAAAACGGTGAGGAACTGCGGGAAAAAAGACCAGCAGTCTTTGAACCACTACGAAAAACGAAAAATATGTTTAGCTCGGTAAATGATATAATTCACTTGTGAATACCAGGTGTATATGGGCATGCTTTGAGAGTGTCGCCGCCAACAGATTCGGAAAACGCAGCACAGCATCTCGCAACGGTGGATGGAACACATTAGATGCGTACGCATGTGGCATAAAGACAAATCAGCACTTGTTAAACGCAGTCTCAACGAAGGGCATGCGTTGGAATATGAGAAAGAAAATAAGTTGTGCCGAGTTAGTGAATTTTTTGAGAGCATCATCAAAGCCTCCCCCCCCCCTACACAAACACACACACACACACACACACACACACACACACACACACACACACACACACACACACACCACTCTTGGGGATAGTCGACCACATTTCGGGTGTATACAGGGTGTAACGGCTATATAATTGCAGATGTTTCTATTACTGCCTGAATACGGTGTACTGCACAACATTATGTCTGCATTCAGGTAATTTGCAACTTATAATTATAGCTAACACAAGTGATATGTTTGTAGCTTGATTAGCCTCTCCAAGTGTGTGTGGCAAGAAGAAGCCATTAATGCATATATTCCCTTGGGAAGAAACACAGATGTTGAAGTGTGGACACGAGGACGCCAAATAGTTAGTCTATCCCGAAAGGTGTAGTCGACTTAGTGGTGGTGTTAGGACTGTGCAGAAAACATCAAGTCATAAAGTTTGTGACGTCTTTGTGAGAAGACTGCACGACGGAGTAAAAAAAAAAATACCAACACATACATTAGTGTAATTTTTGAAGTACCACTGCACTTACACGCACTAGACCCTGTATGTGGGATACCAACGCAATCTCGACATTTCGCCAGGAGTTGATAGGATTGGCATTCATCAACACGTCGCGAAATTTCGACGTAGCCTCATCAGTGCCAGTAACGTTCACGCACTAGTACGAAACATTTAGAAGGTCAAGAGAGAAAAATGACGAGTAAGTATTATTATTCCCAACCAGTTCTTCGAAGCTCGTAATGTTATTCTGTAACGTAAAGAGCATGGATAAATACAGAAAAAAGTAAAAATTGTTTTGAACCTGCCACTTAACAATAAAAAATTGCACTTTGAAATAGGTCTACTTCAACGAGATATTAATTAATTCACTACCACACCGATATTTAGTGTTGCAAAATTCTAAATTTAGGAATCTGTGGTAAAGCAATGAGGGAGAGTTCTGTAGTATACTAGCAAGTAGCATGCTTTCTGGGTCCTGCATCTGAATAATTGTCACGGGAACAGTCCATAGTTGTTGTTGTTGTGGTCTTCAGTCCTGAGACTGGTTTGATGCAGCTCTCCATGCTACTCTATCCTGTGCAAGCTTCATCATCTCCCCGTACCTACTGCAACCTACATCCTTCTGAATCTGCTTAGTGTATTCATCTCTTGGTCTCCCTCTACGATTTTTACCCTCCACACTGCCTTCCAATGCTAATTTTGTGATCCCTTGATGCCTCAGAACATGTCCTACCAACCGATCCCTTCTTCTAGTCAAGTTGTGCCACAAACTTCTCTTCTCCCCAATCCTATTCAATACCTCCTCATTAGTTACGTGATCAACCCACCTTATCCTTAGCATTCTCCTGCAGCACCACATTTCGAAAGCTTCTACTCTCTTCTTGTCCAAACTGGTTATCGTCCATGTTTCACTTCCATACATGGCTACACTCCATTCAAATAATTTCAGAAACGACTTTCTGACACTTAAATCTATACTCGATGTTAACAAATTTCTCTTCTTCAGAAAAGATCTCCTAGCCATTGCCAGTCTACATTTTATATCCTCTCTACTTCGACCATCATCAGTTAGTTTACTCCCTAAATAGCAAAACTCCTTTATTACTTTAAGTGTCTCATTTCCTAATCGAATTGCCTAAGCATCACCCGATTTAATTTGACTACATTCCATTATCCTTGTTTTGCTTTTGTTGATGTTCATCTTATATCCTCCTTTCAAGACACTGTCCATTCCGTTCAACTGCTCTTCCAAGTCCTTTGCTGTCTCTGACAGAATTACAATGTCAAAGGCGAGCCTCAGAGTGTTTACTTCTTCTCCATGAATTTTAATACCTACTCCGAATTTTTCTTTTGTTTCCTTTACTGCTTGCTCAATATACAGATTGAATAACATCGGGGAGAGGCTACAACCCAGTCGCACTCGTTTCCCAACCACTGCATCCCATTCATGCCCCTCGACTCTTATAACTGCCATCTGGTTTCTGTACTAATTGTAAATAGCCTTTCGCTCCCTGTATTTTACCCCTGGCACCTTCAGAATTTGAAAGAGAGTACTCCAGTTAACATTGTCAAAAGCTTTCTCTAAGTCTACAAATGCTAGAAACGTAGGTTTGCCTTTTCTTAATCTTTCTTCTAAGATAAGACGTAGGGTCAGTATTCCCTCACGTGTTCCAATATTTCTACGGAATCCAAACTGATATTCACCGCGGTCGGCTTCTACTAGTTTTTCCATTCGTCTGTAAAGAATTCGTGTTAGTATTTTGCAGCCGTGACTTATTAAACTGATAGTTCGGTAATTTTCATATCTGTCAACACCTGCTTCCTTTGGGACTGGAATTATTATATTCTTCTTGAAGTCTGAGGGTATTTCGGCTGTCTCTTATATATCTTGCTCACCAGCTGGTAGAGTTTTGTCAGGACTGCCTCTCCCAACGTTGTCAGTAGTTCTAATGGAATGTTGTCTACTCCGCGGGCCTTGTTGCGACTCACGTCTTGCAGTGCTCTGTCAAACTCTTCACGCAGTTTCATATCTCCCATTTCATCTTCATCTACATCCTCTTCCATTTCCATAATATTGTCCTCAAGTACATCGCCCTTGTATAGACCTTCTATATACTCCTTCCATTTTTCTGCTTTCCCTTCTTTGCTTAGAACTGGTTTTCCATCTGAGCTCTTGATATTCATACAAGTGATTCTCTTTTTTCCAAAGGTCTCTTTAATTTTCCTGTAGGCAGTATCTATCTTACCCCTGGTGTGACAAGCCTCTACATCCTTACATTTGTCCTCTAGCCATCCCTGCTTAGTCATTTTGCACTTCCTGTCGATCTCGTTTTAGAGACGTTTGTATTCCTGTTTGCCTGCTTCATTTACTGCATTTTTATACTTTCTCCTTTCATCAATTAAGTTCAATATTTCTTCTATTACCCAAGGATTTCTAGCAGCCCTCGTCTTTTTACCTACTTGATCCTCTGCTGCCTTCACTACTTCGTCCCTCAGGGCTACCCATTCTTCTTCTACTGTATTTCCTTCCCCCAATCCTGTCAATTGTTTCCTTATGCTCCCCTTGAAACCCTGGTCTACCTCTGGTTTAGTCAGTTTATCCAAGTCCCGTCTCCTTAAATTCCCACCTTTTTGCAGTTTCTTCAGTCACAATCTGCAGTTCATAACCAATAGATTGTGGTCAGAATCCACATCTGCCCCTGGAAATGTCATACAATTTAAAACCTGGTTCCTAAATCTCTGTCTTACCATTGTATAATCTATCTTATACCTTTTAGTATCTCCAGGATTCTTCCAGGTATACAACCTTCTTTTATGATTCTTGAACCAAGTGTTAGCTAAGATTAAGTTATGCTCTGTGCAAAATTCTACAAAGCGGTTTCCTCTTCCATTTCTTCCCCCCAATCCATATTCAACTACTATGTATCCTTCTCACGCTTTTCCTACTGACGAATTCCAGTCACCCATGACTATTAAATCTTCATCTCCCTTCACTACCTGAATAATTTCTTTTATCTCGTCATACATTTCTTCAATTTCTTCATCATCTGCAGAGCTAGTTGGCATATAAACTTGTACTACTGTAGTAGGCATGGGCTTTGTGTCTATCTTGGCGACAATAATGCGTTCACTATGCTGCTTGTAGTAGCTAACCCGCACTCCTATTTTTTTATTCATTATGAAACCTATCCCTGCATTACCCCTACGTGATTTTGTATTTATAACCCTGTATTCACCTGACCAAAAGTCTTGTTCCTCCTGCCACCGAACTTCACTAATTCCCACTATATCTAACTTTAACCTATCCATTTCCCTTTTTAAATTTTCTAACCTACCTGCCCGATTAAGGGATCTGACATTCCAAGCTCCGATCCGTAGAACGCCAGTTTTCTTTCTCCTGATATCGACGTCCTCTTGAGTAGTCCCCGCCCGGAGATCCGAATGGAGGACTATTTTACCTCCGGAATATTTTACCCAAGAGGACGCCATCATCATTTAATCATACAGTAAAGCTGTGAAGG
The DNA here is from genome assembly GCF_023864345.2 of Schistocerca serialis cubense. Classification (NCBI taxonomy): domain Eukaryota; kingdom Metazoa; phylum Arthropoda; class Insecta; order Orthoptera; family Acrididae; genus Schistocerca; species Schistocerca serialis. The sequence continues at coordinate 4,847,015 of NW_026047573.1, forward strand.
AAAGCATTTATAATCTAAGAGAAACAATACGGATAAGATAAATTACTTATTACGGAACGAAATTAGTTTTATAACTATGAACATTAACCAAAACGGCCTTGCTGTGCTGGTACTGCGAACGGCTGAAAGCAAGGGGAAACTACGGCCGTAATTTTTCCTGAGGGCATGCAGCTCTACTGTATGAATAAATGATGATAGTGTCCTCTTGGATAAAATTTTCCGGAGGTAAAATAGTCCCCCACTCGGATCTCCGGGTGGGGACTACTCAAGGGGACGTCATAATCAGGAGAAAGAAAACTGGCGTTCTACGGATCGGAGCGTGGAATGTCAGATCCCTTAATCGGGCAGGTAGGTTTGAAAATTTAAAAAGGGAAATGGATAGGTTAAAGTTAGATATAGTGGGAATTAGTGACGTTCGGTGGCAGGAGGAACAAGACTTTTGGTCAGGTGAATACAGGGTTATAAATACAAAATCAAATAGGGGTAATGCATGGGTAGGTTTCATAATGAATAAAAAAATAGGAGTGCGGGTTAGCTACTACAAGCAGCATAGTGAACGCATTATTGTGGCCAAGATAGACACAAAGCCCATGCCTACTACAGTAGTACAAGTTTATATGCCAACTAGCTCTGCAGATGATGAAGAAATTGAAGAAATGTATGGCGAGATAAAAGAAATTATTCAGGTAGTGAAGGGAGACGAAAATTCAATAGTCATGGGTGACTGGAATTCGTCAGTAGGAAAAGGGAGAGAAGGAAACATAGTAGTTGAATTTGGATTGGGGGGAAGAAATGGGAGAGGAAGCCGCCTTGTAGAATTTTGCACAGAGCATAACTTAATCATAGCTAACACTTGGTTCAAGAATCATAAAAGAAGGTCGTATACCTGGAAGAATCCTGGAGATACTAAAAGGTATCAGATAGATTACATAATGGTAAGACAGAGATTTAGGAACCAGGTTTTAAATTGTAAGACATTTCCAGGGGCAGATGTGGATTCTGACCACAATCTATTGGTTATGAACTGCAGATTGAAACTGAAGAAACTGCAAAAAAGTGGGAATTTAAGGAGATGGGACCTGGATAAACTGAAAGAACCAGAGGTTGTAGAGAGTTTCAGGGAGAGCATAAGGGAACAATTGACAGGATTGGGGGAAAGAAATACAGTAGAAGAAGAATGGGTAGCTCTGAGGGATGTAGTAGTGAAGGCAGCAGACGATCAAGTAGGTAAAAGGGCGAGGGCTAATAGAAATCCTTGGGTAACAGAAGAAATATTGAATTTAATTGATGAATGGAGAAAATATAAAACTGTAGTGAATGAAGTAGGCAAACAGGAATACAAACGTCACAAAAATGAGATCGACAGGAAGTGCAAAATGGCTAAGCAGGGATGGCTAGAGGACAAATGTAAGGATATAGAGGCTTGTCTCACTAGGGATAAGATAGATACTGCCTACAGGAAAATTAAAGAGACCTTTGGAAAAAAGAGAACCACTTGTATGAATATCAAGAGCTCAGATGGCATCTCAGTTCTAAGCAAAGAAGGGAAGGCAGAAAGGTGGAAGGGGTGTATAGAGGGTTTATACAAGGGCGATGTACTTGAGGACAATATAATGGAAATGGATGAGAATGTAGATGAAGATGAAATGGGACATACGATACTGCGTGAAGAGTTTGACAGAGCACTGAAAGACCTGAGTCGAAACAAGAACCCGGGAGTAGACAACATTCCATTAGAACTACTGATGGCCTTGGTAGAGCCAGTCATGACACAACTCTACCATTTGGTGAGCGAGATGTATGAGACAGGCGAAATACCCTCAGACTTCAAGAAGACTATAATAATTCCAATCCCAAAGAAAGCAGGTGTTGACAGATGTGAAAAATACCGAACTATCAGTTTAATAAGTCACAGCTGCAAAATACTAACGCTAATTCTTTACAGACGAATGGAAAAACTGGTAGAAGCGGACTTTGGGAGATGATCAGTTTGGATTCCGTAGAAATGTTGGAACACGTAAAGCAGTACTAACCTTACGACTTATCTTAGAAGAAAGATTAAGAAAAGGCAAACCTACGTTTCTAGCATTTGTAGGCTTAGAGAAAGCTTTTGACAATGTTAACTGGAATACTCTCTTTCAAATTCTGAAGGTGCCAGGGGTAAAATACAGGGAGCGAAAGGCTATTTACAATTTGTACAGGAACCAAATAGCAGTTATAAGAGTCGAGGGGCATGAAAGGGAAGCAGTGGTTGGGAAAGGAGTGAGACAGGATTGTAGCCTCTCCCCGATGTTATTCAATCTGTATATTGAGCAAGCAGTAAAGGAAACAAAAGAAAAATTCAGAGTAAGTATTAAAATTCATGGAGAAGAACGAAACACTTTGAGGCTCGCCGATGACATTGTAATTCTGTCAGAGACAGCAAAGGACTTGGAAGAGCAGTTGAACGGAATGGACAGTGTCTTGAAAGGAGGATATAAGATGAACATCAACAAAAGCAAAACAAGGATAATGGAATGTAGTCAAATTAAATCGGGTGATGCTTAGGGAATTCGATTAGGAAATGAGATACTTAAAGTAATAAAGGAGTTTTGCTATTTAGGGAGTAAACTAACTGATGATGGTCGAAGTAGAGAGGATATAAAATGTCGACTGGCAATGGCAAGGAAAGCGTTTCTGAAGAAGAGAAATCTATACCCGATGTTAACAAATTTAAGTGTCAGGAAGTCGTTTCTGAAAGTATTTGTATGGAGTGTAGCCATGTATGGAAGTGAAACATGGACGATAACTAGTTTGGACAAGAAGAGAATAGAAGCTTTCGAAATGTGGTGCTACAGAAGAATGCTGAAGATAAGGTGGGGAGATCATGTAACTAATGAGGAGGTATTGAATAGGATTGGGGAGAAGAGAAGTTTGTTGCACAACTTGACTAGAAGAAGGGATCGGTTGGTAGGACATGTTTTGAGGCATCAAGGGATCACAAAATTAGCATTGGAGGGCAGTGTGGAGGGTAAAATTCGTAGAGGGAGACCAAGAGATGAATACACTAAGCAGATTCAGAGGGATGTAGGCTGCAGTAGGTACTGGGAGATGAAGAAGATTGCACAGGATAGAGTAGCATGGAGAGCTGCATCAAACCAGTCTCAGGACTGAAGACCACAACAACAACAACAACAACAACCTTCCAAACTTAACAGAAGCTCTTCTGCGAACCTTGCAGAACTATCACTCCTGAAAGAAAGGATATAGCGGAGACATGGCTTAGCCACAGCCTGGGGGATGTTTCCAGAATGAGATTTTCGCGCTGCAGCGGAGTGTGCGCTGGTAAACATCCCCCAGGCTGTGGCTAAGCCATGTCTCCGCTATATCCTTTCTTTCAGGAGTGCTAGTTCTGCAAGGTTTGCAGAAGAGCTTCTGTTAAGTTTGGAAGGTAGGAGACGAGATACTGGCAGAAGTAAAGCTGTGAGTACCGGGCGTGAGTCGTGTTTCGGTAGCTCAGATGGTAGAGCACTTGCCCGCGAAAGGCAAAGGTCCCGAGTTCGAGTCTCGGTCGGGCACACAGTTTTAATCTGCCAGGAAGTTTCATCTTCATCATTACTTTACAAATGAGTAAATATTTTCCGTATTGTGCTAAACATTTAATGTAAGAATTGTCGTACATGCCTTAATAACTATATTATGGCAGCATTTTAAGTTACCTAAATATCTCAATAATTGTACTAAGTGCAGTTGAACAAGGTGTTTTAAGACTTTCGAATGATGATGCTGAAGAAAATAGGCGAGAGGCTTGTAGATCAATAACCAGGATGCCCGCACCCAAGCAGAACGTCACCTTTGAAGAAAGAAGAGCGCTCCGTTCTTTAAAAGAAGGCAATGACATAGTAATTTTACCAGCTGACAAGGGTAACGCCACTGTTCTTCTGCCTGCTACATCCTATTTTGACAAGATGATGGACCTACTACAGGATACAGCGTATCGTCGTCTCCAGAAAGATTCGACAGATGCCGTACAACGGAAGACATCCGCTCTCCTCAAAGCCAGCCAACTTCCTGACCATCTGAAGAAAAGTTTAAGAGAACGAGCACCAGTTCCGCCACGACTTTATGGCCTGCCAAAGATACATAAGGAGAATGTCCCGCTTCGCCCTATCGTCAGTAATATAGGTGTCCCAACATACCACCTAGCTAAACATCTGGCTTCTCTTCTGAGTCCCATGGTGGGGAAATGTGAACACCATATTCGAAACTCAGAAGATTTTATACGGCGACTGAAGAACCTGCGTCTTGAATCTACCGACTTACTAGTGAGTTTTCGATGTGGTTTCTTTGTTCACACGGATGCATCTGATGGACTCATTACAACTCATAGGAGCTAAGCTGGAAGAGGACGTCTTACACCTTTTCAAACACGTGCTTACCTCGACTTACTTTTTATTTAACGACCAGTATTTTGAGCAGACTGACGGTGTTGCTATGGGTAGCCCTCTGTCTCCCATAGTAGCAAATTTTTTTATGGAAGATTTGGAGGATAAAGCACTTCAGACGGCTGTTTTGAAACCCAAATGTTTTCCTGGAACATCTGAACTCCCGCCATCCAAGCATCTGTTTCACCATGGAGGTAGAAAAGTATCGTGAGCTCCCGTTTCTGGATGTTTTGGTTCGTAGAAAAGGAGACGGCTCCTTGGGTCACAGTGTGTTCCGGAAGCCTACGCACACAGACTTGTATTTACAGGCTACGAGCTGTCATCATCCCTCACAGAGCAGCGGTGTATTACGGACGCTAGTGCATAGGGCTAGAGCCATCTCAGATCAGGACAGCTTATCGGCAGAGCTTAGGCATGTGTTCGCCCAGAACGGGTACTCCGAGAAGCAGATCCGGAACGCATTTCGACCAGCACACTCCAGACCTCAAGAACAGCCTGAAGAAGCAGAGAACACAACGGGGTTGGTTTTTCTACCATATGTGGGTGGCTTGTCTTTTAAGATGGGCAGAATTTTCAAGAAATACCGGATTAAATGTGTTTTCAGGCCTCCAGCACGAGTGCAGTCAGTGCTGGGCTCTGTTAAAGACACCCTCGGCCTGAGGAGAGCAGGAATATATAAAATCCCGTGCCAATGTGGGAAGTCTTATATTGGCCAGACGTGTCGTACGGTCAAAGACAGATGCGACGAACATAAACGTCGCACGAGGTAGGGTCAGTCACAGAAATCTGCGGTTGCTGAACACTGTCTTGACACGCGACACGGCATGAATTATGAAGAAACCAAGATCCTCTCGCATGCTTCCACATACTGGGACTCCATCATCAAAGAGGCGGTCGAAATACGTATAAGCAGTAACCTAATAAACAGAGACACGGGGTTTCACCTGAGCAAAGCCTGGGAGCCAGCCTTGGTGGCACTAAGGAACCGTCAGCCACAGATTAGCAACCGCACCGAGTCAACGCAGGTGGGAAGCCTTAGCGCAGATGCTTAAACAACGCGCCAACACGTCGCGCGCGCGAACGGGATCCGTCGCTCACGGCCGCATTTTCCCGCGCCGCGGCGCGCTTTCGCAGACCGCGACCCGTTTCTCCAGCAGAGGACTCTGGTATCCGACGCTGTCTACGATTGGTCTTCGATGACGTTATGCCCCGCTGGCGCCTGCGCTGTTCTAGAAAGCCAGCATATAAATTGGCGAGCTTCTCAGCGACGCAACAGTAGCACCTGAAGATGGCGGGCAGTTGTCTCGCTGACATATTGTGCGGTTTCTACAATACTATCCGGCGTAATTCCCGGGAACCTATGAAACATATGCGGCTCCGGGAAAGCCTCAAACAGCACAATTATACTAAGTATTCGTAATCAGTTTTTTGTGTATGTTATGAGAATTTTCACGTGCAATGTACGTTGTGTCTTAGAGCTAACATAACTGACTAAAAATAAACAAATAACCATTGATTAAAGAAAACTGCATAATAATCGTGGCTCCTGCTATATGACCAAATAACAGGTTCTCACTGCAGGCATTCAAAGTGCTAACTCCCTGTTAGTTCTTGCCCGAGTTTTTTTCTCTCATGACATGAATGTGAGCCTACGTGGTGGTACATAATCTTCGGATAATTAATTCCGAAGCATAGTAAAGTAAAGTATAATATTGACACCAAAGGGTTTGAGAAAATACGAAATACTGAACTAGGCAAACAAAGAAATTATGGAGCAAAAAAAAAAAAAAAAAAAAAAAAATTACGTGGGTTTTAGTCTTCTGTATTGATTCGATTGTTCCTGCAGTGGCTGTTAAACTGACAGCCACCTTAAAAATATTACTTCCTTAAAATGTTACTTCCATCCTACGCTACATCAATTACAGACCATTTCATTTTTTTAATGTTTTAATCAATGTTTTTCTCGTTCATTACGAACCTACACCTGAGCGACAACCCGAACATTCTGCATCGTTTCTCACAATCGCAATGTACGTATCTGTCACCTCCGAGATGTTATTCCAGTGACCACGAATGCCGAGGAAGGCGCAATAAGAACTTTCAGCCGCAACTGCCGAGGCAAATGGACTACGTGTTCTTGTGAAATAGGTTAGTGCTTCTATTGATAACAATATTCAATAACGAGTAATGTGGCTCCTCCTCCTTTTGTAGTCTTTCGCGGGTTCTAAATTTGAGTTTATTAAGTTGTCGGGCGACGATGTTTGGTCAACTACAGCTTATCTCCGTCTGCTGAAGAGATACAACGTCGTAGTCAAACAAAGTTCTTTTTATTTGCTAAAACTCGAACACCAGTCAACTCAAAGAACATAAGTCAACACAAAGAATACTTATAAGAATCAAAGAGTAAAGCAGATTGTTAGTGCACTCGTCGCCACAGAATAATGCTGCGTTTCATTGTGCATTCACAGATGTTCTTCTGTCGACCCCCACAATGTCTTCGATCTCCAGGGTCACGTTTAGTTTATTTTTATTTGAAACTGGGAGTACGTGTCAGAAACTTCATTACAATCTCTTGAAACAGTAATAGCAGACGTAACGCAGCTTCAAATAATTGACAGTTAGCCTATCGCTCTGTGATAACTCGGAAGTTAACTTTTTCATGAAACTTGTTTAACTGCTGTTGAATTGAGAATGATTTCAAAATTATTGTGGGTGAAGTCTGGTATTTTTAAGCCAAACAGCCTCAGATGTAAAATCGTAGCACTTCAATAAGAGCACATATTAAAACCCGTAAACAACGAAGCTGAACCAGAGATTACTTTTGATTATGTTTTATTTGTAACTCATACGGAACGAAACTTTCACAAATAACACTTTTCAGCAACAAGCATAAATGGAACCGATATTCTAACTGTAAGAGAGCTAACAGAACAGAAGATATCGCTACAGTGTAAAACATACACTGATACTACCAAAAACAAAAAACTAAGCAATGTAACACCTATTTGTTATTCTGAAGCCATTAGCTTCTTTGAAAATCCAAATTCTTTTACTATATTAATAAACTTATAAATTTCAAACAAAAATTGATATAATAACTCATGTAAGTAACTCAAATAAAAATAAGTATTTCAATTACTATACTATGAAACAGTGCCTTCAATAGGCCGCTTGAAATAAGTGTTGCGAATTACATCAGCACACTTAGTTCAAGAGAGGCACTAAAAAATGAATATCGCTAAGCGCTCTAAACTATATGACCCAAAAAATTTTGCTCATTGAAAATATTTGAAATTACAACCACAGATAAACTTTTAAGTAATTAATACCAATAATTATTTTTGAAAGAAAATTAGTTAAATATTTTAGTGAAGATCTTAACAGGAGGGCTCATTTACATAATTGAAAAAATTATTCATGTAGTATTTCAAAGAAATTTTTGTAAGTAATTGCTGTGAGCCTAACATAATTGCTCAGTTAATGTTGTTGTTGTTGTGGTCTTCAGTCCTGAGACTAGTTTGATGCTGCTCTCCATGCTACTTTATCCTGTGCAAGCTTCTTCATCTCCCAGTACCTACAGCAACATACATCCTTCTGAATCTGCTTAGTGTATTCATCTCTTGGTCTCCCTCTACGATTTTTACCCTCCAAACTGCCCTATAGTACTAAATTGGTGATCCTTTGATGCCTTAACACATGTCCTACCAATCGATCCCTTCTTCTAGTCAAGTGGTGCCACAAAATTCTATTCTCCCCAATCCTATTCAATACTTCCTCATTAGTTATGTGATCTACCCATCTAATCTTCAGCATTCTTCTGTAGCCCACATTTCAAAACCTTCTATTCTCTTCTTGTCCAAACTATTTATCGTCCATGTTTCACTTCCATACATGGCTACACTCCACACAAATACTTTCAGAAATGACTTCCTGACACTTAAATTTATACTCGATGTTACCAAATTTTTCTTCTTCAGAAACGCTTTCGTTGCCATTGCCAGTCTACATTTTATATCCTCACTACTTCGATCATCATCAGTTATTTTGCTCCCCAAATAGCAAAATTCCGTTACTACTTTAAGCGTCTCATTTCCTAATATAATTCCCTCAGCATCACCCGACTTAATTCGACTAAATTCCATTATCTTCGTTCTGCTTTTGTTGATGTTCATCTTATACCCACCTTTAAAGACCCTATCCATTCCATTAAACTGCTCTTCAAAGTCCTTTGCTGTCTCTGACAGAATTACAATGTCATCGGCGAACCTCAAAGTTTTTATTTCTTCCTCACGGATTTTTATACCAACTACAAATTTTTCTTTTGTTTCCTTCACTGCTTGCTCAATATACAGATTGAATAACATCGGGGAGAGACTACAACCCTGTCTCACTCCCTTCTCAACCACTGCTTCCCCTTCATGCCCCTCAACTCTTATAACTGCCGTCTGGTTTCTGTACAAATTGTAAATAGCCTTTTGCCACCTGTATTTTACCCCTGCCACCTCCAGAATTTGAAAGAGCGTATTCCAGTCAACATTGTCAAAAGCTTTCTCCAAGTCTACAAATGCTAGAAACGTAGGTTTGCCTTTCCTTAATCTAGCTTCTAAGAAAAGTCGTAGGGTCAGAATTGCCTCGCGTGTTCCAACATTTCTATGGAATTCAAACTGATCTTCCCCGAGGTCGGCTTCTACCAGTTTTTCCGTTCGTCTGTAAAGAATCCGCGTTAGTATTTTGCAGCCGTGACTTATTAAACTGATAGTTCGGTAATTTGCACATTTGTCAACACCTGATTTCTTGGGGATTGGAATTATTATATTCTTCTTGAAGTCTGAGGGTATTTCGCCTGTTTCATACATCTTGCACACCAGATGGTAGAGTTTCGTAAGGGCTGGCTCTCCCAAGGCTGTCAGTAGTTCTAATGGAATGTTGTCTACTCCCGGGTGCCTTGTTTCGACTCCGGTTTTTCAGTGCTCTGTCAAACTCTTCACACAGTATTATATTTCCCATTTCATCATCATCTACATCATCTTCCATTTCCATAATATTGTCCTCAAGTAAATCGCCTCTATATACTCCTTCCACCTTTCTGCTTCCCCTTCTTTGCTTAGAACTGGGTTTCCATCTGAGCTTTTTATATTCATACAAGTGGTTCTCTTTTCTCTGAAGGTCTCTTTAATTTTCCTGTAGGTTGTATCTATCTTACCCCTAGTGAGATAAACCTCTACATCCTTACATTTGTTCTCTAGCCATCCCTGCTTAGCCATTTTGCACTTCCTGTCGATATCATTTTTGAGACGTTTGTATTCCTTTTTGCCTGCTTCATTTACTGCATTTTTATATTTTCTCCTTTCATCAATTAAATTCAATATATCTTCTGTTACCCAAGGATTTCTATTAGCTCTCGTCTTTTTACCTACTTGATCGTCTGCTGCCTTCACTACTTCATCCATCCGAGCTACCCATTCTTCTTCTACTGTATTTCCTTCCCTCATCCCTGTCAATTGTTCCCTTATGCTCCCCCTGAAACCCTGTACTACCTCTGGTTTAGTCAGTTTATCCAGGTCCCATCTCCTTAAATTCCCACCTTTTTGCAGTTTCTTCAGTTTTAATCTACAGGTCATAACTAATAGATTGTGGTCAGAAGAATAGTGAATAAAATAAAAAAATTTACAAAATGTCTTATGACAATTTTTTTTTTTGTCTTCGTGATCGACTGCTGTAGCTCTCATGTTGAAGACGTTTTGATGGCCACATGGCATGACCTACCAGGTTTGTAGCTGGTGAGTTGAAAATCCGAAACCTAACAGCATTTGTCATGAAACAATATAAAGAACATATATAAGATACTTAATATTGACACCTTGTTCCTGGGACGGCCAGTGTGGCCGAACGGCTCTAGGCGCTTCAGTCTGGAACCACGCAACCGCTACGGTCGCAGGTTCGAATCCTGCCTCGGGCATGGATGTGTGTGATGTCCTTAGGTTTAAGTAGTTCTAAGTTCCAGGGGAGTGATGACCTCAGATGTTAAGTCCCATGGCGCTCAGAGCCATTTCAACCTTGTTCCTGGAAACACAAAGTAGATGTTTGTGCATTCCTCTGTGTTCCAGATGTGCACTTATCACTATTATGATTCGTTAAATTCATGTTTATGTGACAGTTGTCGTGTATCATGAATTTATTTAATGTTTGTGTATCACTATACTCACTATTCACAGACATTGTATCAATGTAATTCTTGTTCATATATATCTGTCAATAGAATAGTCCAGTATTGTCTTTTGTGCAGATATTTGGATATTTTATCAACAGAGTCCCATCACACAATCACACTTCAAGCATTAATTACAGTTCATTACATGTCATGATGTCCTTGACTACAAATGCGATATACATCAGTGGATACTTTTCACATAATCATATAGTGAGTACCCTTTAGTAATAACGATATTATAAGTATTTAACGAGAGCTTAGCTATTACTGATAATTGTGTATGGCTCTTGTTGCCTCAACCATGCAATAACCACTAACGTTGGTTTTTAAAAAGGAAATTTGTTCTGATGAAATTGCAAGAGGCAGAAATATACCGCCTTCTTTTTTGTTTTAGATAAGACGGTTTCAACTTGATGTAATTGGGTCAGTTTACCAGATTTTCTGTCTTTTTTAATAAAAGAAGTAACTACAAATGCGAATTTGGTGTTAATGCCCAAATGTCTTTACGTGTGCACATTTGGTTAATACTAAACCTAATAACACTATAATTACTAGCTAATTGAAAGAACAACAGAAAATTGAAAAATTCCAGTACTATAACTAACTGCAACTGTTTAATAAATCTCGTTTCATTCTACATATTGCAGCATTTTCGTAATGAATTGGTAACAAAGATCTTGAATTGCGAGAATAATGGCTCAGCAATTAAAATCTTTAAACTGTCACGAAATAACTCATAATAAGAAGGAATTCTAAATATTATTTAATCAGAAAAATTAAAAAATTAACTTCAAACAGCGTATTGCAGCTCTTTACGTAAATATTACGAATGCAGTTCTTCTACTGTGAGAATAACAACTTGCCAGACTATAACATTAACTCACAGTGGAACATGATAAAATTAAAACATTACCTTAAATCTAACAGAACAAAAGTTACATCTAAGAAAACACACTAAAAGAAGACAAACTTAGATATTAATTATACACAAAAAATTAAGCCCCCCACATAAAGATATTCACACAGAAACGTACTATATTATTATTGATTATAAGGCATCACTCATAGAACTTATTCAGGTCTTTATGATGATATAAACCCTTCACCTTTCTAGTTTCAGAGTGTTGTAATAAATAACTACCTTCATGTGGTATATTACTTACTATGTAAGGTCCAGAATAAACTTCTTGCCACTTCTTATTCTGTATCTTCATTAAATTTGACTTCAGGTCTGTTTTAACAATATCTTATCCCAATATTAAATACTATAAGGTTACACATTTCAGTATTATATTTTTCCTTTCTTTTTAGAGCAGCAGATTTTAGCTTCTGTCAGACTAGTCTTTGCGTCTTGCCACTTCAGAAATTACAGGTATGGAATTAACCCACTCGTTCTTTTCAGGTTCATTAAGCATGAGTTCAACAGGTGTATGATTGGTAGATAAATGCCGTAGGTTATTCGGTACATTTTCGAATACAGATACATGGTCTATCCACTTATATTGTTACCTGGGAGCATATGGTCTAATAAATCGATTGAACTCTCTAAACACTCTGGATGGAATCAACTTATTAACATGTGTTTGATCTTAATCCCTGTCATGCAGTGTTTCCATTTATTTCTAATGAAAGATGAAGCATTATCAGATAACATTATGTGCAATAAGTAATTTTCAGGAATACTTGCCTTCCATATCCTAAACTTGTTATTCCTCTTATAAAATAAGATATCACTATACAACTTATATTTAACAGAATAGTTTTCTCTTCATTTATCATTCGAGCTCTTACTAGTTTCTAGTACATGACTCTCTTTTCTAACAGCCCTAGATTTTTACACATAGACAGATATTGACTTTGAATGGAGAATTCTTAATTATCAGTGTTCTAAAAGCAGATGATTGTTCAACAATTTCATTTAAACCATTTGGGCCTTGTGGCAGTCATGATAGAGGATCAGCCACTACATTATCTTTTCCGCTAATGTATTTAATTCTGTATCATAACTCTGAAGCACTAATGCCCATCTGGCAAGTATAGTATCTAGTAATTTACAGGTCAATGGAAAGCATACTGACTGGTGGTGTGTATATACTTTAAAGTGTTTTCTATAAATGAAATAATTGCACTTTTCCATTGTGCATTGTACAGCCAAAACCTCCAGTTCTGTTCGGTATAATTACGTTCGTTGAATGATAGAACTTGACTCACAAACTCAATTACTTTAATTTCTTTTTCATCCCCTATTACCTGGAGTAAAGATGAGAATAACCCAGCTAAACCTGCGTTAGTGAATAAATAAGTCTTCAGTTATGTTATGGTCGTACAAAATAGAAGGGTTAGCTAAAACGTTTTTGATCTGTTTATAGACTTCTGCACGGTTTGTTGACAAATACTAAGAAGTATTTTTCCGAAACACATTTAATAAATGATCGTTACGCAGTAGATGGTTGGGTACAAATTTTCTAAGAAACGAAGCCAAACCTAGAAATTATTTCCGTTACCATTTGTTTGTTGCATGTGGTATGTTTCTTATTGCATCCAGTTTTTTTGGATTGGGTTTGATTCCTGTAGGTTACATAATGTGACTTACAACATTTAATTTGATTCTTACCAAACTTAGAAAATGTATTTAAGAAATTCAATTATTATGGTGTAACACCAAATTTAAAAAAGTCTAAGACTTCGATTCCTTCTTCCCAAGGTTCTGTAGCGAGTAGAATATCATCTACATATGATGTAATTGTATTAACTCATGTCCTAGCACTGTATCCAAAACTGCTATGAATATTCTACCACTTATGTTTAGCACAAAAGCCATAGCCAGAAACTGGTAGCTTCTTCCAGAAAATATATTATCTGTACATTTTCTGAATTATTCATGAAGATTTATTTGTCAGAACGAGGTCTTATGTCAACAGAACTTATACATTTCATAGTATGAAATTTTTATAACAACTCTTCGAAGTTCTCTAGACATATTCTAACACGTACAATAATGTTATTTATATGTCAAACATCCATCATGAGTCTAATGCTACTGTCTGGTTTGCGAAAGCTGACAAAGGACGGCTGTAGGGGGAATGTGAAGGTTCTACAATATTCCATTCCAACAGCTTACGAATTTCTTTTGATATGGCTTCTTTCTTAGACCAAGGTATGAAATATGATGACCTACAAAATGTTTTATGAGGATGTATTTCTAGATGACAAACATAACCATTTATTACACATGGTTTACTATAAAAAATGTTATATACCTCGTTAATAAATGACTTAACTAGATCTGTTCGTGTTCTGTAAATTGACTAAGCTACTTTTTCATTAATATGATCACTGAGCTGTTTGTTCATTGCATTAATGGTCTGAGTATGCATTTTATCACACCAATCTACACTATTAGGCATGATATATCTTATATTTATACCAATGTCATACTTCAAAAGATGATCCACATTGCTTACCAGATTTAATGTAATCATGTTACCACTATTGTCTAATATAATAGTACCTAAATATAGGTCTATCACCGCTTTCATTATATATAAGAATTCCGATCCCCAGATACACTGTACCGATAATTTCTTCATGACCAAGAAGTTTCATTGTAGTACATACTTCTAGACTTTATATCGACCATGATCTGGAACTTAATTAATTGGATTTGTCACCTAAACGCGCTGGTAACATTACATTTCTAAATACGCAATATTGGAATCTTTCTTAGAATATTTAGTTGTTTCTATTGCTTATAATCCATCACAGACATAGTTGCACCGGTATGAACAGTAATATCAACAGGTATAACATATATATGAGCTTTAATTACAGCTCAGATTATCTTATTATCAGATTTATCCTCAAAAGACTCTCCACCTAATCGTCTTCAATCTTCTCGCCGGCATCTATCTGACCACTGTCAACATGTTTTGTGAATTGCCTTCCTCTTCCTGTGCGACGAGCCTCGGAAGGCTTCAATTGGCCTTTCTAACATTTCTGATTTGTTAGTACCATTAGGTGGTTCATCAGTAACGTCTGTTATACTAATAGAATTATTTTGTCGTGACCACACCTTTGATGTGATTGCCTTCAAATTTTGCACACCTTCGTTTTTTCTTCTAGTTATTCCAGTCATTTATGTAGTGAATGAGGTTGATGATACTGTGTACTGCTTGTACCTATAAATAAGGAATCATGATCAGGACAGCATTGGGAATAAAGTTAGAAGAAAAAAGATTTTCTATACTTATGAGGGAAGAAACTAATTTGTAGTATGTAAGAACTGGGAGGTATTTATGTAACATTTCAGTTCTGCAGGAAGAGAATCATTTTGAGGTTTCACTTGTGATATGATGAGTGTGTTACATTAAAGTTTAAAATATGGATAGGTTTCTGGGGCTACTTTATGCATTGGGACATGGTGATTATTAAAACTCAACCAGGAAAAGGAGGTTTTGTATTGAGTTATGAAAAGTATGTGGCATCAGGGTTATTGGTACTGGAGTTCAGGGTTCAAATGGCTCTGAGCGCTTTGGGAATTAACTGCTGCGGTCATCAATCCCCTACAACTTAGAACTACTTAAACCTAACTAACCTAAGGACATCACGCACATCCATTCCCAAGGCAGGATTCGAACCTGCGACCGTAGTGGTCACGCGGTTCCAGACTGTAGTGCCTGGAACCGCTCGTCTACTCCGTCCGGCGGTATTGGGGTTGACTAACATAGACTGAATAACAAAGAATTTCTTTGTTTATACACTGCTGGGAAAGTAACAAGCGCAAATGTCCGTCATTAGCCCTACTGGCATTAGAGAAGACAAATTATCTTTCCAGACAGATTTATGTCAAGTGAGTAGTGCTTCTTATTAGTTAACATGACAACTGTTTTTTCACACAACTTACATACACTGCATTCTTAGCACATGTCAGAGACATTAGCCAGTAACATATATAATCTTGTGGCAATTAGAACAAACAGATTTGGTTATTGTGTAATTTTCAATGGCGGTGTGCTTTACATACAATGATAATGATTATCTTTGCTATATCACAAACTACATTAATTCAATCCCAAATAATGCTATCTATGTTAACACATTATCTAGTATTTCAACATGAAGCATGTAGAAAAACATAAGTGAAATTTACAATGAATATTTCTGCTTTGACCTGTTCGTTCAAAATAATGTCTGGATCTTTCATCATGTATATGAAACTTCCTATTTGATGTAAAATATTTAGCACATATCTTATTTTATTGGTGGGTGGAACTGACAAGCATTGTATAATTTTACTAAATTTGTTGTTTTAACTGTGAGCCAATGAAGATAATTTCATGCCAGTGAGATTCAGATGTGGTATAAATATTGTTTTGAAAATTCCTTACGTCTAGTTCCTATTTGATGTAAAATATTTAGCACATATCTTTTTTTATTGGTGGGTGGAACTGACAAGCATTGTGTAATTTTACTAAATTTGTTGTTTTAACTGTGAGCCAATGAAGATAATTTCATGCCAGTGAAGTTCAGATGTGTAATTGCTTTTAGCCCCAATATGTTAACTTATAAACAGTCAGACGAGTAAATTTACAGGACTGACCTAGAGAATGGCAAATTTGTGATCTCATTATGTTGTGTATAATGATGGTTTTTTCTCAGACTAGCTTTTTTGAGCTTTATTTACTTTCATTTATTTTGTTACTTTACCCAGAATGTTTAAATCTTTCTGGCTCTGTCTGAGATGTAAGCAAGACTTTTTAAAGATATTACTAACAGTAAATTTTGCAGTAAGGTTGATATATGGTTTTTGTGTAACAATAACAATACTTGAAGTAATTAATAAATGTATTACGGCAAGGTCAGTTAGCTCACTTTCTTCAATGAACATAAGAACTTATGCGATAAAACAACCAAAATTTACCCACACATCATACTCAAGAAATTTGGAGTGATTCGGGTTCTCAATTTTCACTATTTTCGGTCTGTAGAGGTACAGCAACTGTACCGGTTGGTCAAGTTCTGTTTTGTTATAATTGTTGCATCTTTGTATCGATTTCAGATATCGAAAAATTGAGGCTATGAATTCGCTGTTTGATCATGCCTATGCTTACTCCATGAGTCAAGGGAAACTCATTTGCCGTGGAAGTGCTATCTTAAGGCTGAGTGTACTCTGTTAATCAGTCACATGTCGATGTTTTCAGGTTAATTCTCTTTCTAATGCAAGCGTCTTGCTTACAATAAGTGGGGAATTTTTTATCTTTCATCACAGGTAACGAAGGTATCCTGTAGTTCTAGCCGCTGTAGAAATGGCGGATAGAAGACACCTCTTAAGATCAGTAGCACTATACCACGCCACCTGCAGGGTTTTCGGGTTGACGCCGTTCACAATGGACACTGAGAGGTGTGAGATACGGAGGACACGTGCTGGTACACTGTACGCAGCTGTTGTTCTCGTCAATAACGTGGCAGTAACAGCACATGTGGTAACCTGGTTGCAAGCTATAAACACGAGAAAAAAGGATTCCATCACCTTTGTGTGGTTGGTTGCCTATATGGTGACGTATTACGCTACCGCGGTGACGGCGGTCACCGCAGACTTGTTTCGAAACATCCACAAGTCTCACAGGATCCTCAATCTTTTGTCTTATAGGGACAGTGGTATCCTGGAGTCGCGCCATTTCTCCAGTGCGGCGGTGAGGATCTCCAGCAAATTGGTGTTTGCAGGCTGTCTCGCGCTACGTGTAGCTGCTGTAACGTTGAAATTTCTGAGTATTGAAATGAAATGGACATACATGTTAACACTGCTCTCAAGTTGTATTGCACTTACCGCTGTTTCCAGGTATGTGGACTTAGTTCTTCTGGTGAGGAGTGACTTACGTCAACTCAACCAGTGTCTGAGAGCTACAGAGCAAGTGAGATGCCAGCGGCGACCATTTGCTGACCGCTACCGGAAGCTGAGGAGAGTCTACTCCGCACTATGTAACCTGTCCCAGGAGGTCTTTTCGGGCCACCAGATATTCTTAGTTTTATTCATGGCGACAGAGTTGTTCAGTATATCTTAGAATGCAGTTGCCGCTGTTTTACTACAGCATCATAAACACCTAGTGGTGAGACATATTTTGCTTATATCTGGCAGTCGTCACAGGTGTTAATGGCGTCAGTGGCTTCGCACGCGCTGTCCGGGGAGGCAGCACAGACAGCTCCTGGCCTGTGCCGGCTATTCCTGGGTTCGTCTCTTCGCAGCTCAGAAACGGTAGAGCTGCGCCACTTCTGACGACGATTGTAGAATACATGCCTATTAGACGAATTTTTATCAGAATCTCAGGTAGTTATTAAAAGTGTGTAGTGTTGTACATAATGAGACCTCATTTCTTCCAAAATTTCCCTTGCTTATCATTGCACAACACAGCCAAAGGGTACAAAAATGGATGATTTCAAGTCTGTTGTGCAGTATATCCAGGTATACTGTCGCTAGCTTCACTCAAAACCAACATGTAGCATCCCATCGGTGGAAACCATAGGAGACAAATCAAAGCTGCTGCACTTTTTTCACTACATTAAACTTTCACGCAATTGGTAATTATTAATAGCAAGACTGAATAGATCTACTTAGACAAAGATATAAATTGCACCAATTTATAATTCTCGAAGCACATAATAAGTTATTACATTTCGGTGTAAGAGAAAACTTCAGGAAATATAACTGGAATATTTTTAGAGGGGACAGAGTGTTGCAAGAGACAATAGGAAGCTGAGTTCCTCAGAAGAATACAGAAGATTAACAAAGAGTTTCAAATGCTAAATGGAGGCACAAGATGGGTCAACAGCAAAAAGCCACGATTAGTAGCTGACGTAGGCGAGTGTATACCGTGTTTCGTCATTGTCTTCAGACGGACGTCAAATATGGGTTGCTGCAGCTCGAAAAACTTACCGCTACAAAAATCATACTAGTGTTAATCTCGGACTATTACTTACTTTGTTCCATAGAGAACTGGGACCAACACAGTCTTAAACACCACTTCAGTTGTAGAAACTGTAATTAAACAAATCAAGGATCAGTGAAACGGAGTTGATATCGAGGCCTTAATCACAATTACTACTTCCTTTGACCCAACTCACCATGTCTCGCATAACCCGAATGAATCATTGGAATGGAAGACAAAAGATGCACTGCCTCGGCAGGGGTGACCTTGACCTTTTTACACTCGTTGTGTGCTCAGTGAGTATAAGCCACTGAGCGTTAAGATGGTAGCCTCACAGCACATCAGATTCACTTTCATCCTCACAGCGTACTGGCTCTGGCTCAAATATCGAACAAACGAGGCAGATAGCATCATATACTCATCTGACACAGACGAAGAGACAAATATTGCAAATCAGAACTAACTATTCAGCATACTATGACAGAACCACTTTTTCATGCTGACAACTGTGGAATCCTACAGTTGTTGTGGATATTTATATTCTTCAAAATTCTCTATCACATGTCAGATCGTGCCTGCACATAGCGTCAATAAAGACTGGTTTCTGTCAAAAAAGAATGTCACACATTCAAGGAAACATCAAGTAAAGTCTAAACATAACTGTCATAAATCCTCCTACATATCATTCACAACATGTACTGAACCTTATAACATAGGAAATATCCAGTCATAATCACATGTCACAGTTTCACACTCACAACAAACGCAAGTTCTTATCTTGTATCTTCTCACTAAATCATAGGTTATTCAGATAAATCCAGTATCACTTCATCAAAACACTCACGAAAATCATATGATGGAGTTAGACAATCAACAATAACCCTCAAATTAGACCTGACGCAAAAGAGCTGCACAATGCATGTAGAAAACACACACACACACACACACACACACACACACAACAGAAATTTTGTCCTGAAAACTAACATATATCTATGTTTGTTACTAAATGACCATCTCAAATGACCTCAATATCAATGGCGAGTTATTCTAGTCTTAGACCAGATAGAATTTATGCAGGGTCATGCAGACCTCAGTGTATGGTACTTTGATGGTAGCATATTTCCTGATGTTCATGTGTCTAGTGTAACATATATAGTGTTTGTGCTTATGTTCTAGTTAAGTTTCTTTGTGTAACCAGGCTGTTCTCTTTTGAGTATATTTTAACGTTTTTTAAGGGTTTCTTTGCATGAGTGAGATATTAGTCAAGTGTCTAGATGGTTTCTTCCATATGAGAGGCAATATATCCAACAGCCTTGCTACATTGGATCTCACACAACCAACAAAGTTCAGCAATGTCACATCTGGTTAGTACTTGGGTGGGTTATCTTCTGGATATTCCACGTGCTATTTGATTTGAAAGACTGGTACTTGGTTGCTGCACAATATGACTATCATTACTGTAGTTGCAACATGTGATGAAGAATTTGGTACTCTTCAGGAATAATACTGATGAGAGAGTGTACAGTGATTTTCTTAATTATGGGGATGAGTAAGACAGTGCGCTGTGTTCTTGCACATGATTTGATTGTAGATGTGGTTATCATATACAGGGTAGTCCATTGGTCGTGACCGGGCCAAATATCTCACGAAATAAGCGTCAAACGAAAAACTACAAAGAACGAGAGTCGTCTAGCTTGAAGGGGGAAACCAGAAGGCGCTATGGTTGGCCCGCTAGATGGCGCTCCCCTAAGGCAAACGGATATCAACTGCGTTTTTATAAACAGGAACGCCCATTTTTTATTACATATTCGTGTAGTACGTAAAGAAATATGAATGCTTTAGTTGCACCACTTTTTTCGCTTTGTGGTAGGTGGCGCTGTAATAGTCACAAACATGTGGCTCACAATTTTAGACGAACAGTTGGTAACAGGTAGGTTTTTTTAAATTAAAATACAGAACGTAGGTACGTTTGAACATTTTATTTCGGTTGTTCCAATGTGATACATGTACCTTTGTGAACTTATCATTTCTGAGAACGCATGCTGTTACAGCGTGATTACCTGTAAATACCACATTATTGCAATAAATGCTAAAAGTGATGTCCGATAACCTCAGTGCATTTGGTAATACGTGTAACGACATTCCTTTCAACAGCGAGTAGGTCGCCTTCCATAATGTTCACACATGCACTGACAATGCGCTGACGTATGTTGTCAGGCGTTGTCGGTGGATCACGATAGCAAATATCCTTCTACTTTCCCCACAGAAAGAAATCCGGGGACGTCAGATCCGGTGAACGTGCGGGCCATGGTATGGTGCTTCGACGACCAATCCACCTGTCATGAAATATGCTATTCAATACCGATTCAACCGCACGCGAGCTATGTGCCGGACATCCATCATATTGGAAGTACATCGCCGTTCTGGCATGCAGTGAAACACCTTGTAGTAACATAGGTAGAAAATTACGTAGGAAATCAGCATACATTGCACCATTTAGATTGCCATGGATAAAATGGGGGCCAGTTATCCTTCCTCCCACAATGCCGCACCATACATTAACCTGCCAAGGTCGCTGATGTTCCACTTGTCGCAGCCATCGTGAATTTTCCGTTGCCCAATAGTGCATATTATGCCGGTTTACGTTACCACTGTTGTTGAATGACGCTTCGTCGCTAAATAGAACGTGTGCAAAAAATCTGTCATCGCCCCGCAATTTCTATTGTGCCCAGTGGCAGAACTGTACACGACGATCAAAGTCGTCGCCATGCAATTCCGGGTTCATAGAAATACGGGTGCAAACGGTTGATGTTTTTGACATTTTTGAGATTCCCGATTCTCGCGCAATTTCTCTGCTACTGATGTGCGGATTAGCCGCGGCAGCAGCTAAAACACCCACTTGGGCATCATCATTTGTTGCAGGTCGTAGTTGACGTTTCACATGTAGCTGAACACTTCCTTTTCCCTTAAGTAACGTAACTACCAGGCAAACGGTCCGGACACTTGGGTGATGTCGTCCAGGATACCGAGCAGCATACGTAGCACACGCCCATTGGGCATTTTGATCACAATAACCATACATCAACACGATATCGATCTTTTCCGGAATTGGTAAACGGTCCATTTTAAAACGGGTAATCTATCACGAAGCAAATACCGTCCGCACTGGCGGAATGTTACGAGATACCACGTACTTATACGTTTGTGACTATTACAGCACCATCTATCACAAAGCGAAAAAAGTGGTCCAACTAAAACATTCATATTTCTTTACGTACTACACGAATATGAAATAAAAAATGGGGGTTCCTATTTTTTTAAAAAACGCAGTTGATATCCGTTTGACGTGTGGCAGCGCCATCTAGGGGGCCAACTATAGCGCGATCTGGTTTCCCCCTTCAAGCTAGACGAGTTTCGTTCTTTGTAGTGTTTTCGTTTGATGCTTATTTCGTGAGATATTTGGCCCGGTCACGATCAGTGGACCACCCGGTATATATGAGCTCTGCTTACAACTAGCAGCCAGTTTAGCTACAGCAGTACAAAATCCATCAAAATTCTCTGTTTCTTGAAATGCTATTTTCTGTATGGACCTTCAGTACATCTACTTCATGTTGAAGATATTACAAAGCTGTTGCACGACTACTTGTTTGTTAACCTGACTCGCTATCTTCTGACTTGGAGAAGCTCCTAGCCTATCATGGAACTCAGATTGTTCCCTTTTTCCACAAACATCAACCTTTTGTTCTTGCACTTCTTTTCGACTAGTTATTGACAGTTATAATGGTCTAAGATTTCCCTCCTCAAGTGCTATGAACCTGTTTACCTTTATCATTTCTTTGTAATCCAGTGCTGTCTGTTGTTGTAACATGGAACTTTCATACCCTAAAAATTTCCAAACAAACTTCTGAAGAGGGAACACTCAGGGAGCGAAGTAACATAAACTACACTCAGCTCAATCCAGTCCACCTACCCAAAACAAAACAATATTAGTTTCTCCGCAGCTGCGCAGTAAAACGCAGAGTAATAAATCAGTAAGGCGTTAATATCAGACACAAGCAGTATGCAGTAAGTATTAGTAATCTGGGACGTTTTGGATATCTGACATTAACTTGCTCAATTGACAACACTTACAAAGTCCAGAATACAATTCCTCTGGAGAAGTAAATTTAGTGAAGTCATTAAATCCATATATCGCAATGTATGCATTTAGCATTCTTAAGAAATTTGAAAATTATGAACTCAACTCTTCAATTCCACAGTTAGTATCATCGTGAGGGTAGGGAGGCGGAAGAGCCAAAGGATTGAAGGGTGGGGACTGGTCCAACTCTCCACTCTACTATTGTGGAACTTTTACCACTGCAAAGTAAAACGATGAAATTGGCACTCAGACTTACTCCTACTGCTCAATTCCAATTAAACTGGTGTGTTGCAACGGCCAACAGAAAGCTAGTAAAAAGTTTCGTTACATGTACTAAAATCGCCAACAGGAGCAGATGAACTGCAGTTCCGTAAGAATGCTCAGTGGCACAGACACAGTTCCAGTAAATTAGTTTGGAAAATCTTTAGGATATGATCCCATGCAGTTGGGTACATTTCAAAGACAGCAATATTTCATACAGTTTCCAGAAACAAGTTTTGCACTCAGAACATCAACATAGATCTCCAATGAAGCGTGCAGTTCCACAAATATTTAATAGAAACTTTTTCTTAATGCGAAACTAAGTTAGTAGTGATATCACAAGTTCAGAAAGTATAATCCAATGTCAGTAGTATCACTCAGCAAGTTCAACCTACCGAAACATCACTATCTGGTAAACTTCACCTGCCAGTATCACTAACTTTTCTAATCCTGATTAATTCCTTTAGCCATTCACAGTTCCAAAATATCACTTTCGTACTAAACATTCAAAAAATATTAAATTCCAGCAACCTGACAAATAATCTCTGCAGGATGTAATGAACTAGCATCTCACATCTGACCATTCAGTACAACTACAAGTTTGCAGCAAGGCACAGGAACATTTGCCCATCCCAACTGAATGAAAGTAGAACGTATAAAAATATACCAGTACACACTTAACACTTCAGTACTGTTATGCACAACCCTCATTTCATGAAATCAGTCTAACATATTAATATGTCCGCCCTATTGGATAGTAATTTGTCTACACATAAAAGATATGGTCCCACAAAGGAAGAGAAAGACAGTACTTTACCAATAAGAACGTAATTGCACTTCGTCGAATGTGAATGCAACATTCTCCTTAGCGTACACTCAAAAGACTCCTCTAACAACTTGAGAACAGGGGTCCATGCACATGTGTATCATTTATGGTGTCAGTATTTAATGAGCAACAGAGCAATAAAGCCATAACTAACATGAGAAGTTGTGTAAGGATCGAAATCAGATGCTTGAATGTAACAGTTATTGACTAGAGTATATTTCAAAATGTATAAAGTACCTTTCATTAACACAGACCAACTAAAATGAAGTTCAAACATCAGATGGAAAAAGAATGCACTGTTAGAGTAACGCTATATTGTAAACTATGTATTATATCGAATGAACGGGACATGTTCTGTGATTTTTTTTCAAAAAATTGTTCTTCTTGTAGGTACAGAATCATTGTATTTTAAAATATTATTACGCATGTTTGGTGGGTTACAATAAATGTTTCGCTAGTAGATCGACGTCTACACTAGAGGCTGCAATCTTCCGAATATTATTTCGAACTCAAGTTACAAGAAAAAAGAAAATGAATAATAACAGTAATCGTCAACTCGCCGAACTTGTATCACGATTGTTATTCACGTAAATACATCACCAATTTCAGAGACAAAAATTACACTACTGGCCATTAAAATTGCTGCACCACGAAGATGACATGCTACAGACGCGAAATTTAACCGACAGGAAGAAGATGCTGTGATATGCAAATGATTAGCTTTTCAGAGCATTCACACAAGGCTGGCGCCGGTGGCGACACATACAACGTGCTGACATGACGAAAGTTTCCAACCGATTTCTCATACACAAACAGCAGTTGACCGGTGTTGCCTGGTGAAACGTTGTTGTGATGCCTCGTGTAAGGAAGAGAAATGCGTATCATCACGATTCCGACTTTGATAAAGGTTGGATTGTAGCCCATCGCGATTGCGGTTTATCGTATCGCGCCATTGCTGCTCGCGTTGGTCGAGATCCAAAGACTGTTAGCAGAATATGGAATTGGTGGGTTCAGGAGGTTAATACGGAACGCCGTGCTGGATCCCAACGGCTTCGTATCACTAGCAGTCGAAATGACAAGCATCTTATCCGCATGGCTGTAACGGATCTTGCAACCACGTCTCGATCCCTGAGTCAACAGATGGGGACGTTTGCAAGACAACAACCAACTGCATGAACAGTTGTACGACGTTTGCAGCAACATCGACTATCAGCTCGTAGACCATGGCTGCGGTTACCCTTGATGCTGCATCACAGACAGGAGCGCCTGCGATGGTGTATTCAATGACGAACCTGGGTGCACGGATGGCAAAACGTCATTTTTTCGGATGAACGAACCATGGTAGACGAATGGCAAATCGTCATTTTTTCGAACGAATCCAGGTTCTGTTTACAACATCATGAGGGTCGCATCCGTGTTTGGTGACATCGCGGTGAACGCACATTGAAAGCGTGTATTCGTCATCTCCATACTGGCGTATCACCCTGCGTGATGATATGGAGTGCCATTGGTTACACGTCTCGGTCACTTCTTGTTCGCATTGACGGCACTTTGCACAGCGAACGTAACATTTCATATGTGTTACGACCCGTGACTCTACCCTTCATTCGATCCCTGCGAAACCCTTCATTTCATCAGGATAATGCACGACCGCATGTTGTAGGTTCTGTACGGGGCGTTTCTGGGTACATAAAATGTTCGAGTGCTGCCCTGGCCCCCACCACATTCTCCAGATCTCTCACCAACAGAAAACGTCTGGTCAACGGTGGCCGAGCAACTGGCTCGTCACAATACGCCAGTCACTACTCTTGATGAACTGTGGTATCGTGTTATAGCTACATGGGCAGCTGTACCTGTACACGCCATCCACTCTGTTCGACTCAATGCCCAGGCGTATCAAGGGCGTTACTACGGCCAGAGGTGGTTGTTCTGGGTATTGATTTCCCAGGATCTATGCACCCAAATTGCGTGAAAATGTAATCACATGTCAGGTCTAGTATAATATATTCGCCCAATTAATACCCGTATATCATATGCATTTCTTCTTGGTGTATCAATTTTAATGGCCAGTATTGTAGATAAAATTTAAAAGCCTATACGTAAAAGCGATATTACTATAGTGAGTTCTACAAATTTTCTTTGTGTTATTATATACCTTACATTTGTGACGTTCATGTTTCCTTGCCTGACGCAGTGGAAATATTGAATGGAAATATTGAATGGAAAATACCAGATGGTTATAACTAATGTGCAGTTGCCCTTAGAGGCGCAGTGTGGACTGTAATTATCGTACGGCAGTGAAACTTGGTAGATATTCTAATGCACTTACTTGGAACTGACTTACGTCGGAATCAAAATTAGTTCCACTTTTGGCCTCCAGGTGCAAATCTGGGACTATGAATACGAAAAAGACATATAGAAACGTTTCCATATATCATGGAGTAGCGAACCTGGTAGTGCTTCAGAACTGCTAAATGGAATGACTGTCATTGGGACAGGTCAACACACAATGCTGTGGAGTGGGAGGGTTAACCGAGCAACAGCATCATTCACAGTCTGCATGATGACAGTTTATTTGTACCAGTTTAACCACTGACTGCATGGACACAAAAAAAGCAAATTTCTTCCTGTATGAAATACATGAATGAAATTCTAATTAGACAGTAAACATGTTTTAGGTAAGAAAAATACGTCACGACACATTGTAAAACAGATGTTAGTAAGAATTTCAGTAAACTTTACATTTAAGAAAGCATGCAGCTAGCGCTTACTGAACTATCTGTCAATAACAACTTATCTTTTCAAAACAATTTGAATAATATTTGCAATTTTAGAAAAATTGTGCCTGGCGCTTATCAAACTATTAATAACCTTCGAGTTAATAATTGTAATTAAGGAGCATGCTCCACAGTGCTCACTAAGTCTTTAATTGATAGCAACTCAGGTTACAAAGTATTTAAGATCAAAACACGCCATGGCGCTCATTAAATGATTAATTAAATATCAACAGGTTTGTGCGAAAGAATCTCCAAACTTAAACGGTAACAGGCATCAGAATAAAGCCAGATGTGTTTAAGAAAGTAAGATACATGCAATAAAGTTGTTAATGTTTTACAGCTCCGACCTCTAACTGTCAGCAGACCGACTTGAGGTGGTTCGGCCTTTTCCAACACCGGCACGGCGGTCGGTCGGTACCTAACACAGCAGCGCCAGACCCACGGCCGATCAGGGCAGCGGAAACCTGGCCTAAACTCTCGCCTGTGAACTGGGGAGATGACGTAGGATAAAATTCTAAATCAACAAACTGTTAAACATAAGGATGAACAGTTACAAATGGGCAACAAACCAGTTCCACTTGAGCGAAATGAGAGTGACGTTCCTTTTTTGGTCCGCATAAATACTGTCCGTACACAATAACAATGGTTTGAATTTAAGTTACAAGAAACTGGGAACTCAGCCACAAGTCAGGCAGTTAACATTGTATCCAGAAAATCAATATCACCCTTAAACTCAAGGTAGAATATGAGGCTTAGACGGTGCTACAATCTGTCTAACAGACCGAAATATATAACATTTTCACTATCATAGAATGTAGAATTATTGTCCGTAAGCTCCACTAGAACTTCAAAGCAGCGCAGTACGTTGTCCTTTACGTGTAAATAAGTGCTTATCAGACGAAACGTCTCTCCAGATTCAGGAACTGGAATTGACCACATAGGATGCCGAGAAGTCTTGGATGGAAATTAGCGACTGAAGGTTGTCGCTCCTCCCAGCAGTGACATCGGCGTCCAGACGCCATACGCGCCAACACGGAGACAGCAGCCCCACAGACCAGGGCACATGCCGTCTCCTCGGCCACTCGCAGCGTCGACTCCCGAGTTCCTCACTGCCTCTGCTCTTCACAGTGTGGCGCCCCCTCTGTACCCCGTGGCCTCACTCGTTGCCGACGTACCACTCACACCCTCTGTCGCACTTCTCTCATACAATCAATCAGCCGGTTTTGAGTTTGGCTTGCAAGGAATGCGAACCGGCCCTCTAGCGATATATCGAATCGAGAGCCACGGTTCATCCTTCCCCACCAAAACCTCATTACAGCCCATCCACCAATTTATCTCGAACAGGGAACAGAAAATTTAGTTTACTCCCTTGATCCTGGAGACATGTACTCTATAAAACTTCTCAGTAGCAATGTTACGTACCAATAAGGTAACTGGGCTAAGAACCTGGATAACGTCACAAGGTCCTACAAAGCTAGCTGTGAATTTTTCAGAAATTTGGGCCTTACCTTGAGCCCTGGGAGCAAGGTTTTAGGCGAAACCTTATCACTAACAATCACTTTAAACTCGCTTTCCCCAAGGTTGTAATGGCAAGCCTGCATCTTGTGTGTGATACTAATATTTCGTCTCCTTAATCAGGCTAGGTGCCACTTCCTCAAGGAGCAGGTAATTAACAGATAACAGGTTGGGCAAGGGGAACATGAGACTATGATCAAACATCAATGAAGTGGAGGTAGTTTCAAGGGCTACATATTTGGTGGAATTAAATGCCAAATATGCCACGTACTGAATAATCGAACTTGTGGCGTGAATGAGAATGGAAAATAATTGAGTCTGCCTTCAGATTTCAATTCAGTCTCTCCTTAAATAAAGCTTGCAGACAGTTCAGTATAGTCGTGGAATGAATTATCACATTGCCGTAGCAAAATCTTTTAAACTTTTGTGAGAGGACGGGAGGAGCGTAGTCAGTGACAGTGGTATGGGGAGGGCCAAATATGAAAAATATCCCAGACAAATGACGAATAATGAACTAAGTGATCACCCTGCCACTGGGCATGAACCAGACAAATCTGGAAGAGGCATCAACCACGTCCAGGATATAATGACTGCCGTCACGAGTGCATGGCAGGGGCTCGAAATAATTAATAGAAGACAGTAAAAATCCCCTGTGGGTGTTGAAATAGGATTTAAGAATTTTGCAGTTACAGCACTTCCCCCTCCAAACCCCATGTATCCTGTACAAGGTAGACCAAGTAAGAAATTCCCTAACCTTGCTAAGGATTCTACCGATTCCTAAATGGCCTCCAACCACAAACTTAAGAAAGTAATGGAAAATGACGGGAACCAAGCTTCCCAGAAGACAAATCTTGGTCAGATTATCCTGCTTGCCATGATAACACAACACATCCTGTTGTGGGTTATATCCCGGCACTGATTTGCCGTTTAACAACGCTTCCTTAATCTTACGCAGAGCAGGGTCTTGGTCTTGAACAAACCAATGTACTCTGGTGGCCATTGTACCTGTCAAAGAGAACGGTAACGGTAATCATTCACTTGTCTGTCAATAGTGTATATATCTGCAAAGTGGCATTGACATCCGACCATGTCTTCTGGCTGCTACACTTCATTTTTTGTCAAGCAACATATTTTCAGTAAGATACAATTTCTCATTTGAAATTGATCTCCAGAGATTTTATGTGATTAATTGCAATCCTGTTCAACTGTCAACCGAATTTTGTCTGACATCGTTGCATTTCAGCCATTATCAAATTGCTTGTCATTAGTGGACATCCCCATTTACAAATGATGATTTGAAGTATTTTGGAAGTTATTCACTTAATTGAAGAACAGGAAGGGATCCAATACCAAGCCTTGTGGTATCCCATATTTCACACTCCCCCAATTTAAATGTAATAATACCCCTGTGATGCAGTTTGTCGCAAAAAATAACACTAGTATAATCTGTGTTGTTTGCTCTTCCAGGATTTAATTTCTGAGGTCATATAATGCTTTGTCAGCACAAAATGCTTTACAAAAGCAAACTAAGAGGACATTAGCAAGATTTTCTCAGTACAGTGGGGCAGTACTTCATTGTAGGCCACATTCTCAATAATAGGAAAAGTTAGGACTGTAAAAGATGTAATTAGAGGTCATTTGCCTATCGTAATTTTTATCAATGGCTACTGCTTCAGCATATTTACCTTTCTCAGCACACAGAATTAATGACTCAAGTTAACAGATCAGCATAACCAAAAAGTGCCTCTTCTAGCAAGCTAATGGTTTTTGTAACCTTGTGATTCCATTTCTGAAACTAATATCTACTTAAAAGTTTCAAATGGCTCTGAGCTCTATGGGACTTAACATCTGATATCATCAGTCCCCTAGAACTTAGACCTATTCAAACCTAAGTAACCTAAGGACATCACACACATCCATGCCTGAGGCAGGATTAGAACCTGCGTCCGTAGCGGTCGCGCGGTTCCTGCTGGTATCTGTTTATGACATATTTGCTTGTTGCTGCAACTGAATTGGAAAAAGGGTCTTGTCGCAGAGGGTAAATTTTCCAGGAGACACAAAAAATCGTTTTACTACACAGAGGGTTTAAGTATGATGTCATGGAGTTGCTATGTAGCAATTGGCCCCAGGGTGAAGCAAAATATGCCATTACAACATACTTTAGCCACCAAGTGTGGTCAGTGATCCAGTATAAATGTACTGGAAGTGAGCTTTTTCTAAACTTTACGATGATGATAGGGCAACTAGCATTCTGCTTGCAGTGGAAGGACTGCATTATGAAAGTTTATATTGTTCATATCCATTGTAGCAATAAAATAGATGCTTTCTCCTTGTCAGTTATGTGTTGTAGAATTTTCAGTACATTGTCTAGTTTCTTCTTTTTAATTGGAACAGGTTCACTATTTGAACAGGTCTGCCATACACTTGTTTACCTGGACATAACCCCTTCTCTAACTCAGTACCCACCTAACAAGCATTTCTGTGCCTGGAATATGACCCCTTGTTCTCTCAAAGAATCCATACAGATATGAAGATCAGTTAATGTCGGCAAATGTAATTAGAAAAAAGTGGACATGATCACTTTTCCAAACTCACTGACTCAGTTGTAATTTATCTGCATTCACTCGTTTATTGACACGTCTACGTATTTTTGCCACAGTTGGAAAATTAATTTGGTTACCAACAGTTTTGATGTTTATATCAGACACCAGATTACTTTTGTTTCATTGTGTGTGGACTTTTTCACCAAAATGTGTCTGCTCTACTGTTAGTGAGTTTCAGCACTTTGTAATATTTTTCTCAATGCAGTTTACACTCTTGTTTCGAGTCTGCCCTCTATCAATTTCCTCTAGCACAATATACTTTAATCCCAGTGATTGAACACCACGTTAGGAGGGTGGGAAGGATCTTGGATAGGATGTCCCTCATTTCAGGGCATGATAACAGATAATCGAAGATCTTAGAAGAATGCAGTTCAGTTGTTCCAGTCCATGATGGTATTAGGTAATGAAGTGGGTACTCCTTTGTAGCTGGTTCTTAAAGGTATTAGGAGGACTGGGGGGAGTAGGGTGGGTATGGAGATATGGTACAGAAAATCTGGGGGATAGTGCCTGTCTGTGAAGGCCTTTGGGAGACCTTCAGCATACTGGACAAGAGACTTCTTGTCACTTCAGATACACCATTCCAGGTGATCAGTTGTATGGCAGAGATGGCAGCTACGGAAATGCAGGTACTGTTGGCAGTCATGGGTTCAATGGGGACAGAGACTGTGTGAATGGAGCCATCAGAGAGGACGAAGTCAACATCCAGGATGCCCACCCAACCTCCACAACATTCTAGTCCATCAGCACACCACTCCTAGACTCTGCCCGTCGCCATTGGGGATCATATCCCTGTGGAAGACCCAGGTGAATGTCCTACCTAATCAACCCACCCAGCATGTCCTATTCCAGTCCTGTCACAGGTTTGTCCTACGCTGTCTGAAGCAGCCATGTTATTTACCAGCTCTGCTGCATTCATTGCATAGGTTTTTATATTGGTATGTTACCAACCAGCTGACTACCGGGAATAATGGCCACTGCCAAACTGTGGTCAAGAATAAAATGTGCCACCCTGTGGCACATGCAGTTGAATGTAACATTCATAATTGCAATTGCTGCTTCACAACCTGAACCACCTGGATCTCCACCCCCTCCCCCTTTTCCCTCTCCCTCCCCCACTGTCGGCTTCTCTGACCTTCTCAGATGGGTGTTATCCATGCAAGACGTTCTCGACTCCTGAAATAATCGCAGCTACAGCACAAGGTAACCTACGGTCCTCACACATTCCTCCCAACAGTTTCCACCCTCTCTGTACTATCACCTCCTCCCAATTCATGTCCCCCACACTCACTCTGCTCCACTGTATGTCATTGCCACCAGTCTTTTCCGTCTCTGCTGATCTCCTTTTCCTCTTCCCATCCTCCCCTGCCCTCCCCCACAATCTTCCAATACCACACCAGGGAACCTTGTCTGGTCACCATCTAGTCCCTGCATGCTCCGTCAGGTAGCACTCGCTGGTTCCTCAGCCCTACCTGGATACTGCTATCCCTCCCCCTTCCCTGCCCCATTCCATATTGCTTATTCTGCCTGACATTACACCTTTGAATTCCAGCTGCAGCATCCAGAGAGAGTGGTCATGTATGCATGAGGTGTGCATACTTGTGTGAATGTGTGTGTATTTTCTTTTCCTTTCCTTTGGCCGAAAGCTAAGTGTCTAATAAACTTTTTTTGCATCTGTCTGCATCTCAACATGTAATCTTTATGGTGAGTAGCAATCTTTTCATAATATTGTTGATATTCTAACCAAGGCTTTCCATTGTTTGGTATTAGAAATTTGTTACTTTTCTTTATAGGGCGTTTTATAATTTGATAGAATGTATTAACTGAAAGTTTTTTCATAACCTGCCCAAAGGAATATTGTGTACCAGAATTGGTGCCTTTGAAGCCCTTTACACTTGTGTCTGAACTGTTGTCAGAAAATGTTTCTGCTTCTTGTCTGGTACCCTGTTGGCTACTGTGATATCCCTACAACACATGGGGTGCAGGGATGGGGGGTTGGCCTTGATATTCCACTGGGCTGCTGGTTGTGCACCACCCTCCAGTTTGAAAAATTCCTCCCATTCCAGAAGCTTTGCACACCCATGAACATCAATGAGCTGGGAGAGATACAGCAGAAAGTGATGTTTTGGATAGTCATCCCATATGAGAATGCCAGCTCCTCAAGAGACAAACTACAGATTTATTATATTAATTGATTTTGTAACTACTTTGTCTATGTACATGTCTTTGCATGTATTATTATACTGAGAAATAAAATGGTTTAAAAGCATTAATGTAGGTCACAAAAATTGGCACCATAGCCTCAAAAGTCAGTTACTGTCATTTTAACAATTGGATAATGGTGAAAACAATGAGAGATTTGTGTGCAGTGGCATGTCACACACTCTATGCAATCGTCATTAATATTACAAGTAGGAACTGCTGATGTCATTTAATTTGATGTAGTTATACAATAACCTCTTATCATTGTAACTTCACCCTATTGTGACGCTGAACTGCTGACATTAATAAGAAGCGATATTAATAAGAAGCTGCTACTACATTCATGAGAGATTTGTGTGCAGTGGCATGTCACACACTGTATGCAATCATCATTAATGTTACAAGTAGGAAGTGCTAATGTCATTTGACTTTTATGTAGTTATCCAATAACCTCTTGTCATTGTGACTTCACCCTGTTGTGACGCTGAACTGTTGACATTAATAAGAAGTGATACTAATAAGAAGCTGCTTCTACATTAATAATCAAAAATTAGCTAGAGAGCAGTAATAACAATGTGACATGGTTGAGAGGAATGTGGGAAAAAGTCTTCAACCATGAGTCAGCTGTGACTCTTCCAAAGAGTGTATTTGGTTTTAGGAATAATGTTAGGATGCATAATAAAACAAAATTTTTTGCCTTGTTGACATTAGTATACAAGATACTAAAGGAGTGAAACTGAGAGTTTCATGCTTTTAGTTCAGTGGTGATCGTTTAATACATAAAGATGTGTTAATCTTATTTACAAATATTTACTCACACAAAATATTACCTTCAGTCTATCTTGACTAAAACTAAAAGGCATGACTGTAATATTGGCTATGTAACTTTTCACATGAAGCACTTTATTTTACAATTATTTTTTAATTTTTTTATAAAGCAATCTTTTTTCTGCAGTTTTTTTCCAATTTTTGTGAGTCCATAGAGTTCAGTGACATTAGTAGTACGTCAATAGTAAAATGCAAATATTAAGATTCCATATTAAGAACCATTCAGAGTGTGGACTAAGTTACATTCGTCCAGCATGTTACAGTTCACATAAATATTACTTTATTGTTTATTGTTCTTCTATGTACAACACACAATTGAGCTGATGCACATTTCTTGACTTTCCTCACATTATACACAGTGAACATGTCGAGTTAACTATTTCGAATTTGGGTAGGAACATCATTTAAAAAGTATTAGCCAGTAGATGTCCCCTGGCCATAATGGGCCAACAGAGGTTGAATATACATTTTTGTTGTTCATTTCTCACATCAAATAACTGCCAGAAAACAATAACATTTGTATATGAAAGTCTAGAATGAGAGAGTTCGCAGAGTTGTACTATCTTCTTTTTAATTATATTCCCAACTATTATTGAACTCCTTCATATCCTTTGGAATAATATGTTGTCAAAATGGATCAGCGTTGAACAACAACATCCCAATGAAGAGGGTAAAAGTTGTGCTCTTTGAAAATAAGTTGTAGTCAGTGATCCATTGAGTCAATAAACCGCAGAAAAATCTGGAATTAATGTTCCAACTGTTTAGTAAATGACTTTTTATGAAAGAACATTTTGAAAATTGAGGTAAAAGAATTATAATGTGCAGAGAAATTGAATGATACTTATGAGCTACTGACAGAGAGATATTACAACACAATGATTCACAGTTGATAAGACGAAAGAAAGAAAGTGTTCTGTTTTCATTAGAAATTGAAAGGAATTCTTTCCAAATTGATGGTTAAATTTTTGCTGCAAGATGTGTATTTTTTTTCTTTCGTCAATCCATGATCACTCTTCAAGCAACTTTACAAAGTTCAGTTCTGTCTCTGAATAATCATGGTAAATTGTGAAGTCTTTCTTACCTGAAGCTGCACAGGGAAGTATTGTCATGACAGCTATTTTCAGTTGCAAGCTAACCTGTCATAAATGAAACACCTTTACAAAATCTTTAAATACACCATTTCCCTTATATCTGAACCTTGTCTAGGTTAACTGCAGTATTAGTGTGATACTGCTTCAAGCCTTTACTTAGTCATTTTTCTGCCACAAATTGCTGGCTTTCAAAATACACTACATATTAAGGTAAGTTTCAAACAATTATGGTACACGTTTTCATAATTTCAGTGTTTTGTAAATTAAAATCATAAAATTCTGAACATACCATTATACAGCTGGCACTATTGATATGTTTATTGTAATTGTTGCAACAGGACTGGAACATGAAATTGATTAATCAGGACTATGGGTTATTTGTATCACACCCTCTTTATTTTCAAACCATTTACACATCTGGAAACTACAATTAACATGATTCTACATTTGTATAATTTCTCTCCAAAATATACAATCATAAAGCAGCAAGCTGAACCCTGCTTAGGGCAAGTTTCCTGAAGAGACTTTGGAGTCATCAGGAAGTGGTAGAGCTTGCAGATTGCAAAATAAGATCTGTTTGGAACTAATGCACTAAGCAGCTTTGTGTGGGCATAACTAGATTACTAAATATGCCAGTGAAGGTAAACATACCATCATGTTACTACATTCTGATTAAAATTATATGCTACTTCATGTTTGTCACTCAGTGCTACTGAATTAACATATTGACAGCTCCGCTATGCCTGAAGTAAAGCTCTGACAACAGGAAATAGGTTGCCATCATTAGCAGAATGCATGCTTATCCTCCGCACTAGCAGTTAAATGAGTGGTCAGCAGTGCCAAATAACAGATTTTGTGTGCACTCAGCATTACTCAAAAGCTGCAAGTGTACTGACAATCTGCTGTTGCAGTTTAACAATGGCAGACTGTTTGTATATGATTTTGAGAACTATGACTTCAGCGACTAAGTTCCAAGGCGTCATGTGTCAACTAACAAGTAATTTTAATCATACTATAGACGTCTTTGTTTCTATGTACAGGCAGCATTGAAAATACCAATGACTATGCATGTCAAACATTTGAATCAATGATTGCAGAAATCACTTAAGTCTAGAATTGTTCTTAACTTATTTTATGGCAATAACTGTCTTGTCCAGGGTCAGCATACAATGAGTGTAGATCATACACTAGTCTAGTGTCTCATCTGGAAGATGTAGGACCATAGGAAACTGGGATGACTGTAGAAACAAGTCAGCAGCTCATATGGTTTCTGCTCCAGTTGGTAGACATAATCACAAATCTGAGTTCTTTTTGCATCACTCATGAAGGGGGACACCAAGAAAGAGGCCAATGAAGTTTGCAGATTGTTGTTCAAATATATAAATTAGTATGTGCATTCTACAGTAACAAATTTTTACCCTTTTTTTCAATGATTGGCCTGACAAAACCATACACATAATGATTCTATCCTGGTTTTATATGGCTGTGGGTGTTCAACTGTGTGACTAGTTTGTCACTGAAGGCCATTTATTTATTAATGAGATTGTGGAACGAAAAGGAAAAAAACTAAGGAAATTTCTCTGTGTTTGTGATCTGGAAGAGAAGCCATAATGAACCAACAATTCAATGGATTTCAAAAGATGTAATCAGAATCCCCAAAGCCTTTCAGTTAGGATACATTAGATTACAACAAAAGAAGTCTGTTAACTATGGTATTACTGGGAAAGACAAAGATGCCTGATAGAAAGCTTAATTTTTGCTTCTAAATGCATGAAATTTTCCACATGATTCACACAAGCCACAGCAACCCCAAAACATTAAACTTCCTAGTTATCTGTGTTACCCTTCTGAGTCTTCTCCAGTGGATAACAAACACTGAAGATTTTGAAGAAAGTGGTTGAATATATATGACAAAACTTCTGCTGATTTTATGAATATATGAAAATATGCTCCACATTAGGACAATGATACTGCAGATGATATTATTTAATTTATAACTCTCAAATAGTATTGGTAGTTCTGTATCAAGCAACAACCACCACAAAGCATCAGGCTTCCTAACCATCTTTGTTGCCCTTTGGTGCTAAGGACACTGTTACTGATATTGTTGAACCTTTTGCCGCTGTTATTAACCAATGCTTTGACCTTGGTACTAATACAGACTTATTGAAATTGGGAAAGCCAGTGTTAGTGTATAAAAAGGTGGCCCTAACAGTCCATCCAGGTATAGACCAATTTCTCTAATACCTATACTAGAAAAAATGATTGGAACTATAATGAAGAACCAACTGCTCCATTATTTTGAAGGCAAAAACTTCTTCCTGGATAACCAAGATGGATAGAGAAGTGGGAAATCTACATTTATTGCAATGCTTGGCATAATAACACAAATAATGGATGCATTGGAAGGCAGAACTACGTGGCTTTAATTCTTTGTGGTCTAAGTGTAATATAATCCTGGAAAAATTAAAACCTTATGGTATAAAGAGTGTCATTTTTGAGAACCTCTCATCTTACCTAAGAGACAGATGGCAGAGTGTTTGTATCCAGGGAGGGACGTCTAATGAAATGCCACTTGAACATGGTGTAATCCAGGGCACTTTGTTTGGCCCTCTGCTCTTTTAATGTTTGTCAGTGAGTTAAGTTGTGATGGTCATAGCCTGTTCTTTGTGGGTGATACGTTAATGACTAAGAGTATAAACTGCACTGAGGCACTAAAGGTTGCTGAACTGTGTTTGAAGTACATAGAAAGTGGTTCAAAGAAAACGAAATGAAATTAAATGAAGATAAAACCCAGAAAATATTATGCACACTTGGCGAATAAGGATAACAGACCAGTACTTAATTATAATATATTATGCACTGTTTCATATGGATGGCTCCTGGAGGTGACTACTGGAAATAAAAGCATAGCGCTCCAACAAAAGAAGTCTCTAATAAAATATCTTCCAGCAAGATATTTGTCCACTGTAGATCAATTTTCAAGCAGTTGGGAATAATGACAATATTTAGCCAGTATGTTTTCAACTCTCTCGTCTATATAAAAGAAAATCGAGGATTCTTCTGCAAGCGAAAAAAGATTCACAACCATGACACGAAAAAAGGCCAACATTGATATTCCAAGCTGTCACCTAAGTAAGACACTGAACAGTTTTCTCACGGCAGCCCTGAAGATATTCAACCACCTACCACCAGATGTTCAAATATTGCCACTTAGTCGTGTGCTCAAGGAACAGCCACTACACTCTGTAAATGAATTTTTCTCTTCAAGTCGAACTGTAGATGGGTCAACATGATACGATCACATATGAAGCTAC
The DNA here is from genome assembly GCF_023864345.2 of Schistocerca serialis cubense. Taxonomy (NCBI): domain Eukaryota; kingdom Metazoa; phylum Arthropoda; class Insecta; order Orthoptera; family Acrididae; genus Schistocerca; species Schistocerca serialis. Next base: position 4,885,130 of record NW_026047573.1, read on the forward strand.
AAACTGGAAACATTGTAAAGTGGTGTTTATAACCACAGTTTACAACGTTAGTATGTATTGCTTCTTGTCTGTTATCTTAGTATTAGTAGTTGTTTTGATATATAGGATGTGACATAATCTGTCCATTCATGGCCAGTGAATTATGTTGCCTTATTAAGACTAATCATTAAAAAACATTGAGGAATTTGAAGAAAATTGTTGATGATATTGTACGGTACAGACTTTGCTCTGATATTACAGATATCTCTGCCAGTGGCTCAGTACGGAGATGCTTTGTATGAAATGTTATTTTTGCCAAGTGTTTCTATAGAAGTGTTGAAAATGTACCATATTTTTTAATGTTTCCGTGTTTATTTTTCATCCAGAAAATACAGATTGGCTGATGCTTTGAGCCATCTAATTTCTGCAAACATAATGTTTAATGCAGAAACGTCACAAGTTTATCCAGTGTTTTAATTTTAGAAACTGCAATTAAAAGGTATACCGGGACTAGTACATTTTTCAATCCTCCTACAAAATTTAGAAAAACAAATGTAGCGCAGATTCTGTAATCATCATTTCAATGTTGTCGGCTTCTTCAGAGGTGTGCTCTGCTAGAAAGAATGATCTTCACAAGCCAAAATCGAATGCCGTTCCAAAACTCAGATATTTCAATTTTAATTCTGAAGAAAATCGGAATATGTAACGGATACAGTGACTAATTGCTCCTCATTCTTAACACCGAATTGGCGCATCTAGATTTCGATGGTACGGTCATGTGATGAAAATGGCGTCAACTAGAACAGTCAAAATAAATTTGGAAAGACAGGTGGATGGGAAAAGACATCAAGGCAAGGAGGACATCGAACCTGATGGATGGACTTGATCAAGGCTGACCTACTGACCAGAGGATGGACAGTGGATGATGTACTCCGTGAACAGGCGTATCTTGACAGGGCGAAGTGGAAGAGGCTCATTACCAGTACCTGGAAGTTGGAACTGTTGAATGATGATGACTGGCTAGATCACCAGCACTTTATGCTTATTTTCTGTCACATCTCGTCTTCCTGTCTTCCTGCTCCTGTTACTCTTCAGTGTCACTGTTTTCGCTGTCACTGAGGGTATCGCCGTCCATCCTCTGGAGATTGTTGTTACGTTGCGTATAGGAATTTCTGCTATGTCGTGTCCCCAAGTACCTGCATGCTGGCGTGCACATGAAACGTACAAAAACATATGTTGTAGAACTCTGACCGCACTAACTAGAAACCAGTGTCGAGTGTTGGAGTTATGGGCAGTCACGGTACGATAACCCAAGTAAGGAAAGCAGGTGTTTTTGACTGAGCATGCTCTCGAGGCCTATGAGAAAGAGAGACCGCGGCGCGTACGTCACGAAGATAGGCCACGCTCGCTCAGCTCAGCAGACAAACTACGTTTCTGCACCTGTTAACTCGTAACTAGGCGTGTACGTACAAACGAGAATTGCATTTTCTACTGGTTGGTATCCACTATTATGGAATCTTACAGTTAGTAGTAGCCCTGTGGGCTTCCTACCATTGCAGGACTAATAATTTGTTACGACTGTGCTGGAGTACAACACAGTTAAAATCATGCCACAATGATTATCAGTTGCATAAGGCACCACATCTATGAAATGAGGTCTGTTACGCAGAAGGAGACTAAACGCTAAAAAAAAAAAATAAAAAAAAATAAAATAAAATTATACTATTTATGTCGAGAATTGATTTTAGCCGGCCTGAGTGGCCGAGAGGTTCTAGGCGCTACAGCCTGGAACCGCGCGACAGCTACGGTCGCAGGTTCGAATCCTGCCTCGGGCATGGATGTGTGTAATGTCCTTAGGTTAGCTAGGTTTAAGTAGTTCTAAGTTCTAGGGGACTGATGACCATAGAAGTTAAGTCCCATAGTGCTCAGAGCCATTTGAACCATTTGAATTGATTTTAAATTTTGTTGTATGACTAGTAATCAGTAAGACTTCATAATAGCAGATTCCATCACAAAACGCAATTCTCGTTAGTATGTACACACCCAGCTGCGAGTTAACAGCTTTAGAGACGCATTTTTCCCGCTTGAGTTAAGCGAGCGTGCGAGCTCAGGCCTATCTTCGTGACGTACGTGCCGCGGACTGTCTTTCTCGTGGAGCTGGGCGTGCTCTGAAGTGACGTCATCCCTTCCGCCACAACGAGTACTGTGTTGCTCACAGTACGAGGTCAGTAATAAATTGCATGTAGCATATTGCGGAAGCGTATAGTACGATGGATTTATTAGGAGCTGTTTTGTAATAGCGTTTTGCCTGAGTGATCTAGGGCTCTGACTGTCATTTAGCTAACTCGGGTTCGGTCCCTGCTGTTACCAACATTTCCTTTTTATTTTATTCCCCACAAAGTTAAACTATTAATTATAAGCTCTAAATATATTCAAACAATTCAATTTATATACATAAAATTAATATACTGAGATAATTTACGTTTACTACCATTGTAAGTCAAAAGTTTCATTGTAGCACAGCGACAAATTTTTGTACCAGCCGCCACTGTCTTGGTTTATGTTTTGATCAGGTTTAGGCGCAAGTTCCTCCACTTTCATCCTAAGCTCATGTGTCAAATTTTGTACTAATTAAGTACACACTGAACTACTGTTGTACTGTTTTCAGACTCATGATATACAGTAGTTATTTGCAAGAAAATAAAACTATCGATAGCCCAGGCACAACACACTTACAAAAAGAAATTTCATCTCACGAACGTCGTCAACAGGCTAGGAGATTCTTAGTAATGAGAAATGCTTTGCGTGCAATTTTCCTCTACGTATTCGTGAAACTCCCGCTTTGTGGTGGCACTTAGTTACCATGTCCTACTGGACTCTGGTGGGACATTTACAAACTTAACATGCCTTTTCTACAGCATATACAACTGTCAATGCCACAAACAAAAAATTATTTTCAGCACTTAAAAGCATTGATATTAACCGTCAATTAATGGGGAATCATAGCATAATATAAATATACAGAGACAATGATTTGATACTAGAGGGTTAGCTTTTTTTATTTTTTTTTTTAAAAAAAAGAGACAGAAAATCGTGAAAAACATATGGATGTTAGTGGGACACCTTTAGCCTGAAAGAGCTGAGCCTTTGGGAGGTCCATAAGAAGTGTACTACGTAGAAGTACGGCTCAAAACATCTACTACATAGAGTTGAACGACACTATACAAATTGCAGTCTCAAGACTATCTACTATCTTTTTAAAAACTTCAGTGATTATCAACAGTTCCAAAAAAATTCAGTGTCATTGTTTAAATCCGCGTGGGAAATATTCGAAATGCGTCCTCATAGCTTAAATTCTATAATCCATTATTGACATATATATTTCAATATATTTTTGGGGCAGCTCCCCTCAGAGGGCTTAGCTACGAGCCGTGCTTGGTTATAGAGTGTATAAGGGCCGACACAACTGCTCTCGTACGTCATAGTACATTCAAGGCACGGCACTGAAACGAAGTACCTGACAAGTGACAATAAGCTAAGGGAGAAACATTTTGGCACATGTTAAATACTCGACTAGGTCAGTAAAATAAAGTCAGTCGGTCAACCGAAGAGGGAGTAGAGCATATGGTAGAGAAAGTGCACTAAACTATAACTGCCAAAAAAGGATGACTGTATAGTAATCAGTTCCCATCTAACAGTGCAGTTCAGCGTGCTGTATTTACGAAGATTCTGTTCATGTGTGTTAGTTACATTAGGTACTAATTTCTGTATTCCATACAGAATTTACGCATGTAGCGAAGAATAAACACTCCCAGAGCGTTTCTTTCTATTGTGTCGCTACCGATTTAAAAGACGTTCTGCGGAATGACAGGTGTAACCTTGTGAAACTGCCTGGATTCAAGTGGTCCATCTGACGTAACTGGGTAGACGGAGTGTGTACACCCGCCACTCACCCCCCCCCCCCCCCCCACCTCCCCGCACTACCATTAAACTGGTAAAATGCTACTTAAATTTCTTACTTGTCAGAATGGTTCAGATGGCTTTGAGCACTATGAGACTCAACTGCTGAGGTCATTAGTCCCCTAGAACTTAGAACTAGTTAAACCTAAATAACCTAAGGACATCACACACATCCATGCCCGAGGCAGGATTCGAACCTGCGAACGTAGCGGTCTCGCGGTTCCGGACTTCAGCGCCTACAACCGCATGGCCACTTCTGCCGGCACTTGTCAGAACATCATTCGCCTTGTAGCTATGGTACGCCAATATTTTTAATGTATCTAACTGCATAGTTTTTATATCTTGGCACGCCCATTTTTGTCATCATGACAATGGCTACATAACATATTTATATCCAAGTTACTTTTACCTTTCTTTCGCTTAACTTTGCTTCTGTTCAACAAAATTTAAGTTCTCTATTGTTTCTGTATTGTCTTAATATGTACTTTCTGTACTTTCCTATTACGTAAAATGTTTATTATCCATCGCGCTATGCGTTAACAATGGCAGATTGCGATCCACTTGAAAATGGCCGTAATATGAAGGTCGAAACAGGTCGTGGACTTAATGAAGTTCTAATCAGCATCTGGAGTGGCTTTTCACTAGGACATCCGCAGGCGCGGGTGGGACGAATTAGGTCTTCGCAGATGTGCAGAATGATGGACGGATACAGGCGCCCGTGTTCGGCCAACTAGTTAGTTACAGTGTATTGCAGGCAGTTAGTCGGACAGTTAGGTGGGGTTACAGTGTCACTTTACAGTAGGGGATTAGATTGAGGTATTTTAGCTTTTTATTTAATAGGACAAAATGTTCATACATGGTTGGACTGAAGCTGTCGGTAGCTCATCCAATAATTATTGACAGACTTTAGAAATGATTTATCTCGATAACGCGTTGGTTACACCAGCAGGTAAAGTGATTGTGGTAATAGATGGAGGTGATTCAGACTTTTTGGCAGCGCAGAGAACGTATAAGAGAAGACAGAGAACAGAGCCATGGGATACATCTGCAGTGGGACGGAAGATACGGGAATTGTACTGTTAATACACTCCTGGAAATTGAAATAAGAACACCGTGAATTCATTGTAACAGGAAGAGGAAACTTTATTGACACATTCCAGGGGTCAGATACATCACATGATCACACTGACAGAACCACAGGCACATAGACACAGGCAACAGAGCATGCACAATGTCGGCACTAGTACAGTGTATATCCACCTTTCGCAGCAATGCAGGCTGCTATTCTCCCATGGAGACGATCGTAGAGATGCTGGATGTAGTCCTGTGGAACGGCTTGCCATGCCATTTCCACCTGGCGCCTCAGTTGGACCAGCGTTCGTGCTGGACGTGCAGACCGCGTGAGACGACGCTTCATCCAGTCCCAAACATGCTCAATGGGGGACAGATCCGGAGATCTTGCTGGCCAGGGTAGTTGACTTACACCTTCTAGAGCACGATGGTTGCCACGGGATACATGCGGACGTGCATTGCCCTGTTGGAACAGCAAGTTCCCTTGCCGGTCTAGGAATGGTAGAACGATGGGTTCGATGACGGTTTGGATGTACCGTGCACTATTCAGTGTCCCCTCGACGATCACCAGTGGTGTACGGCCAGTGTAGGAGATCGCTCCCCACACGATGATGCCGGGTGTTGGCCCTGTGTGCCTCAGTCGTATGCAGTCCTGATTGTGGCGCTCACCTGCACGGCGCCAAACACGCATACGACCATCATTGGCACCAAGGCAGAAACGACTCTCATCGCTGAAGACGACACGTCTCCATTCGTCCCTCCATTCACGCCTGTCGCGACACCACTGGAGGCGGGCTGCACGATGTTGGGGCGTGAGCGGAAGACGGCCTAACGGTGTGCGGGACCGTAGCCCAGCTTCATGGAGACGGTTGCGAACGGTCTCCGCCGATACCCCAGGAGCAACAGTGTCCCTAATTTGCTGGGAAGTGGCGGTGTGGTCCCCTACGGCACTGCGTAGGATCCTACGGTCTTGGCGTGCATCCGTGCGTCGCTGCGGTCCGGTCCCAGGTCGACGGGCACGTGCACCTTCCGCCGACCACTGGCGACAACATCGATGTACTGTGGAGACCTCACGCCCCACGTGTTGAGCAATTCGGCGGTACGTCCACCCGGCCTCCCGCATGCCCACTATACGCCCTCGCTCAAAGTCCGTCAACTGCACATACGGTTCACGTCCACGCTGTCGCGGCATGCTACCAGTGTTAAAGACTGCGATGGAGCTCCGTATGCCACGGCAATCTGGCTGACACTGACGGCGGCGGTGCACAAATGCTGCGCAGCTAGCGCCATTCGACGGCCAACACCGCGGTCCCTGGTGTGTCCGCTGTGCCGTGCGTGTGATCATTGCTCGTACAGCCCTCTCGCAGTGTCCGGAGCAAGTATGGTGGGTCTGACACACCGGTGTCAATGTGTTCTTTTTTCCATTTCCAGGAGTGTAGTAACAAACCATGGGAAGGATACAATAAGGCGAACAGAGTTAACTTGAAATCCATTTTTCTGGGCTTGAAGAGGAGACCTGAATTCTAGACACCATTCCTTACGACAAGAGAGAAGGATTCTTAAAACATTGTGTTCCAAAACTATCGATTCATTTTCGTGAATACATTAATATATTCAATTCCTCTCTACAAGTTGTTTGAAATGTTCTCTGTAGAAGAACTGTCATCGTTGCTTCGAAATTTGGTAGTAAAACATTTGAGAAGGTGCGTGAGCTGCAACATATAAGATATGGGAAGGAGCCACCAACAAGGAATACTATCAAGTTTCTGTCAATAAATTCAGCCGAAGAGGAAGTGTGCTTAATGGCGAACGTCCTGGACGACAATCAACAGCTGACTGTGCAGTCTGGACGTTGGGGAGGCCACAGAAAGGAGCACACGCGCTTCCACTCGTCGGCTGAGCCGCGAGCAACACTGCATGATCCTCTGTCTGCTGCACTCCGTTTTCTGCTGAAGAAGACGACCTATCGGATCCTGGAAATGTACCACCTGCAGGAGAAATATTATGCTCCCCATATGGAAATGTGTACTGACCTTTTGGAGTCCATGAAAAATGAAAACCTGTTAGATAACCTTTTCTCATCATGCGAGGCCACATTTCACACATGTGTTTTGTGAATGCTGTATATGGAACGACAGCGATCCTCATGAGGTGCAATAACGGGAAAGAAACACCCAGAAAATGGACGTATGGCTAGGGGAGACTAAGAGAAACATGTATAGACCATTCTCTCTTACAGAGAAAATAGTAACAGGTACCAGTTATCTTGAAATGCTTAAGCTTCTCCTGGAACTGCAGTCGGAATTTGATGGCATTCTGAAATCCGTTGTGTGTCAGCAGTATAAGGCTCCAGGCTCCTCCACATTTTGCTCCCATTGTTCGAGATTACCTCAATCACGGTGAGCTTAGAAGTCGCCTGACTATAGCTCATTACACTTCTTCGCTTGTGGCTAAATCAAGCCTTGCGTGTACAGGTTTAGTATCAGTATCCTGCATTAGCTGTGAAGAAGGTTAACAGAATCACACCTATACCAGGATCAGAATAACAAAGTGATTTACAGCGAACCACGGGTGAGCGTGGAAGGGGGCGATGTTGTCTGTTCCCCGATGCGTGCGCGCGCATCATGGCTGTAGCAGCGACAGCAGGGCAGTTTCTTACTGGACTGCCTTCTCTCGCCGCCTTTACTGTTCGGTATTGAGTTCGCTTTACAAGACTGTTATATCCTCGTGGCTTAATAAACGCACTCCCGTGTATAAAATTATACCGTGTTCGTATTATTTGACTGTCTCAACAAAAGCGGCAGGAAGCGCACTCTTTGTCCGCAGCTCGTGGTCGTGCGGTAGCGTTCTCGCTTCCCACGCCCGGGTTCCCGGGTTCGATTCCCGGCGGAGTCAGGGATTTCCTCTGCCTCGTGATGACTGGATGTTGTGTGATGTCCTTAGGTTAGTTAGGATTAAGTAGTTCTAAGTTCTAGGGGACTGATGACCATAGCTGTTAAGTCCCATAGTGCTCAGAGCCATTTGAACTAAGAGCGCTGTTTTTACAATAATCAGAATGAATCACGTTCAGTAGTTGTATTCGATGCGTAAGGTGTGTTGATATGGATATGAATCGTTCATGTAAATACAATAACTAACAACATCAAAATAATATAAACTCCTTGAGTTCTTACACTGTGGTGTATATGCAGAATGTCATACTTGTGCGGAGGAGTACTCCTTAATAATGAGATGAGATTTATCGTGCAACTACGGTACACTCCGTTCAGTCAATAACACAAGTACAAACACAAAAATATAGGCGAATTAAGGCAAAGGGTAAATGCCACTTAGCTCAGAATCATCTTCTTCCTCGACACCGTCGTTTTCTGAGCTCTGGTCCGTGAACGAGCCACAGGAATTGCCCAAGGATATAACTATTTTTTGTATATTGCTATCGACACACACTTCACTTTTCCATGATTCTTTAACAACCGTTTCTATGTGGCGTACATCATTTTTCCACTTCTCTGGCGTTATTTGTGCCACAGCTTCCTCTAACAGTCTTTGAATTTCTGCCACAGTCATGCTTTTGTTATTTGTTGCCACGTAATTTTTAATTTCCCCTCAAATAATTTTGATGTGTTGGCAAATGAGCCAACACCTTGTAGATAGAGGAGGCCGAAATGCACGCTATCTAACGCAGACGGGCGTGAATTCTGGAACAGGATAAGTAGTGAATGCTAATAAGAAAAGTTTGCAGCTCCTCGAATACTTAACTTTGTTCCATCCTTGTGGTACATCGCTCTTGATAATACAAATAAGACTATCTTCAGATACGGTTAATGGCGCCTTGCTAGGTCGTAGTCATGGACTTAGCTGAAGGCTATTCCAACTGTCTCCCGGCAAATGAGAGAAAGGCTTCGTCAGTGTAGTCGCTGGCAATGTCGTCGTACAACTGGGGCGAGTGCTAGCCTGTATCTCGAGACCTGCCTTGTGGTGGCGCTCGGTCTGCGATCACGCAGTGGCGACACGCGGGTCCGACATGTACTAAATGGACCGCGGCCGATTTAAGCTACCACCTAGCAAGTGTGGTGTCTGGCGGTGACACCACATTCCTCCCCCGCAAATCGGCTAACGGTCGTGTTATAAGGCTTCCGCCCGCCGTGGGGAGGACCCCATGTTGACGTATGCGATGAGGTGGGGAGCCTAACAACAGGCGAGGCTGTGCTACCCGCACCCGGCCATTTGGTCCGAGGGGAGCTAGGAAACGCCTGAAAACCTAGTCCAGGGTGCACGTCAACATGCGGTGTATGCGCCCGTAAAGAGACAGGAGGGGCCGAAGGGTCGACCTCCATTGCGTCGGGGTACCCGACGCGCGATGACATCATGTGGTCCGGAGCAGGCAAGAGTTCCATGGCGGAGGACGGCTGGTCACGGGAAGCGATCGGCGGCGCGTGACCCAGGGAGGCGCTTGGCGGCTGCAGCGAAGCGTCGAATGCGGGCGGCGCCGGCGGGAGAACAGGCGGCGGGGGCTGCGGCTGCGGCGACGCGTCGCCATGGGGCAAGATGGAAGGCATCGTCGGTAACACCTGGGGATGAGGCGAGCCAGTAGATGGGTCCCCAGGGCGCTGACCGGACGGCACCGTCGCTGAAAGCAGACGGGGAGCGGCAGAACCCGTGCGACGACAGAGGCGCAGCTGATTGAGATGCCGACGCACCTCACCAGAGGCCCCCAAAACCAAATACATCACGCGGCCGAGGCAGCGAAGAATGCGCCCTGCGAGCCAACGCCGTGAGCCTCGATAGTTGCGATAGAATACAACGTCGCCTGGAGCAAAAGCAGAAGTCTGCCGCTCCACTGGAACCTGATGCGGCGGATGCAGCAAAGACATCAAGGTTCGATGAGGACGACCGTGGAGCAACTCAGCCGGCGAGCGACCATCTCGGGGCTGAGAGCGATACGATGACAAAAAGAGCAACAACGCGACCTCCCGAGAATGCGACTCTTTCAACTTCAACATCTGTGACTTGAAAGTCCGGACCAATCGTTCAGCGGCACCGTTTGACTGAGGCGAAAACGGCGCGGATGTCAGATTTTGAGTACCATTGGCCTGGCACAATGACTGAAATTCTGCAGACATGAATTGTGGGCCATTGTCGGAAACAATAGTCTGCGGAAGACCTTCAATGCAAAAGATAGCAGACAACGCTTGGATGGTGGCAGAGGACGTCGTGGAAGACATCCGGACAACAAAAGGAAAATTACTGAAGGCATCTACCAGAACCAACCATCGAGCATTCCAGAATGGACCAGCAAAATCGATGTGCAAGCGTTGTCAAGGGGAAGTGGCTTTTGGCCATGCAAAGACTTTCTGCGGTGGTGCGGATTGTTGTTCGGCACACGCCATGCAAGAAGAACACATCTTCGTAATCGCAGCATCGATTCCGAACCAAGTACAGTGCTGACGAGCAAGTTGTTTCGTTCGCACTATACCCCAATGTCCTTGGCGAAGAAGCCGTAAAACAGAGGACTGTAGCGAACGTGGGACCACGACGCTGGATTGATCATTATCAGAACGCAACAACAAAACACCACGTCGAACAAAAAGTCTCTCCTTGTGAGCTAAAAATCGGCGAACCAACGGATCCTCGATCCGAGACTGTGACAAAGGCCATTGCGTAGCAACGAAACGCAAAACGGTAGCAAGGACCGGGTCAGCAGCTGTGGCTGTAGCTACACGACGAAAATCAATCGGAAACGATTCGATCACTTCATCGGTTTCCGAATCAATGAACATACAAGCAAGTTCGGAAGACTCGAATGCTTTATCCTCAGCAACAGGCAAACGGGACAACGCATCGGCGTTTCCGTGCTTAGCAGTGGACCGATACAAGATCTCGTAGCGGTACTGCGAGAGGAAAATAGACCAGCGAATGAATTTCTGCGATGTACGCGGAGGTGCAGGCTTGTTCGGATGAAAAAGCGACGTCAGAGGTTTGTGGTCTGTGATGATGGTAAAGTGACGACCATACAAGAAATCATGGAACTTAGTAACACCAAACACGAGAGCCAAAGCTTCTTTCTCTATCTGTGAATAATTTCTTTGCACAGACGAGAGCAATTTGGACGCAAAGGCAATAGGGTGATCATGCGAGCCAACTTTGTGCGCAAGCACAGCACCGATCCCGAAATCCGATGCATCTACCATCAACAAAAGGGGTTTCTGGGGATCAAAGGGCGTAAGGCAAGTATTAGAAAGCAACGCCGATTTCAACTGGCGAAAGGCGCGTTCGTATTCCGTCGTCCAGACGAACGGAACACCCGTACGGCGTAAGCTATGAAGCGGAGCTGTAATGGAAGAGGCATTGCGCAGAAAGCCATGATAATAGTTAAATTTACCCAACACACTCTGTAGCTGCTTCACATTCTGTGGTGAAGGCAAATCTTGTATGGCACGGAGGTGCTCTGGACTCGGATGTATGCCTTGGGCATTGATGACATGTCCCAGGTATGGTAAGTCACGAGCGAAAAAACACACATTTGTCCTTCCACAAGCGAAGACCATTTTGTCGCAACACCTGAAATAATGTTCGGAGGTGTGCTAAATGCTCGTCGGCTGTCTTTCCGGAGATCACAATATCGTCCAGATAGTTCGCAGCAGTAGGGACCGACGCACAAACAGTTTGTAAATATTGCTGAAACAATGCAGGGGCGGATGCACACCCGAATGGCAGTCTTTTGAAGCGGTACAAACCAAGATGCGTGTTAACCACCAAGACGCGCTGGGATTCGGCGTCCACTGGGATTTGCAAGTACGCATCTGCGAGGTCCAACTTCGAAAAGTATTTACCCGGGCACAGTTTATCAAAAAGATCCTCCCGGCGGGGTAAGGGAAATGTTGCAATCACGAGTTGTGGATTCACTGTTGCCTTGAAGTCCACACAAAGTCTCAGTTTTCCAGAAGGTTTTGGCAAAATTACTAAGGGTGGGGCCCAGAGAGAAGCTTGCACACGTTCAATTACACCTTGTGATTCTAAATCGTTTAATGTTCTTGCGACCTCATCACGCAATGCGTGAGGAACATTGCGCGCTCTGAAAAATTTTGGTTGCGCGTTGACTTTCAGTTCCAAATGTGCTTCATAGTTCTTAGCGCAACCTATGCCCGGTGCAAAAATGTCTGCAAATGCTTCACACAGACGAGAAACACTGTCTGAAGGCACAGTCTGATTCACTGATAGGACATGATTTACAATAGACATGTTAAACAACTGAAATAAATCTAAACCAAACAAATTCACTGCAGTAGAAGAACGAAAAATGTAAAATGACACAAGTTTTGTTTGTCCCTTGTATGTTGCAAGAAGGGTGCACTGTCCTAACACAGGGATCTGCTGTCCTGAATATGTAGTGAGCTTAACAGTTGCGGCACGCAACGGAGGTTTGCCCAGTTGTTTGTACGTGTCTTGATTGAGCAATGAAACTGCAGCTCCGGTACCGAGCTGGAATGGTATGACCTTGCCGTTCAAGTCCAAATCTACAAAAAGTTTATTGTCCTGCTGACGACAAGAGCGACTGTCTCGTGCAATTTGAACTGATACAGGTACAGCATCACTTGCTAATTGACGTGATTTCCGGCGACGTCGACGCACACTTTTTGTGGAACGAACACAGTCACAGTTAGAGACAGTGGCACTGGACGAAGTGGAATTAACTACATGAATGTCCATGGGCGAAGGTTCACGAGCCTGAATGTCCTTGGTTCGATTCCGGCGTGAAGCAAAGGGCCTGGAATGATTGTGATTGTCTGATCTGAGCTTTTTCTGGCAAACACTTTGAACATGTCCTTTCTTAGTACAGAAAAAGCAAATAGCTAGGCGTGATGGGCAATTTTCACGCGAATGTCTAGTAGCACACCGCAGGCATGATTTCACTGCAGTTGTGTGCTGGCACGGCACACCTGGTTTAGAGTGTGGCGGCAGCTGCACGGACGTGCGCGAGGGCAGTTTACCGGGCCGCGCAGCGCGCCCGGCGGGCCGGTTAATGTTACACACGGCCGGCGAAGTTTCAAAAGATTCCTGAGCAAAGTCAAGTGTGTCTTGTCTATCCAATATGTCTATCACTTGCTGAAGTGAGGGATTAACTAGTTTCAAAATCTGTTCCTGTATGCGAACATCAGAAACGTTCTGTGCTATTGCATCACGTACCATTGTATCTGAATAAGGGAGTCCACATTCACACTCAAAAGCACAATCCCGAGTAAGGCCTTGCAATGTTGCAATCCACTCCCTATTAGTCTGACCGGCCGTACGTTTTGTACGAAAGAACGTATACCTTTTTGCAACTACATCAACTGTTTCTTTGAAATAGGCATCTAAAGCAGACAAAATTTCCTCGTAGGACAGAGTGGCTACGTCGCGTCGGGGAAATAATTTCACTATCACACGGTACGTTTGCACACCGACACAAGACAAGAAGTGAGGCTGCCGCTCGTTACCTTGAATTCTGTAGGCGGCGAGATGAAATCCAAACTGGCGTGACCACTCAGTCCATGTCTCTTGCGCCGCATCAAAACTGCGAAACGGCGGTGCAACTGCATGTTGTGGCTGCGGTAGCGGTGAAGCGGCGGCTGCCGCATCGTGTTGCAGTGCACGTTGACCCTGGACGAGCTGTCCAAGGGCATCCAATAACGCCTGCATCTGCTGATTCTGCAAGCGATAAAAGTCGGACAGTACATCTGGCGAATGTGGCGAAGCCATGACACAAGAAATTTAAGCAAGTATAAAGAACACGTTTTCCTCGTCGCCGATGATGTGTTGGCAAATGTGCCAACACCTTGTAGATAGAGGAGGCCGAAATGCACGCTATCTAACGCAGACGAGCGTGAATTCTGGAACAGGATAAGTAGTGAATGCTAATAAGAAAAGTTTGCAGCTCCTCGAATACTTAACTTTATTCCATCATTGTGGTACCTCGCTCTTGATAATACAAATAAGACTATCTTCAGATACGGTTAATGGCGCCTTGCTAGGTCGTAGTCATGGACTTAGCTGAAGGCTATTCCAACTGTCTCCCGGCAAATGAGAGGAAGGCTTCGTCAGTGTAGTCGCTAGCAATGTCGTCGTACAGCTGGGGCGAGTGCTAGCCTGTATCTCGAGACCTGCCTTGTGGTGGCGCTCGGTCTGCGATCACACAGTGGCGACACGCCGGTCCGACATGTACTAAATGGACCGCGGCCGATTTAAGCTACCACCTAGCAAGTGTGGTGTCTGGCGGTGACACCACAAATTTCAATGGCGTTAAATTGGCCGTGGAATGGTGGAAGCCTAAGAACCACGTGGCCATGTTCTTTAACTGCCTCGCGCACAACGCACTGCTGAAACTGTGGCTTATTTTGTCTTTACCATTTCCACGAGCTCTGCCTTAAATAAATCGTCCTGAATTTTCACACTGTTGCTTTTCAACCATTCAACAATGTCGGCTTTGAAACTTCCGGGCAGATTAAAACTGTGCCGGACCGAGACTTGCCTTTGCCTTTCGTGGGCAAGTGCTCTGCCATCTGAACTACCCAAGCACGACTCACGCCCCGTCCTCACAGCTCTACTTCCGCCAGCACCTCGTCTCCTGCTTTCCAAACTTCACAGAAGCTCTCTTGCGAACCTTTCAGGAGTCTCCGTCCGCACATTTTCAACCTGCCAGCAAGTTTCATATCAGTGCACATTCCGCTGCAGAGTGAAAATCTCATTCTGGAATGTCGGTTTTTTACGTTGCCATCATTGGAGCTTTATCTTTAATAACTGAATGGTATGGGGGATTATCCATTACAGTGATAGACTGTTCATTTAAGTTTTTGATTTGTTGCCCCTTGAACCATTTCAGAAAACTATCGTGCTTCATTTCTTCGTGGTAGTGTTTGGTTTTCCCGATTTGTAAACCAGGAGACAGGTACGAAACGACATGCAGTTTCAGCATGCAAGACAATAATTCTCGCACCCTTTCGCATTGGACCAGCAGAACTTCCACATATGCTGCCATCCGGCCAGTCTTTTCTGACAGAATGGCTGGCGTTTATCCTGGTTTCTTGCCTTCGAACGGCACTTTAACTATAGTTCTTAAAAAATCGACGACGCCACTCTGCGATGTCACCTCTGTCCATTATAATATTCCGTCGTTTATTTTTTAAAGCGAGAACTAAGGACTCTGACAAGCGTTAACAAAGGCGTTTTGTTGCTATGAATAACTCTGCCTCGCGACGAGTAACGCACAGTTTCTTGGTAGCTGGATGTTCTTTTCTCTCGTAATATCCATATATGTGGCGACGGACAGAAGCTTGTTGAAAAGAGTCAATGTTTGCTACACGTGGGTCTGTCCTCCTTCCTGGGTGACCACAGTTTTGGCGAACCAGGCTCTTCCCCCTTCTCCTTACAAATTTTGACTACAGTATTTTTGTGCATCTTCAAGGCGTCTGCCGTTCTCTCGACTACCTTCGTTAAAGGCAACAAAGTTGCACCAGTTGTGCAAAATAAATTCGCCGTGCAGAGAAACAGAGCACACAACTAAACGGACCACAACTGTTTACATATTACTCGAGATGGGCAAGCTAGCTCATCCTTGGGAACTAGTTCATTGGTGATCGCTCTTTTGTGGGAACCGTTCATATTTACTCGTTCACAGTTCATTTGTGCTTCGTTTATGGTTATTATGAAAAACTGAAAATTAGTAGCATAGGTGACTGATGATGGAAGGCGCCGAGAGGGGGCACTTGCCTCCGCCCTGGAGTACAGAGTTTTTATTCATAACAGAACTCCCACAAAGTTGTAATTTTCGTGATTTTTCCAAAGTCTCTCCATTAGCCAACTGTAGCGTTATGTGGCTGATCGCAGTGAAATAATATAAGGTGGCACGCGAAAAAACCGGCCCCGGGTACAGACAGCTCGCCAATTACGCACGATTTGTTGGCCGCTTCGAGCAGAATAGATAAACATGTAATAATTACGCAGTGAAGAAATAACAAATAAGCTAATGCAAACAACTTCCGAACAGTAGATAACGATTGGTAGGTGACAATGTGCAGTCAAGTACTCGGGGCCGATTTTTCGTGCGCCTCCCTGTACCACTGAAATAATATTGTAGAAGTTATGATATTCTCTTTAGAAGATACACCAGGCACGCGATTATGGAGCGCGGACCTCATTCGGTTGCAAGTCGGTCTGCCTTCCACAACAATGGCCATGCTCTTTTACCTTGGATCAAAAAAAGACAGAAAATGGCCACTCGTGTGTGCCGTGCCGACTTCCTTTGCATGTGTAATAACAAAAAAATCTTGCCTTCTTACAAATATTTTTTCTGCTATCTATCGAAATGGTGAAGTAAGCTGATATGCCGTTTTGTTACCTGAAAAAGTGTGTGTATTACATACCACATAATTCTATGTAATTAACGTAATTATAAAATGCATTTAAATTACCAGTCGTGGACACTGAATAGAATAGCACGAATAGAACCAGAAGTTGAGAGTTCAAAAAAGGTTTGAAACAGATCTAGAATGGGCGTGCGCATCGCACGAAACGAACAACTCGATCGGCAGTGGAATTGCGACGAGTGGCCACGCGAAGGAGGACGAGTCCGGCCGAGCGAGACAGAGACAGAGACAGAGACGAGAACGGGCTCGACGTGACCGGCCGACATGCGGTTGCGGGAACGAGACCGGCCGTTTCCCGTTCCCGGGAACTATAAGTAGAAAGCAGCCACCGAAGTGAACTATGAAAGACCGTTCCTTTGAATTCGTTCCTCGTTCGTTCCGTTGATGAGCCGTTCCTTTGGACCCGTTAGTTCGCGAACGACCCATCTCTAGCCGCTACCTGCAGCAGCAGAGAGATTTGACAACGGTGGACGGAACAGGAGCGCGTCCAGCAGCGTTCTATGACTGCAGCCCTGTGAGCAGCCAGGCGGCAATCACTTTATTACTCTGATCCGGGTATAATCAAATACGGAACGTGTTCTGGAATACGGTGGAAAGGCGGTCTCTCTGCGTTGACATGCAGTGTGCCCACATTGAACATTAATAATTTTTAATACTTCATATGTACCCTTGTTGTAGAGATATACGTTTCCTATGTTCAACATGTGTTTCATGAAAATGATTCGTTACTTATGGGACACCCTGTACACAGAGTAAACTGGAGGAGGACTGGAATGGTTCTGACCAAAGAGGTATATAATTAACACAGACAGGCTATCCAAGGAGAAAGGGAGACGCCTTTACACCGGATAAGTGAAACCTGTCTCCGCCATATTTTGGTGAGTCTTTAGAGTGCTGGTATTGCTGTGCTGCTCTTGCATTCATTTACGAGGAAAACAGCACCAAAACGTTTGATTGCTTTGGTGCGATGTGCGCCTTGCTCGACGATTGAGAATTGGCATTATAAATTGTTTTTAACTCTCTGATGATGAGCATTCACCCACAAAAGTGTATTGTTTCAAAGTAAATAGTCAGAACTGACTGTCAATTAAGTGCATTAACGTCAAAAAGATATGTATAACACAGGGTTTTAACGGGGGAACAGACTTCTAGGACGCTTACTGTAATCTCATTGAGAGTATCTATGCATTACAGCGCTCTGGGTGGCAGTTACAAACGACACTGGTCGCCATATTTTGTAACGCCAGGCATACGAAGTACTGAAGTTGGACAGATGTAATAGCTGCAGGAAAATCACATGTGTTTACAATTGAAATATAATTTAAAATTATTTTGTTGGTCATACATCACATCTAGTGTATGTTCAGAGTACAATTGTACTGTATGAATCATAGTAATGATTACGTAAGTATTAGCATGTTTTCACTTTTAAAATTTCTTGTACGTACCTGTCGTGTATGCCAAATTTCTACATCGTATTTTCCAGATTTTCAGAGGAATGTTGGATCTCAGGCAGACGACTTTATTAAAGTCTCGACTGCATTTGATGCAGTTCAGTGTGTCGTTTGCCCAGAGTAAAATCACTTGTTAAATAACAATACAATAGACATAAGGGCTATGTATGCGTATAAACTCTTCAAGCTACTCCTAATTTTTACTGCTGAATTCTTCTGAAAAATTACTAGCCAACACAAAGGTGAGTAACCTGTATTAGCTGTGAACAAGTGGTGGCATACATAATATAATTATACGTGCTCTTCTTATCTTCGATGTTCTGGTAATTGCTCTTTTTGGAGAAATGAAAAACCCAACTCAATGTGAGACGACCCATGATAGCGCCGTCTTTGATTAGAACTGCCGAAAGCTACACAAGAACGAAAAACTCTTAGCCCACATATGTGGAGTTCTCTCAAACGCATTAATTTCTTTATTCATATCTGTGTCTACTACTGTTTGCTCTCTTTAAAAATACCAACAATCTATAAAAAATTTCTCTTTGATAAATACGTAAGACAGAACTTCTCTACCATGAAATACGCAAAATGTCATTCAAGTGAAACGTGTGATAACTGTAAGTAAAATTATAACAAAAGTCGCCAATAGCCACACAAATGCGCGTGCTTACATTAAAGTCATCAGAATGTCGTAGCAGCTCGCGCACTGCAAACATCACGCTCGATAAGCCATAATACAGGAAAAACGCCCTTCTTACTGGGAATTATTTCCTGAAACACGTTGTCCGAGCAATAAATAAAGAAAAATTGCCACTGGCAGCATCAAATGCTGTTGTACGGGGCGTCCCACATATAACAGGTACACCTCAAGCCGGAAATTCAAGCAACATTGAACGAACTAAAAACGAATAAATAATAGAGATACTACAAAAAAAAAAATATGTAGTTGCCTGTTTATAGGAGATTCTGGAAGTTGTAGCCATGGGCATCCAGGCATCGCTGATTTCGTGTGACGATGTTACCAACAAGATGCTGTAATTCTGCGGGCGTGATATTGTTAATTTCTGTAGTAATGCTCCGTTGAAGATTTGTGTTGTGCGAGGATTGTCAAAGTACACTTTGCTTTTTAGTGTGCCCCATAAATAAAAATCACACGATGTTAAGTCCGGGGACCGAGGGGGCCAGAGGTCTCTACTGACAAGTCTGTTATCAGGGAACACGTTGGTGATGTGGGCTGCACTTTGGTCGATGTATGAACGGTCGCTCCATCTTGTCGGAATACTACATACAGCTTTTCTGCATCTGTTAACTATGCATGGAAAGAGTCAAAGATCTCTAGATATCTGGTACTGTTTAAGGTGTAATAGAAAAATATGGAACAACTAATGTGCATGCCGATCAACGCACACTAAACGCCTGTCTTCTCTGAGTGGAGAGGTTCTTCATGCAAGATACGTAGGCAGTCCTGCGACTGGAACTACAGTTCAGGGAGTATACATAATCTGACAAATGAAACCACGCCTCAACAGTAATGAAGTAAAGCGAGGGGTTCAAGTACCTGTTAGTAATTGATATTAACAGCCAGTTACAATAATGAACTCCTTTTTTTCCTGGTCCTCGAATTTCAATTTTGCACCACACTCAGCCGAGCAGTCTGGGCGCTGCAGTCATGGACTGTGCGGCTGGTCCCGGCGGAGGTTCGAGTCCTCCCTCGGGCATGGGTGTGTGTGTTTGTCCTTAGGACAATTTAGGTTAAGTAGTGTGTAAGCTTAGGGACTGATGACCTTAGCAGTTAAGTCCCATTAGATTTCACACACATTTGAACGTTTTTGAGCACCACACTCACACGATAGGTGTTTCAGTACACGATGTGCAAGGTACACCAACCTACTGCAATAAACTCCTTACTGACTTGCAGGGACTTCTCGTAACGCCCACGGGACTTCTGCCTGTAGTTTCAAGGGCCCTCACTGTCGTTCACCTTTTTGCTCTGCACGTTCCAAACGGATCCTGCAGCCATCCATTTCCTGTACAGATTGTGAATTGTGCTGCTCGTGAGGAGTTTTCTACCGGAATACTTCGCTTCGAACCTTTCTTAACATTCCTCGATGGAGCCTGTCTTTATGTAACATTCTACTATATCAGTAATTGGCTTCTAACATGGCGGCGCCAGTGTTGTTTATACAGGGTGACTTTTTTCAACCGTGTACTAAGTTGTGATCGATGTGAGGATACGGAAAAAAAATGGCTCAAATGGCTCTGAGCACTATGGGACTTAACATCTGTGGTCATCACTCCCCTAGAACTTAGAGCTACTTAAACCTAACTAACCTAAGGACATCACACACATCCATGCCCGAGGCAGTATTCGAACCTGCGACCGTAGCAGTCATGCGGCTCCAGACTGAAGCGCCTAGAACCGCACGGCCACACCGGCCGGCGGAACAAAGAAGGTGTAATGAACTTATGTCCGGAAATGAGTGGTTTCCATGCTAGGGATCATTTATTCAGTCATACTTCAGCGGTATGACACGCGCTGTACCATGAAGCGGTATGCATGATTTCCTCTTAGATGGTCGTACTGTTCCCCATACGTCATGCCCCAGCGCCCTCTCTTGCCATAGTAATTGTTAATGTTGTGTCCGATTCACCTCTGTTGCTGACTCACCGTGTACACAGTACACAGTGGTTCCGTATTCGAATGGAGAGTCTGCCAACACGGAATGGAAACGGGCGGCGGGCAACACGGTTGGATCACGAGACCTATCCCCGCCGACAACCACCACAGCATTCAATGTTTGCAACAATTTTTCGGCGTTTGTCTGAGACAGGGTCGTTTCAGGAAGCAGGAAATCATGAAGGACGTACCCGAAACGTTCGGACATCAGACTTGGAGGAAAATGTGGAAGGCGACCGCTGTGTCAGTACCAGGCAGTTGGCCCGCCAGTTTGCGGTAAGCCAGACATCCGTGTGGGATATTTTCCATGACAAATGTTACTACTCTTATCACTTACAGCGTGTGCAGGGCTTACTAGCGACAGACTTTCCTCATCGGGAGCAGTGTTGTCACTGGCTTTTACACCAGGCCATTTAATGGCCCCTATATGATCCCTCCAACCGCGCACAGTGCGGGGGAAGAATGATTGTCGCTAAGCCTCTGTATTGGCTCTAATTTCTCGAATTTTCTCCTCGTAGTCAATAGGCGAGATGTATGTGGGGGGAAGTAATATGTTGTCCGACTCATGCTGAAAAATGCTGACCCGAAATTTCAATAGTAACTCCATCTGTGATTCACAACGCCTCTCTTGTAACGTCTGCCAGTGGAGTTTGTTTAGTATCTCGGTAACGCTCTCTTGCCAGCTAAACGACCCCGTGAAGAAACGCACTGCTTTTCATAGAATCTTGTCTAATTCCTCTATCAGTCCTACCTGATAGGGATCCCAGTTAGATGTACAATACTCAACAATCGGGCAAACAAGCGCCATATAAGACACTTCTTTCATGGATGAGTTACATTTCCTTAAGATTCTTCCGATGAATCTGAGTCTGGTGTCTGCGTTTCCCACTATCTGTTTTATATGGTCGTTCCACTCAAGGTCGCTCTGGATAGCT
Organism: Schistocerca serialis cubense; assembly: GCF_023864345.2. Lineage (NCBI taxonomy): Eukaryota > Metazoa > Arthropoda > Insecta > Orthoptera > Acrididae > Schistocerca > Schistocerca serialis. The sequence goes on from NW_026047573.1 coordinate 4,906,608, forward strand.
ACGCCTAGACATTTTACAGCAGACGCTGTATCCAGCCGTTTGTCATTACTAGTGTAGATATACAGTAGTGGATTTCTTTTCCTATGTATGCGCAATATGTTACATTTATTTACGTTCAGCGTCAACTGCCGGAGCCTGCACCAGTCATCAATTCTTTGCAGGTCTTTCTGCAAATTCTTACTATCTTCTGGCGTTGCTAGCTTGGAATAGACAACTGCATCACCTGCAAATAACCTTAAAGGGCATCCGACGCTTTCTACTAGAACATTTATATATCCGGAGGCCACCTTTACACGGAGTGGTATTTTGAACTTTCACAACAGTCATCTGTGGGATGGTATGCAGAATCCCCACGGTATGATGGCAGTTAGCGAATCACCGGCATCGGTGAAACCGGAGTGTGTGGGCCGGGATAACTGGCGACTGTATTTTGCGACTAGTCTTTCTTCCACGTCGCCTAACAGGCCGGAACTATCAGCGTTTCTTGCGGATAACTTCACCTCACCTGCTGGAAGAAGCATTGATGATTCGAAAGGTTATGTGGCTGCTACACGACGGTGCTCCAGCCCACTTCACCGTTAACGTCTGGATGCATCTCAGTTGTGTCTTTCCTGCTTGATCAACAGGACAAGGGGGCATAGTTGCAAGGCCTGTTCGTTCGATGGATCTCGACCCGAGTGATTCTTCGTTATGGGGCCATCTCAAAAGTATCGTGTGTGCAGAGCACATTCCAGACGTGGCGGGCCCGCATCTCGTGGTCGTGCGGTAGCGTTCTCGCTTCCCACGCCCGGGTTCCCGGGTTCGATTCCCGGCGGGGTCAGCGATTTTCTCTGCCTCGTGATGGCTGGGTGTTGTGTGCTGTCCTTAGGTTAGTTAGGTTTAAGTAGTTCTAAGTTCTAGGGGACTGATGACCATAGATGTTAACTCCCATTGTGCTCAGAGCCATTTTGAACCAGACGTGGCGACACTGGAGCAACGTATTCACACTGCCTTTGACACTGTCCGGATGCACCCTGGCTGATGTGAACGTATTAGACGGCAGTCTCTGTAGCAAAGTTGATGTTGTTGTTGTGGCCTTCAGTCCAGAGACTGGTTTGATGCACCTCTCCATGATACTCTATCCCGTGCAAGCTTCTTAGTCTCCGAGTAACTGCTGCAACCTACATCATTCTGAATCTGCTTAGTGCGTTCATCTCTTGATCTCCCTCTACGATTATTACCCTCCACGCTGCTCTCCAGTATTAAATTGATGATCCCTTGATGCCTCAGAACATGTCCTACCAACTGATCCCTTCTTATAATTCCCACAGCATCACCTGATTTAATTCGACTTCATTCAATTATCATCGTTTTGCTTTTGTTGATGTTCATCATATATCCTCCTTTCAAGACACTGTCAATTTCGTTGAACTGCCCTTCCAGGTCCTTTGCTATCTCTGACAGAATTACAACGTAATCGGCAAACCTCAAAGTCTGTATTTCTTCCTCCTGGATTTTAATTCCTATTTCAAATTTTTCTTTTATCCCCTTTACTGCTTGCTCAATATGCAGACTGAATAACGTCGGGGATAGGCTACAACCCTGTCTCACTCCCTTCCCAACCACTACTTCCCTTTCATGCCCCTCGATTCTTATAACTGCCATCTAGTTTCTGTACAAATTGTAAATACCCTTTCGGTCCCTGTATTTTACCCCTGCCATCTTCAGCATTTGCAAGAGAGTATTCCATTCAACATTATTAATAGCTTTCTGTAAGTCTACAAATGCTAGAAACGTAGGTTTGCCTTCGCTTAACCTACCTTCTAAGATAAGTCGTAGTGTCAGTATTGCCTCGCGGGTTCCACATTTCTACGCAATCCAAACTGATGTATCCCGAGGTCGGCTGCTACCAGTTTTTCCATTTGTCTGTAAAGAATTCGTGTTAATATTTTGCAGCCGTGACTTATTAAACTGATAATTCGGTAATTTTCACACTTGTCAACACCTGATTTCATTGGGATTGGAATTATATTCTTCTCGAAGTCTGAGGGTGTTTCTCCTGTCTCGGGCATCTTTGTCAACACATGGTAGAGTTTTGTCAGGGCTGGCTCTCCCAAGGCTGTCAGTAGTTCTAATGGAATGTTGTCTGCTCCTGTAACCTTGTTTGGACTTAGGTATTTCAGTGCTCCGTCAAATTCTTCACCCAGTACCTAATCTCCTATTTCATCTTCATCTAGGTCCTCTTCCATTTCCATAATACTGCCCTCAAGTACATTGCCCTTTTACAGACCCTCTATATATTCCTTCCACCTTTCTGCTTTCCCTTCCTTGCTTAAGACTGTTTTTCTATCTTAGCTCTTTATATTCCTACAAGTGGTTCCTTTTTTCTCCAAAGGTCTCTTTGATTTTCCTGTAGGCAGTATGTATCTTATACCTATTTACATATGCTTCTACATACTTATATTTGTCCTCTAGTGATGTCTGCTTAGCCATTTTGCATTTCCTGTCGATCTCATTTTTGAGATGTTTGTATTCCTTTTCTCCTGCTTCATTTACTGCATTTTTATATTTTCTCCTTTCACCAACTGAATTCAATATCTCTTGTGTTAGCCAACGATTTCTGCTAGCCCTCGTTTTTTCACCTACTTGATCCTCTGCTGCCTTCACTATTTCATCTCAGAAAGCTACCAATTCTTCTTCTACTGTATTTCTTTCCCCCGCCCTTGTCAGTCGTTCCCTAATGCTCTGCCTGAAGCTTTCTACAACCTCTGCTTCTTTCGAGTCCTATCCCCTTAAATGCCCACTTCTTTGCAGTTTTTTCAGTTATAATCTACACTTCATAACCAATAAATTGTGGTCAGAGTCCACATCTGCCCCTGGAAATATCCTACAATTTAAAATCTGGTTCCCATTCTCTGTCATACCATTATATAATCTATCAAAACCTTCCGGTGTCCCCTGGCCTCTTCCGCACATACCACCCTCTTTCCATGAATCATAAACCAAGTGTTAGCTATGATCAAGTTACGTTCTGTGCGAAATTCTATCAGGCGGCTTTCTCTTTCATTCCTTACTTCCAGTCCATATTCACCTATTACTTTTCCTTCTCTTCCTTTTCCTACTCTCGAATTCCAGTCACCCATGACTATTAAATTTTTATGTCCTTTCACTATCTGAATAATTTCTCTTATCGCTTCATACATTTCTTCAATACCTTCATAATCTACGGAGCCAGTTGGCATATAAACTTGTACTACTGCGGTATGTGCTACTGCGCCCTGCAGCAAAGTAGGATTGAATAAATGTTCTCTAGCATGGACACGACGAATTGCCGGACCTAAGTTCATCGGACCTTCTTTGTTCCTCTCATCGACCAATCCCCAGAGTTCGCACACGGCGGATAAAATCACCCCGTATAGGTGGCCGCCTGTGACGGAGAGAGTACGGACTCACTGTTGGCGGCGCAGGGCACGCCGGTGTAGGCGCGTGCAGAGCGCCGGGTCGCCCGCCGGCAGCAGGTTGTTGAGCTCGGCAACTCAGTTTCTCCAGGTCGTCGCTGCTCTGGAGCCGCGACACCAGCCGCCGCTCCACCGACTGCAGCTGGTCTGCCGGCACACAGGACTACCAGTCGACCAGCACGGCCACACTAATAGGGCAAATTACAACGCAAACGTCACACACACTTTCTCGCATTTCTCGACCGACTGCAGGTGTGCTCGAGACTCCATCCAATCCCATACACACAGCTGATGTTCACAAACCCTCCCCACCCGTGTACCACATAATTCAGAATACTGACAATACCACCTTCCTTGCCACATAGTCCCGTCCTTAATTCATCCAAATGGTACCTCCATCTCAACTGTTTCATATCCTAAATATAACTGACGGTACATTTCAGTGATTACTGCAAAAACACAGGCGATACTTCCACCTCGGATACCTTTACCAAACAAAAAAAGCCTATCAATATACCGAAATAAAAAGATAAATACTTAGGAAAACCACTCGATCAAAAACTAACTAGAAATCTTCCAAAAGAAAGTCTACAATATTCTCAAGCTACAAACTGGCTGTAGATGCTATGTATACCCAAACACCATCCGTCTACCCGTGCACGGTCACTACACCACAACTTTATCTATCCCCATATGGATCTCCGCTCCTCCCAATCTCCGTAGCGTTGCTTCCTCTGGATCACGGGGTCCAGGGTTCGATTCCCGTCCGGGTTGAAGGATTTTTCTCTCCACGTGGACTGAGTGTTTGTGTTGTCGTTGTCATTTCATCATCACCATCATTTGTGACAGTGGCTACATTGGATTGTGAAAAAATTAGACCGTGTAAAAATTGGGACTTTGTATGGGCACTGATTACCGCACAGTTGAGCGCCACACAAACCAAACATCATCATCCTAAACTCCACACCAGGTGCTTCAGCCCGGAACCGCGCGACAGCTATGGTCGCAGGTTCGGATCCTGCCTCGGGGATGGATGTGTGTGACGTCCTTAGGTTAGTTAGATTTATGTAGTTCTAAGTTCTAGGGGACTGATGACCTCAGATGTTAAGTCTCATAGTGCTCAAAGCCATTTGAATCAAAGTCCACACTCCTTCTCATACCTAACTACCAGTGGTGTACATGTTCCGCTTTTAAGCCGCCCATGCAGTTCGCTTGCAGACGCGGAAGTGTTAAGACGTGCTACGCGGTCGCTCTTCCGTGTGACACTTGTGTTTACCTCCTAGTGCACGCGCGTAACAGCTTTCGTTTGGTACGGTTTTCTGTTAGGCACATTAACACCTGACATTACTATCGGTGACGGCAAGCCCCGCCATCTATGGTGGGGTGTATGAAGGGGGCGGTGACTTCGACGCCCCTATGGGACAACATCAACAACAACCACCTGCCCAGCGGCTACATCCAGATGCAGCACCCTTACCAGCTCCTCCAGGAGCTACATTGGACAACACGACGGCTGTGATCAGCCAATCTTTAGCAGTTGTTCGGGGAGAATCTGGAATACAGCCGGCAGAAGAGCATATGGATTTATCGGAACAGGATTCCTCCAGCTTCTCCGCTACGAGAAACAAGCGACAAAGTGAAGTCAGTCTGGATTTAAGAAATTCCAAAACCTTCACAGCAGACGCTACTCAACTCTTACCTGTAACTGACGTTTCAAATGTAGCTCACCCCCCCCCCCCCCCCTGTAGCAACTGCTTCTGGGCTCACTCCTAACCAACATACTGCAACTAACAGCCCTCCTGTGGGACCTGCACCTACTCCGAGGTCTCTCAACTTTTACAAACGTACAGATAGGGGACCATTCGTACTTTACATGGAATGTTTGGACAAAAACTTAGGCCGCTTGCACCCTATGACACTAGGGAAATTATTGCATATTTCCTTGCCAGAAGTGAAGAATTCTATACTTAAAATCTCTTCAGCAGGAAAAACAAAAGTTAAGGTGGAACTGAAAACCCCAGACAAGGCTAATTTCGTAGTTACCAATGAGGTATTAAAGTCAAAAAATATAGAAGCTTACATTCCTTCCTTTGTTGTCCATAAGCTGGGAGTAATCAGGAAAGTGGACACCAACCTTGAAGAAGCGGAGATCTTGGAAGTCGTACAATCTCCTTTCCCTGTTGTAGGCGTTCTGAGGTTTACGAAGAGATATGGTAAAGACATCGTTCAATTGCAGACCTGTTTGTTAACCTTCGACTCTCAAACCTTACCGGAAGCCGTGTCTATTCGCGGAACAAGATGTCCCGTCGACCTTTATGTACCAACTGTCAGGCAGTGCTTTAATTGTCTTCGTTACGGGCACATCAGCACACAATGTCGATCTCAGATTAGATGCATTAAATGTAGTGGTCCACATAATGTTGAATGCTGTGTCTCACCTATCACTATTTGCGCTCATTGCGGGGGACAACACGCATCCACGGACCGTTCCTGCCCGGAATACCATATACGGCGACGAGCTCAAGAATTAGCTACGTTCAACAACATTGACTTCAGGGATGCGCTGTCTATTGCTCGTATGCCAACCTATGCATCCGTCACCGGGGTTCAACAACATCACTTGCCGCCTCCGATCATTCCTGCTCCAACAAATTTGAGCTCTTCGGACTTTCAAAATCCACAACTCTTCCCGCCGCTACCCGCAGCAAGCATGCAGAGTCAACAACGCGGAAGTGGGGACGCAACTCAGTGTCCAACTGTGCCCCAGCAGACACACGTCGCTTACCGGCCTCCCCGGCGGCAGGCGCAAGTAAACAACCAAAGTAACGTTCGTGAGTGGTCTCAGTACCGCAGCCTGTTATATCCCACGCAAAATTCATTCACTCCTATCAGCCAAAATCCATACCAGCCTGCTGCTCACAGATTAGCAACCCCACAAGCGCCGAATCAACGACAGCCTCAAGGTCATGCTGAACTTATAGATAAGATAATAAATGTGATTGATATTGTCATGCAAAACATGAGACAAAATAGTGCTATGAACAATTCTGATATCCGGCACCTCGTTACTGGCATATTTCAATCTCTCTCTCCATAAATTATGGCGGCTTTTAAAGTATTGCAGTGGAATGCGAGATCGGCTAATTCTAATAGAGAAAGCTTGCAACGAGAACTGTTCGTAAGTCAGCCTGATATCGTTCTGTTATCTGAAACTTGGTTCAAATTCGAACGAACTGTTCGCTTTCAAAATTATTCTATAGTAAGGGAAGACCATCTCGATGGGTGGGGCGGCGTAGCTATACTGGTAAAAACTTAGCTGCCGCATCGACCACACCCGTTACACGTACCTGTCACCAACCTTGAATTAGTTCTGTGGAGATACGAACTGCCCACAAAACCTTTACAGTTGTCTCGTTGTATAACGCTCCCCACCACAGTATCGTGGAAAATGACTGGAGACAATTAATAAGTCAGCTTCGTCCTCCTTTTATCGTAGCTGGAGACGTGAATGCCCACCATGTAGCGTGGGTAGGAGACGTGACAGACAGGAACGACAGGACCTTGATAAGCGTTATCGAAGATAATAACCTAGTGATACTCAACGATGGCTCTCCTACTATGACAACTTCACCTCTCCGTAGACCCTCCGCAGTTGATGTAACTCTTTGCACCCCCTGCTTTACTGATATATCTAATTGGTGCGTTAGAAAGGATTCAATGAAATCCGATCATCTCCCAATAGAGTTTCACATTAACATCAACGTCGATACTACGCACATCTGTTACTATAATAGTACGTGGAAAATCAAGGAAGCCAATTGGACCTCTTATAAGGAAACGGTTCGGCGGGCACTCGCAAATACGAGACGTGACTTACGGGACGAAGATGCATACCCAGTTTTACTCAATACTATGAACGTCGCAGCATCCCTAAGAAAAAAGAGTTTACAGTAATGAAGCACCGTTCTCCTCCTTGGTGGAATTCTGAATGCTCTCGGGAAGTTGCGAAGCGACGACTCACCTTGAAAACCTATCGTCAGAATCCTTCATTGGACAACTTCTTGGCTGTGCAAAAAGTGAATGCGCGAGTTAACAAATTGTTGAAGAAAACCAAGAAGGACAGTTGGAAACAATTTTGCCTGTCCCTAAATAATGAAACCAGTATGGCAAGCATCTGGCATAAAATAAAAGCTTTTAGAACAAGACGACTGTCTTCCTCCCCTCCTGCTACCACGGCCTGGTTAGAGGAATTCATAGATACAATCGCTCCTCCCACGCTGCCATTTTTAAACCATCGGTTCCCTGCTGTAGAAGACCGCTATCATGTTCTCCTTCGTCCTTTCTCTAAAGATGAACTCAACGAAGTTATTAAAGTATCTAGCGACAGTTGCCCTGGCATTGGTCATATACACTACTCTATGCTTGCACACCTGCCTGTAGAAGCGAAAGACTTTCTCTTGAACATTTTTAATCAGTACTGGATGAAGAAAGACCTCATATCAACATGGAAGACGCAAGTAATAATTCCAATTCCCAAAAGTGGTAAAGATCCAAATGACGGTACTATTTATAGACCTATTGCCTTGTCGTCATGTGTTGCAAAAACACTGGAACGAATGGTAAAAAGGAGACTAGAATGGTGGCTTGAAAAAAGTAATTTGTTGCCTCGGAGTCAATACAGCTCCAGAAAAGCCAAAGGGACCACGGATGACCTGTATTTGCTTAATATGGATATCACGTCAGCCTTTCAAACGAAAGAGACAGTAGTGGCAGCTTTTCTTGACGTTAAGGGTGCATAAGATCACGTACAAATACCGATACTCTTGGACAAGCTGGCAGGATTCGGAATTCCTTCACGGATGATCTACGGTGTCAGTACCCTGATTACTCAAAGAACGATCTACGTCCGTTTCAAAGGCACCATGATCGGACCTTTTTATGTCTCCCAGGGCTTGCCGCAAGGTGCAATTATAAGTCCTCTCCTGTATACTCTATATACGCACGACCTAGAACGCATAATTACTCCCCCCACAAAAATTCTACAGTATGCTGATGATATATGCGTTTATTCTACTGCTGCTTCATATCTTCAGACCAAAACGGCATTAACCACAACCATCGCACACATCGATGATTGGCTCTCCATCAATGGGCTGCAGATCTCGGCCGAGAAATCAGCAGTCGTTCCGTTCTCCAAGTCGACGACAGCTCGCACTGAAGATCACATTACCTGTGGCAAGTACACCTTCCAAATGAAATCTCACGTTCGATTTCTGGGGATGATTTTTGACTCTCGGTTAAGCTGGGCGCCCCACATCCGATCTGCCGTTACCAAGTGTGAATAAGGTTTAAATGTAATCAGATCACTCACTCGTGTCTGGTGGGGAGCGCACCAGAGTGTTTTACTCACCATGTACCGAAGGATAATTCGATCTCGATTAGACTATGGCTGTCAATTCTTCCATACTGCGTCAAAGATTCATCCCTCCAAATTAGATACTCTTCAATATAGAGCCATTCGTGACTGTCTTGGAGCCATGCGATCGACGCCCACCAACGCCCTTTTAATAGAAGCAGGGGAGATGCCCTTGAGCATTAGGCGCCAAATGTTATCGGACGAATTCTACATTCAAGGCATGGCCATTATGGACAGTTCCGTCTATCAAAGTAGAGACTGCATTTATCGACTGTGGATTGCATCCCACAGAAGGAATAAAGAGCCAGCCGTTTGTGCCAGCTTTGATACTTGGTCACCTGTCATACATTCTATACGACGTTCAGCGCATCTACCTGTTTTTGAATATGATCTTCAAACGCTCTGCTCCAAGATCCCAGTCCATTATTTAAGTACTACCTGGCTGGACAGTACTAATGTAAAAGTGGCCTTCAGTCGTCTCGTTCAAGCACAATGACCGGGTTTTCTCTCAGTATATACCGATGGCTTCAAAATTCCGCAAGAAGGGTGTACAGGATGCGCTTTTTTCTGCCCTCAGATCCAGATCCGCAAAACCTTCAAACTGCCAACGAGCACTTCTACTTTTACGGCGGAGACAGTGGCAATTTTGGAGGCACTTAAGTTTGTCTCTAGCACTTCCTTCGCCAAGATACTGATAGTATATGACTCACAAAGCGTTCTTAAAAACATTCAGTACAGTCGATGGAGCAAAACAACCAACAGTCATATCTTGGATGTGATATCTGAATATATTCGCAGCACACGCACGGGCCAGACGATCCATTTGTTGTGGGTACCTTCCCACTCTGGTATCCTCTATAATGATGAAGTTGATGCATTAGCCAAACAAGCGGCATCCTTAGGCACCGTCCTGCATCTGCACCTTCCTTATACAGACTACTTACGTGAAGTCAAGGCTCACAATGGCAGGAAATGTGGAACATTTCTTAACAGACAAAAGGCGGTTATTACACAGTGCTACAACCTCGGATTCCTTCACAGCCGTGGTTCATGAGGACACATCTGGACCGATCCACGATTTCTACCATCGTAAGACTCCGCCTCAATCATGCTTCTTTCCCACAACATCTACATGGGATCAACGTTTACAGTTCACCAGCATGTGAGTGTGATCCTGAGTCGGAAGCTGATGTCAACCACATCTTATTTATGTGCCCCAAATTTGACCGTGAACGGTTGGTCTTTCTGAAGACATTGCTGAGTATGGGCTACCATCTTCCTCAGTCAGCTTCTTCTCTTTTGTGTACTAAAGACGTTCGTCTATATAAAGTGATAGTTAACTTCATCAAGAGTACTGGTCACAATCTGTAGGTTTCAATGGTGTACATAAATTATAAATATTGAAAGGGTACAGTACCGCCCGACATTGAAAATAGGTACAACATACTTCATTATTTTTGTCAGAACAACACATTTTTTTGTAAAATAACTCAATGTCAATTAATTCAGCGAAGCCGGATACAGGTGTGGTTGAAATAATGACAATTTATTTATTTAATTGATCACATGTGCACTCCCACAAAATAAATCCCTACATCCAGTTTGGTGAGATCTGTGAAATGAATGAATGTATGGTCGTCTGCCAACCACAGATAGTGAATGTGAATATATAATCATCTTTGAGACGATCCTTTGGCCACCTTTGGTGGCACCAAAGAGATGAAACTTACCGGAGCTTTGAGCGCCTGAAATGTGGCTGACCAATACGGTAGCATGGTCTTCCCCACCTTGACAGAGGTGCGAGATGACCTGAAGAACGGCCATGTTTCAGCACTCTGCCGCTGGATCTTGTGCTGTTAAGACCTATCTTAGTTGTGCTCCGTAGAGACAAAAGAGTGGAGACATGGTATGCATGTGTAATATTTAAGAGTAGTTTGAAATAATAAATTCTCTATTTCAGGAACTTTTGTGGGGAGAATTAAATGTCAGGCAGGTAATATTAATGGGATCGTAGTAATCTTCGGAAGTGACCAACGGTCACAATGAAACCACATGTAGCAATAAGTTGAAATACTTCCGTGTGCTTAAGTTAAGCTGAATTACTAGCGTGTGTACAATAAGTTGAAATATTTAAGAAATAGCGTGTGTACTATAAGTTGAAATATTTAAGAAATAGCGTGTGCAGGACTTGAAATTAGAGGCGAGTACTTCCACGTAGTGAGTACTGTGTGAAGCTCAATCTGATCAGTTGAGGACTCGTGTGTGTGATGAATATGTTCTCAATATTACTTTGCGAGATATGTTTCCGTGTGACGCTTGATTCAAACTATAACACTCTGAGAGAGAAACAAGGTGAGTCAGCCGTCTATCCAGCAACGCCACTTGGCTTACATTGCACAGGAAGACGTGCATATATCTCCAGAGTTCATAGTAGGAAAGTAGAATTACGAAGTGGGGCTGTGTCGTGTGAAACTGGGATAAATATTAATTGAAGTGGGAAAGCTGAAAGTGATAAGTTGTGACTATTCCCTGTGTAGCATTTCATGTTGTAGTGTGGTGTATGTCATGTAATTTAAGTATTTGTGGTTTGCATGGGAGAGTAGCATGGTAGTTTGAAAAGATTAGTGGGTTACGCTTGTTTCTTCTGTACCGCTCGGTCTGGAAGAAAGTTTCGTGATAATGATTGTGAGAGTCGAAGTGTGAGAAATAATAAAAGATCCACCATCCTATCCAGAAAGTGCACTGTAGCGTTAAATAATTACGAGACCATAATATAGAGATTCACCAATGTAAAGCCATGCCCACTGGGCGGAATTTCTCATGTGTTATTGTTGTAGGCTATAGAATTTGTGTGTTTAGGTTATAGAATTTATCGGAATAAATAAGATAGTGAAAAGAAAAAGATAGGTGGCCTTTTCCTTCGAACTGTATGTTGTCATGATACCCAGAATTTATAATGTGTGCGCCACTCATATTCAGTGTGATGGCCACGTGTTGACAAAAGCCGTTAAATAAAACAGAAAGAAAATGTGGTATTGCCAGTGCGTAGTGAACAGTCAGAATTCTGTAAATTACTGATAGTCAGATGTGTGTTTCTGTTGCGTATTAGTCATATAGGAGGATAACTTGTAACTTAATTGTGAGTACTAGAGTTCATGTTACTCGATAAATAAGAATGAATCCACTCGCTTGGCAGACCACTCATCTTGCAGGAATGACTGCTTGATGCTACAGTATGAGCAAGGCATGTGGGTGCCTCTCAATATGTCTTGCTGATGAGGATATTTCAGAAATGGTGTGAATTGTAAGCCAAGACACTTTTAATTATTTTCCAATTCAATTCAATTCAGTTTTTTAAAACATTGTGTACAAACCTGTAACAGTTAAGCTTTTTATTTTTGTAAATATGCATTTCTGTATTTGTTTATTCATTATGTGTACATTGTCACTATGTGTTGCCGTTGGCTAAATTGAGTACACACTCAAAGGGCAAATAAACAAAAAAAAAAGACAAAAAGAAGCTGCCCATGCTTGCCCGGTGACCAGGCAGGCAGGCCGCCGCGTGTTGTCAACAGAACGGGCAGGCTGCTTTATTCCCAGCCAAACCAAACAGAACCCAACCCGGGCAGGCTGCGGGAAAATTTATATATATTTCAGGTAAAAAAATATTGGGTTTTATTTGTACATTCTTCCTTTATGCTTATATTTCGGGCTTATTATCTACATAAATAAAAATGAATTCTTCTGGTAAACCTTGCGGGATGTAAGGTCGTGGTCCATGAAACTCTTCAGCTCCTAACGTTTCGTCCAGAGCTGCGCTGGACATCTTCAGAGGGGTGTATCTACTCCGGTGAGTCTTGCCGACTCACCGGAGTAGAAACACCCCTCTGAAGATGTCCAGCGCAGCTCTGGACGAAACGTTAGGAGCTGAAGAGTTTCATGGACCACGACCTTACATCCCGCAAGGTTTACCAGAAGATATGTCATCCGGTCGTGAAAGCCTTCATACTAAAAATGAATTGCCAAATGTGTTGATAAGCGTAGAACTCGAGAACGGCTGGACCAATTCAACTATTTTTTTTTGTTCGTAATTCTCAGGACAAGGTTTTTATGAAATAAAATGTTTGGAAAACTTGAGAAAAACTGAAAGTGCATTTCCATTGCGTCTGTGTATATGTATTGCATTCAATCTTGTTGAAATTTTGCACACTATACCTTGAAACCAAGAGGAAGGTCAGTATACATATAATTTCGTAGGGTGCATGGCAGAGGTTACTTTACCTAACGGAATTCGACAAATTGTACGTTTTTATTCCGATCTTGATGAAATTTGGCACACTTGATATTCAAAGCAGGGTGAAGGGCGCTATATGCTTAAGATTCTGAATGATGGGTACTTTACTTACACACCTCTACACCAACCTACAATTTTATTCCGATCTTGAAGAAATTTTGCACACTTGACCATCAAGAGGAACATCACTGTGTGTCTACATAATATTTCGGACAGTGCACGCAATAGAGTACCTTACAAAAGATTTTGACATCGTTTGCAGGTTACCATGAAAGTTGGCTCATGTATGCATGTTTCCATGGAGAAGGTTTTCGAAAATGTCCTTGTGCATCTTTGTTGTGTACATATATATATATATATATATATATATATATATATATATATATATATATATATATATATATATAATGTGTGTGTGTGTGTGTGTGTGTGTGAATATATACATACATTTTTTAAACGAAATGTCTATGATCTTTTTCAAATTTGAGAGATGTCTGACACATTCACAGTCATCGTGTTTGACAATTCCCGCGCAGCAAATGTCGTTTAACAGTTGCAAACCATTTTTGGTTGAGCGAACGTGTTATATTAAAACCTTGATGTTGTTGTTGTTGTGGTCTTCAGTCCTGAGACTGGTTTGATGCAGCTCTCCATGCTACTCTATCCTGTGCTAGCTTCTTCATCTCCCAGTACTTACTTGAACCTATGTCCTTCTGAATCTGCTTAGTGTATTCATCTCTTGGTCTTCCTCTATGATTTTTACCCTCCACGCTGCCACACCAAGGTTAGAAAACCTTGATGTTAACGAAATGAATTTTCAGATTCAAAATACGATACCTGGCGAATTGGTGACATACAAGTCGGTTTATTCCGTTACTAGCCAAGATGGTGTAGTCAGCTATCCTACGGAAATTTTACATTCGCCGGATTTGCCCAGATTACCGCCTCCCAATCTGCAATTAAGTCGGATCGGCAATCATTCTGTTGCGAAAGGTAAACCAGCCACGTCTTTGTAATGGCACCCGGATTGCAGTGAAGAAATTAAAGAACAACGTAATCGAAGCCACAATTTTAAAAGATACGTTGTTGAGTCCCATCTACATTGGAAGAAATGATCATCAGAATAAAATACAAAAAAGCAGCTCTCAGACGGAGAGATGTAGGTGTTTTATCCCGCGCGAAATTCGAGAGTAGGCGACAAATAAGTTGAATGTGGTTCAATGAACCCTCAACCAAGCACTTGCGTGTGACTTGCAGAGTACCCATGTACATGTAGATGACGAATATATGCATTATCATAGGAGCTTACCTTCAGCACACATCTGTCGTGCTGCTTGGTAAACATCAATTTTTTCATCCTCGGTTAACTTTCTTAATGTGCGGTAGTTAGGCACCATAAACGTTGCAATTTTATGCAACATACTAACGCACATTTTCTGCTCTAGGAATGCACCGGCGGCTTCTTTCAAAGGTTTCATGTCCTGAAAAATACGTTTTATCAACATACATATTTCAAAAGTGGTTGTATAATGAAACTTCCTGCCAGATTTTGGTTGTATAATATTGAGATGGAATAAAATTACAAACCTCTTCATCATTATCCTGTACAGTACAGAGAGCTTTTCAGGCATAAAACCACGGTAGAACTAAATGTAGGGTTGGCTTCTTGTCACCCTCTAGATCAACTGCGGCTTCTTTAAACGGCTTAAGAAATTCTATAAGCTGGCCAGTTATATGGTGGTCATAACCCAGCATCTTATCAGAGGCACCTTCGTTACGTAAGACAGCCTTCACTGAATCAACCTGAGAATGGACTGATACAAGCGTGTCAAAATAACTATTCCTACGAGTTGAAACCCACTGCTTTAAAGATGAGTTCGGTCTCACACAGAGACCTCTTCTCCTGAAGTAGGAAACCGTAGCCTGCACTGTATTAAGAATGGCTAATATATTTGGAATGTTTTCTTTCAAAAGCCGGCCGCGGTGGTCTAGCGGTTCTAGGCGCTCAGTCCGGAACCGCGCGACTGCTACGGTCGCAGGTTCGAATCCTGCCTCGGTAATGGATGTGTGTGATGTCCTTAGGTTAGTTAGGTTTAAGTAGTTCCAAGTTCTAGGGGACTGATGACCACAGATGTTAAGTCCCACAGTGCTCAGAGCCATTTGAACCATTTTTGTTTCAAAAACTGTTCGCTCAGAACATGTTTCAAGACTGCGTTTATACTATGAACCATGCATGGAAGACGCTGATATATTTCGAGAGCTTGACAATGTTACTGCCCTGGTCTGCGACAAACGTAATTTTGGCGATGTCTTCACTAGAAACACCTATAGTTTCTAAACGATCTTCGTACTCGTTTCGAATATTCGAGCCGCCAGTTTTTGGGCAGTCAGGAAACGCAGAACACATCAGTACATATTTATGCAAACGCCAGTCTGAATTTATGTAATGCATTGTCACGGACATGTAATGCACCCCTTTGTAATTGTCTGTCCATAGATCAATTGTACTGGCACATATACCAGAACGATTCGCATGCACTATATCTGGGAGCATTTTGCTGCGCACTTTATCAGCTAAGGTTAGAACTTAACTAGCTACTGTCACTCGGGAAGGCATAATATTTTTAATATCAACTGAGCCATATTTTTTACTTATGTCGATCCTTCTCCCTCTATACTGCTAAATGGTCTGAGGTCCTTAGCACACATTTCGATGCCCTTTTCTGCCCCTAAACCTTTGTCCTCTTTCAAGATATTTATGGAGTGAGGGAACTTCTTGTCACATTTGCACACATGTCGTAACACACTTGAGGTTCCCGAATAAGTCCTTAAGAGCTTTCTACACAGTTTGCATTGAGACACACCTACCGATTTATTTGAAGCGGCCTCATACACACACGAAAACGTTTCCCATGCGGCACTTGTGCTCTGTTTCGTTACCAGCATGTATTCGCCAGTTGTAATTTTTTTTTCAATCTCACTAAAGTTCGACCTATTCATTATGCTACCCCCACCGTTGCGATAAATGAACTGCGGGCTAACTACCTGGCTACTCTAGTCACGGTAGCTTGACAGCGCAACCTGTTGTCAGGCGCAGCAAGCTGAGCGGGTCCCGTGAAGCTTGGCAGGCCTGCGGGAACCCAGGTAGCCCGGGCTTGCGGGAGCCCAAGTGGGCTGCATTACCCACTATGCCTCAGTACACGCGCACTCTTGTGTTTACCTCGCGGCAGGTTGACCTGCATGAAT